>NC_083338.1:42496801-42822002 GCF_019175385.1 Lycium barbarum
ATTCTCGATCTAAGGGACATTATAACCTTTTTCCAAAACTTCATTAAGTCGTCATTAACTGGTTACTCATATTTCCTCTCTGAGACTTATCAAATACTTTACCTTCTCTAGGAAATCCTCTTCTCTCATCTCTAACATCTTTAAAATCTCAACTAGGGTCATCAAATGCCATTCCTCACTAGTTCGTTCACTTGCGTACCAACGGAAAATTTTCTGAGGTGTAACATTTTTCCCCCTTTAAGAACATTCGTCCTCGAATGTTAAAGCCTTCAGGGATTCTATAAAAATTTCGCCAGAGTTTGCCCTATAATATGGCACTACCATCCTGCCACACAACCCATAATATTGATGCCTCACAGGGCCATAACATAATAGCATACAAACTTGGCCACACACGACCCAAAAAGCATAAAAGGAAAACATACATACCTTATGGTCTTGACGTCTCATCTTGGACTTCTTCCAAGGGCTGAAATAAATGCGGGTACTTGGATCGCATACTCTTTTCCGCTTCCCATGTCATTTCCTATCGTTTACTGCTTCTCCATAGAACTTTAACTGAGGCCACTTCTTTGTTTCTAAGCCTCCGTACTTTCCTATCTAATATGGCAATGGGTACCTCTTCGTAAGATAGCTTTTCTGTCCCTTGAACGTCATTTACTGGAACTATCCTAGTGGGATCTCCAACACATTTTTGAAGCATCAAGACATGAAATAATGGATGGACTGACTCCAATTCTGGAGGTAGGTCTAACTCATAGGCCACTTTGCCTATTTTTCGTACAATTTCATATGGCCCAATATACCGGGGACTAAGCTTCCCCTTCTTGCCAAATCTCATTACACCCTTCATAGGCGATACTTTCAAGAATACCCAATCTTTCACTTCGAACTCCAAGTCCCTTCGACGATTATCCGCATAGGACTTCTGATGACTTTGAGCCGCTAATAGCCGATCTCGTATAAGCTTGACCTTCTCTATAGCTTGTTGAACCAAGTCTGGCCCTATCAACTGAGCCTCTCCTATTTCGAACCACCCAATTGGGGATCTACACTTCTGCCCATATAAAGCCTCATACGGTGCCATTTGAATGCTGGAAGGATAACTATTATTGTAAGCAAACTCAATGAGTGGCAAATGATCATCCCAATTTCCTCCAAAGTCTATCATACATGCCCGTAACATATCTTCAAGAGTATGAATAGTGCGTTCAGCTTGTCCATCGGTCTGTGGATGAAATGCCGTGCTAAGGCTAACTCGGGTCCCTAAACCCTCTTGAAAAGACTCCCAAAATTTTTCTGTAAACTGAGTCCTCTATCGGAGATAATAGATACTGGAATACCATGAAGTCTCACTATCTCTTTAAGATAAAGCTTTGCATAATCTTCTGCCACATAGGTCGTCCTGACCGGTAAGAAATGAGCTGACTTTGTGAGCCTATCCACGATCACCCATATAGAATCATATTTACGTCGAGAACGGGGTAACCCTGAAATGAAGTCCATATTAATCACTTCCCACTTCCACGTTGGGATTTCTATAGCTTGCAACAATCCACCCGGCTTTTGGTGTTCAATTTTCACTTGTTGACAATTGGGACATTGAGCTACAAATTCCGCTATATCTTTCTTCATCGCATTCCACCAATATATGGACTTAAGATCATGATACATTTTCGTTGCTCCGGGGTGGATAGAATAACGGGAACAATGAGCTTCCTTCAATATCTGGTGGCGTAAATCTGCCACATGGGGAACACATAATCTGCCTCGGCATCGGAGAACTCCGTCTCCTAAAATATCAAATGATGACTCCTCTTTCTGAGGGAGTGTATCTCTGTACTGCATTAGCATGGGATCCTCATATTATCACTCTTTCACCTCTTCCACTAGTGACGAGACTACAGAATTCCGAATAGTAGCTCCGCTGCTACCTGAGTCCACCACTTGGACTCCTAGGCTAGCTAACTGTTGGAGCTCACAGGCCATTTCCCTCTTCTCTGGTCGTACATCACGTAGACTTCCCATCGATCTACGGCTAAGAGCATCAGCCACAACATTTGCCTTTCCGAGGTGATACAGGATATCAACATCATAGTCTTTTAGCAATTCTAGCCATCGTCGTTGCCGCAGATTCAACTCTTTCTGCTTAAAGATATACTGAAGGCTCTTATGATCTGTGTAAACATCCACGTGGACACCATATAAATAATGTCTCCATATCTTTAGTGCATGAACCACCGCGGCCAATTCTAGATCATTGGTAGGATAATTCTGCTCATGTTTCCGCAGTTGCCTTGAAGCATACGCAATCACCTTGCCATGTTGCATCAATACACAGCCTAGCCCAACACCTGAAGCGTCACAATAAACAACATATCCTTCCAATCCCTCTGGAAGTGCCAAGACTGGGGCAGAAGTCAATCTACCCTTTAACTCCTGGAAACTACTTTCGCAAGCATCTGTCCATTGAAACTTTGCAGATTTCTGGGTCAACTTTGTGAGTGGTGCCAAAATAGAAGAAAAACCTTCCACGAACCTCCTGTAATAACCCACTAAGCCCAGAAATCTACAAACCTCCGTAGGAGTTGTGGGCCTTGGCCAAGCCTTCACAGCCTCAATCTTTTGACTATCCACTTGAATACCATCGGCTGCAACAATATGCCCTAAAAATGCCACCGAGTTCAACTAAAACTCGCATTTGGAAAACTTTGCAAATAACTCTCGAGTTCGAAGAACTCCAAGGACAGTACGCAAATGATCCGCATGTTATGCCTCGGATCTAGAATACACCAAGATGTCATCAATGAATACTATCACAAATAAATCAGGAAGGGCCTGAACACATTATTCATCAGGTCCATAAATACTGTTGGCGCATTAGTCAGCCCAAATGACATTACTCGGAACTCAAAATGACCATATCTTGTTCTGAAAGATGTCTTAGGGATATCTTTCTCCCTAACTCTCACTTGATGATACCCGGACCTCAAATCGATTTTTGAAAACCATTTGGCACCTTGCAATTGATCAAATAAATCATCAATCCTCGGGAGAGGATATCTATTCTTAATCGTCACCTTATTCAATTGCCTATAATCAATGCACATTCTCAAGGAGCCATCTTTCTTTCGGACAAACAATACGGGTGCTCCCCACGGGGATGAACTAGGCCTAATAAAGCCTTTCTCGAGCAAGTCTTTCAATTCTTTTAGTTCTGCGGGTGCCATTCTATATGGAGGGATAGATATAGGTTTAGTGCCTGGCAACACATCAATAGCAAAATCAATCTCCCGCTCGGGAGGAAGGCCTGGAAGCTCTTCCGAGAACACATCCGGAAATTCATTCACTCCGGAATTGATTGAAGAGTCGGTGACTCAGCTTCTATATCTTGAACTCGCACTAGGTGATAAATACAACCCTTTGTGATAATTTTCCTTGCCTTTAGGTAGGAAATAAACCTACCCTTTGGCGACGCCGTATTCCCTTTCCATTCTAAGACTAGTTCTCTCGGAAATTGGAAACGAACCATTTTCATTCTACAATCAACATTGGCATAACAAGAAGCCAACCAATCCATGCCCATAATAACATCAAAATCTACCATCTTTAATTCATGCAAGTCGACTATAGTGCGGCGGTCACATATCACAACTACACAATCTCTATATACTCGGCTAGCTATTACCGATTCACCCACGGGTGTAGACACCTCAAAAGGTTTGATCGACTCCGGCTCGACTATAAATCGACCCGCAATATATGGAGTAACATATGACAATGTGGATCCCGGATCAATCAAAGCATATACATCATGAGAGAACACCGATAATATACCTGTGACCACATCAGGAGAAGACTCAAGATCTTGGCGTCCAGCCAAAGTATAAATACGGTGCTGAGGACCGCTAGAACTGGGAGCTCTGCCTCTACCTCTACTATGGCCGACTGGCGCATGTGAACCGGGCCCCGTAGGGCGTACAGATGCTGAAGATCCGGCTATCGACCCTGATGGCTGGGCCCTACCTCTACCATGTACTGAGGGGCAATCACGCATGATATGGCCTGGTCGGCCACATGAATAACAAACATCTGAACCTGATCGGCATTGACCCCAATGCAACTTCCCACACTGGGAACATCGTGGCGCGGGTGGCCTCGCCTGACCCGAATCACCCCTAAAGTGGGACCCTGAAAAACTCGGACTCGGCCCTGAACGAGCAGATCTATCAAATCTTTGGCCCGAAAACCGTGGAGGTGCACAGGTCATAGGATAGCCCGAATGTCTGGAAAACTGCTATCGGTGCCCACCTCTAAACTCGCTCATCGGACCGGAAGATCTGACCCTCTTGCTATGTCCCCGATCTTGCTCACGCTCGCTTCTCTGTTGTTGTAAACTTTCTTCTAAGTTCTGAGTGTGGGCCTGAATGCGTGCAATATCCATATCGTCCTGAAGGGACGCAGTCAAACACCTATCCATCAAATGTGGCCCTAAGCCTTTAACAAATCGGTGTACCCGGTCACCCATATCCGCTACCATGGCCGAAGCATACCTGGCCAAGGAATTGAAGAGGAGACTATACTCTAGGGCACTCATGCTGCCTTGCCTCAAGCTTAAGAATTTATCGGCCCTAGCTCGCCGAACTTCTGGAGGCATATAATGACGGAGAAAAGCATCAACAAACTCTTGCCATACCGGGGGAGGTGCATTGGCCCCCCGTGAAGCCATCTATACTGTATACCACTGGATCGAGACATCTTTCAATCTATATGACGCTAGCTCCACCGACTCGGTGTCCGAAGCATGTATCAACCGAAGTGTCCTTAGCATACCATCAATGAAATCCTGAGGATCCTCCGCCGGCTTTGACCCAAAGAATTCCGGAGGGTTTAAAGTAATAAAATCACGGGCCCTTGCACTAACGGCCCTGTCACCTTGCCCTGAACTTTGCCTCTGTGTTTGGGCCGCAACCAATTGAGTCAACAAATTAATGGCCTCTTTCACATCTTGGCCCGAAGAATCTGGTGGAGGAGCTGGAGGTGCTGGAGCTGGGGCTGAGGCTCCCTCATGCTCCTCAGTAATAGGCACTATCTGGGAGGACTGAGATTGAGCCGCACTCTGGGACTCACTTGCCCCAACTACCGGTGGCGGTGCTCTTTCAGCCCGCTTTTCTGCCACCGTCTTGCCCTTTTGGGCTGCTGTAGCCTTTCTCTTTTTAGGCATCTCTAAATACACAACACACGATTAAGAAACAAGAATTTTCTTACATCATAGCTCTGTCGCACGATTATTATGAAGAAAGCAGGTCAATCACTCCTACAATGTCCGCAGCTTCTTGTTTATAAGTGTGGCGCGCAACACACTCATAACCAAAACTCTACTAGACACGGCTCGTAGACACACCCTAGGACTGAACTGCTCTGATACCACTTTTGTCACGACCCGACTAGGGGGCCGCGATGAGCACCCGGTGCTAGTCCACCCGGGCACCCCTTAGCTTACACTTATGCTTGCATCTAGGTGAGCCACATAATTAAACATACACTTCCTTTCATTTATCAAACTAGTCCTATTTGGACAACAACATCTATATGTCATCATAGGCATCTATGCCACATCAACATACATGAGCCGACAAGGCTAACAAAATGATATGCAAAACATAGGCCGACAAGGCCAGACATATCTAACCATATACACGTGACTACGAGCCTCTAAGAAGAGTATGACATAACACATGATCGGGACAGGACCCCGCTATGCCCATAATTATATACACAAAAGAATAGGTACCCAAAAGCTACGACTCCGAATGAAATGGAGCTCTGCTATGAAATCCCTGAGAAAGCAGCTATGGATCAAGTCTGTCTCCCTGTGCACCTGCGGGCATGACGCAGCGTCCACAAACAAAAGGACATCAGTACGAAGAATGTACTGAGTATGTAAAGCATGATCAATATCGACATAGAAGCATAATAGACAACATGTGAAGTAGCATAGGAAGGGAGACAATAATATCATCATTATGGCACTTACTTGCTTCCCATAGGGGCATTTCGTTTCTATTGTGTATCCGCATGCATACATCCATATCCGTACTTAATTACCCTCACAATCATTTACATCTCATATACATAACATATTCGTACTCTTAACGATGTCATATACATAGTATATACACATATATACATATATACATAGCGTGCCCGACCATGAAGGTTCGGTGTTTCATACATACTTGGCCAACCAAGGCTCAAGGTTATATCTACCTGGCCCTACCAAGGCATCAGGGTTACCCGTACCGTCTGCAGACGTGCGCGCGCGTTACGTAATCATATACATACTCTATATACATCCATATACATATATTCTACCCGGCGTTATAAGCTCGGGGTTTCATTATAGCCCTTCATAGGCACACATACGTATAATAGCCCATAGGCACCTTTAGCATCATTATTATTATCATTATCATTACTATCAATATCATTATAATCGTCGTTGTCATTACATCTATCTTATGGCCTTACTCGTCATATGAGGAACGTAGTACAATCGTAGTACATATCAAGGATCATAAGCTCAGTAGCTTCTTGAGAGTAGAATCATTTGGAGCACATCATGAGCTCATAAAAGGATAAATGATTGGCCAAGGAACCATGCCTTATGAAAGAAGGGTTAGCCTTACATACCTTTTCCGTCGCACTATTCTATACTTGCACGTTCTCCTCCGAAGCTCACGTTTCTACCTTTATTAAAGTCATATTATCATGAGAGTTGCTAATTAGCACACATGGCTAGAGCTAGAGAAAATCGGACAACATTTCCTTTATTTATACGACATTCCTCCATATCGTGTTCCAACTACCAAACGTTAACAATACATTCCCTATATCATAACAATAGCCTTTAATCATCTACATTATCCACATTCCTCAATTTACTTTCATTTCTCCATATTCAAGATCATAATGCATGATTTCGTCCATTCACATACAATGCCTATTTCATGATCTCAATGTCATTTATAACCCATTCATGTCACAACACAACAATAATCATGATTCAATTCAAACTATTTCACAAAATGTCACTATTCATCCTTCATGATCCATTTTGCTATACTCTTCTACAATCCGAGTATTTTAACTCCCAAATACCTTAAACAACATATAAATATCATGAATCTTACTTTAGATTTTATAGGAGCAAGCCTTAGTTGATAATACTCCACTTGAGCAAAAACCCTAGTTTTCCTCCATTTGGATTTCTTGACTTGAATGGCCTTTAATGGGTTTCCTTGCTCTTGATTCACTTGATTTATGTTGTTGATGACTTATAAGCCTTGAAAACTTGTATAATTAATGTAGAGAGATGTTTTAGAGAGAAGGATGAAATGTGGAAATGATTTCATGAATTGGTCCCATATTTAATAACCCATCACTGATCTGTCGGGTTCATTATACGGTCCGTATAATTGATCGTAAAATGTGCCTTTTCCTTCACCCTTCACTGTGACCATTTTACGGTCCATTATACGGGTCGTATAAATTTATACGGTCCGTATAACTGACCGTAAAATCTCACCAGTGAGCAACCTTTTCTGTGATGGTTTTACGATCCATTATACGGTCCGTGAAACATTATACGGTCCGTATAATGAGCCGTATAACCCATCAGTCCACTGAACCTATTCTCGTCACTTCGTTTGATCTCCGATCCTTATGGAACCTTCTTAACACTTGTTCAACACTTCATTCTCGATCTAAGGGACATTATAACCTTTTCCCAAAACATCATTAAGTTGTCATTAACTCGTTACTCGTATTTCCTCTCCGAGACTTATCAAATACTTTGCCTTCTCTAGGCAATCCTCTTCTCTCATCTCTAACATCTTTAAAATCTCAACTAGGGTCATCAAATGCCATTTCTCACTAGTTCGTTCACTTGCGTACCAACGGAAAATTTTTCGAGGTGTAACACCCCACCCCCACTCTGTTGTTATAAATCCATGCGTGAAGTTTTGATGATTGACAAAGTGAATCTACAATGAAAAGAAACCAAGTTTAGATACATGTGATAATTGACAAGGTAATTGAACAAAGCTAGACAATTGGTTGTGATGAAGCAGAAGTTCCAGATGATGTAAAAGGCCTAAACAAGCAAGCAACACCGGATGGTTACAACGGGTCTATAGATAGGTTCCATTGCAAAGAAGCTACGGGAAAGAGCATACACATGAACCCAGATTGCAAACATGTGTGCCAATGCAAAGACAAGTGCAATTACCAGATTAGAGAGAGAATGAACCATCTCCATACATGATTTATCACAAAGACAGATGCAGAGCAAATGAGATGAAATGATCCAGTCACAGAGCAGTTCACAAAGACAGATGCAGAACAAAGGGGATGAAGATGACTTAGTCATAGAGTATTTCATTGAAGAGTCAAACAAGCATGAAAACATGTTGTATCTCAAAGAGCCATCAGGTGTAGTTGATGAATGAATCAGAAGAGAAGAGATCTTGAGGAGAAAAGGAAAAAATGACTCAGAAGTATTTTGTTCAAGTAAAGAGAGTTGTAGACAAAGTACATGAAACAAGTCTGCAAACATGTTTCAACACAGAGCAAAAACCCGATCAGAGTCAAAGAGCTGGACAAGGCTGAAGACATGATTTGTTCTAGCAATGAATAAATCTAAGTGAAGAAATACAGACACAGAACAAAGAGCATGATGCTATGAAATAGGTCAGTCAACATGTTCCATCATCCATCACAAAAGCAGGCTCAAGATTGAGTGGGAGGAATGAATGGGAAGGGGATGATGAAACGGGTTCGTGAACATTTTCCATCTCAGACAGTGCAGAGATTCAGAGGCAGACGAACTAGGTGGATGAAACAGGTTCGTGAACATGTTCCAGCACAAGTCCTACAACAACTGGGATTTGCAGTTTTATGGTAAAGACTTGGCTGTCAAGATTATAAGTTTCCCTGCCATAATTAAACAAGGTTCTTCAGACTCTTACAAGTACAATGAAGTCGATCCAAAAGGCAAAAGTCTCAATTCAACACAAACCCAAATATATCTCACGGGCCTACTGGAAAAAGGTTTTGTGTTTGCCGACTTGCCGTGCACGCAATGCTATATATATCCAAGTCTTACCAAGAAGAAGGTTTGCGCTCCTATAAAGAGAGATTTCAGAATATTGAGCGATCAACGAAGATATCAAGAATATTCATAATCTAGGCGTGCGTCCCTAGTAGGAGAAGGCGATTGAAGAAGCTGTAGAATAGAGTGTATGTTTTATAGTTCTTGAGTCTAGAAAACTTGTATTAGGTTGTTTATCGAGTTGCACTTTATGCGCTTCCATAAAAGCATACAAGTAGTACAAAAACGTTATAAATTCAATTTCAAGTTGGAGGTTAACTTGAAGGTTGCTTGCTAGTCGGAGGTTGATTAGTAAGATAGAGATTAGAGGTTAGTTCCTAGGTTACAGAGTTTGTAACTTGAATTTGCAGAGGCTCATCTTTGTAATGGAGTTTTGGGGAAAATCCTATAAAAGTGTAGGTCGTGGCTTTTATTGCCCTTGTAAGTTAGGTGGTTTCCACATAAAAATTCTTGTGTTCTTTATTTAGCTGCTGTTTATATTCTGCAAGACGTTAGCATAGAACAAGTAGAGTAACGTGTTCCATCCTATTGGCGAAAATTGGATACCGCATATGATATGAAGTAGGTCGTGCAACGTAACACACTCACCCCACCCTATTACCATTAACCACCTATGTCATCACAATCGACATCACTATCAACCACCATCCCAATCCTCCTAACCTCCCTTCGAACTCCAATCCATCCGCACTACCACTACTAACCATCTCTATCATATAAACACCCCTCCCCCCTCCCACCTTCCAACCCCCACCCTACCTAACCCTACCTACCCATCCACTTTCCACCCCTCGCCCCACCTATCCCCACCCTCCACCCACTACCCCTACCCCACTACCACTAACCACGTCTGTCATCACAAACACTACTACCTCGCCAACCACATCTCCCATCACAACTACCATCACTGACAACCATTATTATCAGTCGCTACCAGACCTACTACCTCCATCACTATAATTATATCAACAGTTTCCACCACCAACGTCGTTGCTGCCGGCGGTGGCGACATCACCACTATCAGCCACTACCACCACTGTGGTCAATCCTTACTACCAACCAACTCTACCATCAAAATTAGCACCGCCGCCAACTACCACCAACAACTATCGTCAACCACCACACAGTTTTTAGTCACCACCAACACCGTCAATTACTAACATCAACTAACTCCACCGTCACAGTCACCACCACCACCACTACTAACCACCACTATCACGCCAGTCACTACAACACCAACCACTTTCACTATAACAAATATCACACCACTGCAAAGCATCTCAATCATCACTAGGGAACATACATGTTTCATTTTATTAGGTTTATATTTATTTTTTAATTAGTTACTTTTTTATTAGAATTGTATATTTATTATGTTTTAAAAAAAATATATTATACACATTTAGATGGTGAAAAATAAACAGTCTTAATCATTTAGTGTTCAAATCTAGAAACAACATATTAATCGTTCAGATGTGCATTAAGATTCAAACGTCTTAATCAAAGACAAATGAGCAACAAGGGCATTTGGGAAAACAAAATTATCCTAAATTTTGAAGCACAAAATTGACATTTTTCCTCGAAAAAAAAGAAAGAAAGAAAAAGACTGTCCAAGTGGCATAAATATTCTTGTTTAATTTGCATCTCTGTTAAATTTAAAGTGGGTTCCTCGATGGAAGTAGGAGTATTTGTGAAGGTGGCACTTGGCAGGTATTTGCCTTAGGATTTCGAGCCCGTTTGGATTCGCTTATGAGTTGGTCAAATCAACTTATAAATTAATATTTGATAAAAATAGAAAATAACTTAAATTAAGTTAAAAAATATTTAAAATAAATTAAAATAAAAAATTGCTCAACCTCAACTTATTTATTTGGCTTAAAAATCATTTTAGTTTAACCAATAACTTTATCCTCTTATCCCTTATATTTTTTTTTCTGTTAATTTCAATACTACTCTTAATTCTAAAAAATACTTTTATCCAAACACGTAACTGCTTATTTATAAAATAATTTGCCACGTTTAAAAATATTTTAACCATTTTTTCGGGCTTAATCCAAACGGGCTCTTCCTACAGCCCCTTCATACGTACTTCCACTAAATTCGAGTTTCTTCCATTGCAGAAAAGACGGAAATGGAAAGTCTAAACGAGTTTAGAGTTGGGTGTGTACCAACTGTATTCTACATTCGAGACTTCATTATTGACTCAGAACACAACCACTTACTGAATACTGTAAATTTCCTCTCTTTACTCCATCACTCCTTTTACCTTTTCACTCTTTCCTTTTACCTTTTTCATTTCTTCGGTTCTATTTGGAATTCTTTATTGTTTGATCTTATTTCTTCCTTATTTACAAGATACCATTTCTTTGTGTGTTCTAGATATACGATGCGCCAATATCTAAATGGAAATCTTTGAAAAACAGGAGATTGCAGAACTGGGGTATGTTATTTCTTAATATTCCCTAGGTATTCCTCATTTTCTTAAGAGTTCATGGTAAAAAGCGCACCTGAACTGTGTTTTTTCGCGAATTTCGCACCCCAATTATAAGTTGTCCCTTTTTTTTTTTTTAATGACAAGGAAACCCGCGGTCACTACCTTTCGGGTGCGTATATTGTAAACCCCACTCCCATATAATAGCTCAGAAACTATACGAGAGATAACCGCACTAGGTAAGCCCGTGTTATGAGCTCGACCCAAAAGACAAATAAGTTTCGAACATGAGACCTTTATTATAGAAGCCCCATTCCCAACCAACTGAGCTACCCTTGCGTGTTCAGTTGTTCCCTTTTTCTTTCTACATGAACTGTACCATCTATGTATTAAAATCTATATTGCTCGGACTCTCCAAAAATATACTATTTTTGGAGTATCAGACACGCATCCATCAACATTTTTAAAGAGTCCGAGCAATATAAATCAAAACACACCTCAACTATCAGTTGTTCCCTTTTACTACCCGAAAACCCTATACCCTATCAGGTAGGAAATAGTTGAATTCTTAAACTTGCAAAAAAAGTGATAGTTCAGTCTGTTTTTGACCATTAACTCTTTTTTTGGTGAATTTTACACAATTCTGACTTAATTTTTTTCTATAATTTATTTTGTTGCTTTGTGTTGGTATCCCATGGCAGGAGGCGTTGTGCACGAAAAAGGCCTTATAGCTCAAGACTGTACGTACACATTGAACCATTTTCTCTATTAACAGTTAAAAACAATGTGAAATGTTTTTCTGACTTCAATTATTGGTGTTAGTTGTTTTGCTTATCAAAGTTAAATAAACCAAGTATTTACCTAAGAAATTATTCATGTTGCTACAACCACTTTGATTAACTTCTATTTGCTGTATTTAAACAATTCTCAAACAAATGTTCACTTAATTTTTGAATGACATGCTAATTATTTGGAGTGTGATGCTTCAGTAGGTTTAACATTTCATAATATATGAAGCATTAAGGCCACATCAAACTCTAACATTGAGAGATGTCTATAGCAGACAGGAGTACAACATGACACTTCTGTACATTTTGTATCCTACAAATAGTTGAAATTTGTAAATCCCTAAAGGCATCAAAAATTAAATCTTGAGAATGTAAATTTCTGAAGGCTTGACCAAAGAGAGCATTACATTAGGGAGGAGACAATCTGAATGCAAGAGGGAAGATAACGAAAAGTAGTGTGAGAAGTAGTAACAATATGTCACTAGTCAGTCTTGGCATTGTCCATGTAATGCCTTTCATGTTTAAGAAAATTTGCCAAAGCTGGTATGTGATTACACAGTGAATAAACAAGTGGTTGTTGCTTTCTGACTCATTCCCACAAAGATAGCATTTTGAACATAGTTGAATTTCCCTTCTCTTTAAGTTTTCTTGAGTCGGGCAGGCTTCTTAGCTGCCAGCCAAACAAACAAGCTACTCTCTCCATTCGAATTTATGTGATGGTGTTTGACTTGACACAAAGTTTAAGAATGAAAGGAGACTTTTGAATCTTGTGGTCTAAAATAAGTCAAAGATATTTGTGTGGCTATAAATCATCTCATTAAGGGTAAAATGTGAAGTTTAAGGTTAAATAGTTACTAAATATAGAAAGGTATCATACTATATGGTAATGATTAAAAAGAAAAGAGTTTCACATATTCGGGACAGAGGGAGTACCTTGTATGGAATTTTAACTTTCCATTATATGTTTTCAGGGCCGCAATATAGCTTGTTGACTAGTATGGATCAGATCATGATAAGATGATTTGACTGTGTCTACTTCTTTCCTGTGCAGCCCAACCAGCTTGTCCTCTTCAAAGACTTTGAATTGCTCCAGGACAGAGATAAACTCATCAACTCTATTATTTCCCAATCCTGTCGTAGTCTTCTAAAATCCTAGTGTCAACCCTACGAGCTGGATTTACTGTTGGATCTTGTTGCTGACTTAAACTAAAGATATCTGGAAACATGATCTTTAAAGGACCCTATCCAAGCTAGTTATCTTTTAAAACATACTGGTATTTATTTTGAAAGAGGACCATAAACCTCTGATTATTCTCCATGCATGTATGGACCTACAAAAGTTGGAGAAGCATCAAATTTGGTGGTCCAAAACTCAGGAAAGAGCTCATTTGTAAAGCTCGCTCTCGAACTCGTAACCCGAACTACCCCAACTGCATGAACTATTTGCTGAGCGCTGCTACTGGCTGTGGAGCTAAGTAGCTAACACAAGTGCTGGTGGTGGGGTCTGTAAGCCCGGTGCAATCTGCTACACTGGTGTATGAGTAGCTGAACCACTGTATCCTGTGTCTATGAAGTAGCTGGAGGCACTATCCTAACTATATGCGGAATAATAGTCTCTAACACTGATGTCATCCTCAGCGGTATGTTCTTGTAACACTGATATCATCATCCTCACCAATAACTCTAGTCGTACTGCAACTGAGACTGCTGCCAGTGTGTACTGGACATGTCCCTCTGCTGGAAACTCAGGCGGTGCCTGTCTATTGGATGGGGTTCTACCTGTAGCCCCGATGGCTGACTATGTTGGAGCCCATCCTTGTGACCTGGATCTACCCCCTACTGTACCACGAGTTGCTGGTGCACCTCCTCACCCCGCAGATGCGGACAAACGTGTCCTAACTATCTGTGCAAGAAATAAGAGAAGGTTTATTTCCTTAATTGACGCTATAACACGATAAGAATCCTAAAGAAAGGAAACTTTTCCTAAAATGCCTGTGTAACCTCCTAAAACTTTTCCTAAAATGCCTCTGAAACCTCCTATCTATAGATATGGGGCTCTAGATATCTATACATAAAGACTCTACTATACACTGCTCCATGACTCCAAGGAATTGGAAAACCTAGGCTCAGATACCAAGTTTGTCATGACTCAAACTGGAGACTTAGACGTGATAGGGCACCTAACAAGACAATACCCTTGTTAGGCGAACCCTCTAACGAAATAGGCTCATTATAGTGAAATAAATATGCAAGAAGAGATACTACAGTAGTCTAACATAACGTAAATGCGAAAAGAAGTACAATAAACACATATTACCCAAAGAAAAGTGACTAAGTCATGGAGCTACTACTATTCGAGTACAAAGTATGAGATGTGGCTCGAAAGTAAAGTCCATACTAAATAATAAAAGATGTGGCTGAATAAGGCGTCCACGGTGTAGTGACGGCTCACCTCAGCTCTGAACATGTCTAGAAGTGTCTAAAACTCAGGGATCCTCTACTGCATCGCCCTCTTCGAGTCCTGCACCAAATAGCAAGAGTGAGTCGAAAGACCCAACAAGTTCATAGACCCGGTCTCTTAGCTTAACTTACCCTTGGGACAAGACTTTAGATAAAATGTAGTACTGTACTATCAACAAAGGCATAATAGGTAAAAAATGAGCATAGTTATGCAATTATCACAGAAGTCATGAACATAATCACATAGGATAATCATGATGCTACTATGCTGCTGAAATGCAAAGGCTGCTATTACTTCTATGGAGCATAGGTTACCCGTCTGACCCATCTGGTGCGGTGCATCAACCACATGACCTACCCATCTTCGGTGCATTGGTGCCTGTCTGACCCGTCGGGCGCAGTGCATCAGCCACACGTCTTACCCGGTATTGTCTCAAACTACTAACTGGCCTTATAACATCATCATGCCCAGGCTGTGTGTGCTAATGGATGTGTGATCATGCATGCTAATAAGCAAAACAGGCATCACAAGAAAATGGTTAACTGCTGAGGATATCAATATCACATATATACATATGCTGGGACCCTCGCGGTCTATGCTTTGTATTAAAATGTGGCTAACCTAGTTCATGCTTGTCCCACAAACAAATTAGATAGTGTAGATTGCATGTAAATAGCACATAAGTTACTCTTTTGTTGAAAAACATGCAAAGTAATTGTTAAATTCTAAGTCACTCTTTTATTGAAAAGCAAGCAAACTAAGAGTTAAAGTCTCACTTGCCTCGAAAATGGCAGACTTCCCTTTTACTTGAATGTCCGAAGTCTTCTCAAATGATCGTTGTTGCCCTCAGTCTATTCAAAATCATGAACAACAGGTCCAAATTAGCCTAGGGAAACTAATACCATAATTTTTGGACACCCGGGTTCAAAGTCAACCATTGGTCAATTCAAAATCGCCCCTCAGGTCAGCTGTTCAAAATCCAAAATAAATTACATGAATGTGTTACCCATTAGCTATGGAATCCTATTCTACAATCAAAATCCTATTTTAATATCAATTGATAGGCCAAATCATCAATTTTCCATTCCTAGGTCTAGGTCTAAAACACCTAATTTTAGCCTCTTAGAATTCATGATTTAGCAGTTCAAATCGTGTATAAATCAAGTATATTGTTGGATTTAGCGTTAGGAGCTCATGCCTTGAATCTTAGTTCAAAACTCCATCAATTCGGACCCTATGCACGAGCTCCAAAACCCCAAACTAGTGTAAAAATGGCTACTGAAATTCAAAATTAGCTTTTTATATCCCGTTCTCTTTCGTGTTCGCAAACCTCAGGCACGCGTTTGCGATGCAGTTGCTGTCAGGCTTGCGCGATCACGGTCATCACCTCGTAATGTAGAAGACTTGATCGGCGTTGACTTGACTTTTCCCTTAGCAGTCGTGCCCTCGCAATCGAGTTGAACATTTTCTCTGTGTTCCGCGATCGCAACTGGTGCTGTGCGGTTGCGAAGAGAGCACCAACACCAGAAAAATTTGCAATTCTAATTGTCCCCAAATGGTGCCGAAATACCCTGAGCCCTCGGGTCCCAGCCAGAACATACCAACTAGTCTAAAAACATCATATGAGCCTATAGGAAGTCCCAAATCATGCAACACTCAAACAGAGAGGTCGGTTTGTTACAGGACCTTGTATGCTTTGCTGCTTGGTTTAGAATGAAGCAGTCCCTCTGCCTTCACAAGAAAAACCATCAGACACGCATAAAGTATTAAAAAAGGAACTTGAATGATGCAAAAACTTGTTCAATATGGCATCTTTGCCCATTTCCATTCCAAACTATCTTTAAAAAAAGGTGCTGTTTATGTTGGCATATTTATATTCTGAAATCTTCCGAGTTATTAGTGAAAACTTGTTATATACATATTAGTGGAAACTTATTATATCACTTTTCCTTCCTTATTTGCAGTGCCTCCTTGGTTAACTAGAATTACGGAGAGAATAAATGAAAAATCAGGGCTATTTCCATCATCAATTAATCACGTGCTTATCAATGAATACCTTCCTAACCAAGGAATAATGGTTTGTTCTGAACTTGTGGAAGCTGCGTTGCTCATTTCATTTGCTTCTTTTTCTTCCTTCTGTTCCTCCTTTTCACCCATTTTCTGATTTTATCTCAAATATGTGTTCCCGTATTATCCTCTTTAGTTTTGTAACACCTAATTCCTCACAAAGTTTGAACACTTTGACATCCAGCTGTCTGTCTATTTGTAAAGTCAACATGTTTTCATGTTAGTTCTGGTTCCCTGACTAGGAGGTCCATATTGCATAACTTTGGATAATTTTAATTTTTAAGTCATAGCAAATAAACACTATAATAGCTTCTAAGTAGTGAATCAGGATTGATTTCCTCGACTTTGATTAACAATACATTAGTTTTTTGACAAGGGCTCCTCCACTGCAGCCGCATCAAGACGGACCAGCTTATTATCCTGTAGTGGCAATTCTTTCTCTTGGATCTCCTGTGGTTATGGATTTCACTCCACATCCTAATTTGAGCAGCCATGTTGGTACACATGGAAAGAGTGTTGATGACAAAATTTCTGACCAGGAGGCCGCTGTGATGAATTCAAGTGAACGGCTAGATAACTGCCATCCTTTTTCTATCATATTAATGCCTCGCAGTTTGTTGATATTCAAAGATATGGTGTACTCAGGTAAAACTCTGTTTGCGGTAGTTTCAACAGAACCACACAGGTTACAGTTTAACATACTGCCCAAATTTTCAATAACTAATCTCACAATACCTCGAAGATAGTGCCAACATTGTCCTTGAAATTTTAACTTCCGTTTCTAGTGAAATAAAGGGTTCCGCGTTCCCTCCAATCTTCTGATAGTTTAATTTGCCAAACCTCCAATACTAGTTATTAAAATGCACCAGAACTTGTCAATAAACTCACACATCTTTGTTTTCAAAATCCATCCCCCCCAATAACTTCTCGAAATTCATTGTTCACCCCTATTGATCAAATATGGGCACTTGTAAAGATGTCTTAGTAGTTGTTGCACATGTTACTAAGTTAGCATTTGTGCTGTTTCTTGTTGTTCCAGACTACTTGCATGGTATAAAAGATTCCGAGGTGCAGCGATGTAACGAGGTAAGATGAATAGCATTCCGAGTGTGTAGTGGAGTGATCTTCGGTATCAATTTCCTAAAAATGAGAACCCAGCGTTTTTACTCACTTTTTTTCCAGGCTGTAAATGTAACAAATGTTCAAAGTCATGGAATAGTTCAGCACTCATCAGGTCCCGTGAAAGCATGTGATAGTGATGACACTGTCATTTGCAGGGGTAACACCAGAGTTTCTTTGACCTGTCGAGCAGTAACAAAGGTTTATAAAAGTATTTTTAAGTTCTAGTTTCATACGGAAAAGAAACAAGTCAACAGACGCGACGCAGGGTGAGTAGAGTGTTGAGTCCAGGAGAATCACAACCACTCTTGCAGTTTTGTAAAATCAGGATGATTGATGTACGTCAGCTATTGTACCTTGAAAACCTCCATGATTTAACAATTTAAATGTAGCATAGCTAAGTAATCTATTCCTTTTCTTAATCTGTGCATAGCTGATTGCCATGTATTTGTTCCCGATGAGATCGTGATTCTTGTTTCATTCCCTTTGAGAACCTTTAGGACTTGATTCTAACCTTGTGTTGGGAAATTTTAGGTTTCATTACCTTCAGAATTATGGACTTGATGGTAACCTTTTTATTTTTATTTTTTATTGATTCAATACAATAGTTCCCAAACTTTGATGATTATCTCGTTGTATCTAAACCAGTGAGACAACAAAGCTTGACGCATACATTCCCAAACTTTGATGATTATCTCGTTGTATCTAAACCAGTGAGACATCAAAGTTTGACGCATACATTCTTTTCTAGCTGGGGATAGAGGAAAATAGAAAGATATGGACTTCTAGTGATAGTCGAAATAGTAGTGAAAACGTGGGTAGGTCTAATTCCGCGATAAAAGAGCTACCTGTGTTTTTGGTAAACAGTCGCTGGGAAACCATTATTCTTTTTATTACCAAAGCAAATAACCATACCAACAACAGCTGGACAAACACTTCTTTAGGAGCCGTTTGGATGTGATTTCATCTAATGAGATAAAATCATGAGATGAAATCATGTTTGGACATGCAAATTGGATTTCTTAAGTTGTTTTTTATAAACATAAAAATCCCACAAGTTGTGAAAATCATTAAAATTTTACCAATTCTTATACAATCTTACAAAATGAGTAATTCATAGTTCATAATAAAATTAATACGCAATTAGAAGGTCTTTCTAAAATATACAACATCAATTGATCAAATTTTAGTTCAATAAAAAGGAAAATTTAACATGAATAGTAATGCAACTATTCTTTAATATAATCCTCCCACATGGTAAACATGATTGGTAAATATATTTTACCAATTTGCAGATTAATATTTAATACAAATGGTTGGTAAACATGATTAGTAAATATATCTACCAACTTATGGGTTTTTTTTAACAAAATATAAACGTATGAGTCAAATTTTACATTTATATTTTTTGAAATCATGATTTCAAATCCAAATCATGCCTTTTTGGATGATTTGAGATTTCATCCTATGAGATGAAATCAGAGATGAAATCGCATGTCCAAACACTGATTTCATCTTATGAGATGAAATCGCATGTCCAAACGCCTACTTAGTAGCCGGAGGTGAAATATGTGGTCTTAGTTGTCAGCCAACACACACATGCCAGCAGGTGAAACATGCCTAGGTGGAGTGAGTGAGCTCTTTTTACGTTGATAAGCCTTTTTCAAAAAAAGAGTTTCTATTGCTATTAATGTACTTGTGATTTGACTTATGGAACAAATTCCAGAAGTACAATTTGACAATATTTTGTTAACTATCTGAATCGTTGTTTGCGTACCCTACTAGTCTGACCTATTCCTTGCAGTACCATCTGCACTTAAAGCTTAGATAAGGTGCAAGGACTAGGGATACTTTTTCAGTTTATGAAGAGGTAAACTCGGTAAGAAGGTTTTTCATTTAATGCTAATCTTTTGTTGAAATGTGAGAATTGAAAATTTTGGTAGAATGGTGAGCACGTATTAAGTCTGTGTTGGGAAAATCTGTCACAACCTAAATTCCTTAGCGTGACTGGCAAACTAGTATATGAAAAGTCTGTTTGTTGAGGCCTTTGGTAAACACATCAACTAACTGCTTTTTCCGATGACACATGAAACAAATTCAAGACATCACTCGTAATTTTTTCTTCGATGAATTGTCGATCAATATCAACATGCTTTGTTCAGTCATCCTGGACTGAATTTTCAACTATAGTGATTGTAGCCTTGTTGTCACAATACAAGAAAAGTTGCCCTTTTTCAGATAACCCCAATTCCTCTAGTAGCTTCTATAACCACAAAAGTTCACAAGCACCCTGGGCCATAGCCCTATATTTTGCCAGCACAATTAATCTAGCAACTACACTTTGCTTCTCCAAGTGACCAGGTTTTCTCCTACGAGTGTACAGCAACCGGATGTAGATCTTTTGTAATCTAGATATCCAGCCTAATCCACGTCCATAAAGGCTTCTATTTGGAGGTGACCATGTCTGGAGAAAAATGGACATTTTCCTGGAGCAGACTTCAAATACCGCAAAATGTGAAAGACAGTTTGCATATAAGGATCTCGGGGATCATGCATGAACTGACTCACTAATCTGACTGAATAGGCCATGTCTCGTCTAGTGTGAGAGAGATAAATGATTCTCACAACCAGTCTCTGATATCTCTCTTTATCATTTGACTCTCCAACTTCGCTTTGTATTTTGTGACTGCTTTCAATAAGAGATTCTGTTGGTTTACAACTTGTTATACCTGTTTCTTTCAAGAGATCCAGAATATACTTTTTTTGAGAAATAAAATTCCTCCTTTTGATCTAGTGTAACGACCCGTTCGATTGTTATGCGCGTGTTCACCATTTTACCTCGTTGACCTTGTTCCCGAGGTCTTCAGGCAAGTTTTAGTAAGATTTGAGAGAATTAGAACCTCTAAGTGAAAACGTTTGACTAATAGTTGGATTTTGGGTAAGCGGATCTTTTTCGAAATTCCGTTGATTCCATGAGGTCCTGAGGGTCGTTTATTAGTTCCAGAGGCACTCACGAGTGTTTTGAGTCTTTGGTTGGAAACTTGTCTTTGGGATTTTGGGGGTTGACTGAGTCAAAATGACCTCCGTTGGAAATTCCGAGGCCACGGTTAAGTTCTTAGTGTGTTTTTACTTGTGTCTGCATGTTTGGTTTGTATCCGAGAGGTCTCGGATGGATGTCGAGATTTTTGGTTGCACTTGGTGAAAACCAAAAAATCTACTTTTCTGATGTCCCGGTTCTGCGGAAGTGGGTTTGTATTTGCGGGTCCGCCCATGTGGGACTTGGCCCGCAGACGTGAGTAATGACGTGGTTAAGTGGTTCCGTAGAGGCGGAGCCCTCTTTGCAGAAGCGAGGCCGCATCCGCGGATAGGGTATACGCGGATACAGAAATTGCTGAATAGAAACTTCTTTTTTATTTCCCAACTTCGTATCATTTATTCCATTCTCAATTTCTAAAGCTAAAGAGTATTTGTGAGGGAGATTTCCAGAGCTTTTGCGATAGAATCTTGGTAAGTTCCTGCTCCTCTCTTTGTGATTTTCTTATGATTAAGAATGGAATCCATGGTAGTTAATGAGCTATTTGGGGAAAATGGGTTTATGAACCCTAAGTTGTTGATTACAAATCCCTTTTAATCTAATTGGGTCTTATTGATTTAACTACTGATTTCTACTATCTAATAATTGTGTAATTAGCTTCTAAGCTTGAATCTTCCTTTATTTCAAAGACCAAAATCATGGAAATTAGGGTTCCTTCCTAATTTGAGGGTTTTCTTTTATTGATGAAATTTGGGCAAATTGGGAACTAATTGGTATTGATTATGAGTAATTGGACTTACTAAACTTCGGGTTGACCTTTTCCAACTTATAATTTCCCGTCTTACTCTTGTGAAGCCACAGTCACCTTTAGGGTTATTGTGGGGTTTTCTAAAAGTATAGCGATATTTATATCATTAGATTCGTAGTTGTTATGTCCCGTATTTTCGTATAACGGGAAATCAAGAAATAAATAAGACTTGTGTGTGTGGAGGACATATTTTGATTTTGGTGAGTATGACTATGTTGGTGCTGGAATTATTAATGTCAAGGCCTCGGGGAAGGCCGAGGGTAAATTTGGAATTTTGGAAATTAGTTTCGGGAATTACAAAACGGAACGTTTATGAATTGGGCCAAGAAATTGAACAAAGAAATTGGGCCCAAGATTTAAGGGGTGGCCGGCCATGTTTGATAGGCCCAAGCCCTTTTTAATGATCATGTGCTATGCACATGATCTAAATGTGGATATATATTGAGGATACTTGATAGTTATCAAGAACAAGTCACAAAAAATTGAAGAACACCCATAGAAGGGTTCTCGGCCGAGAGTGAGCAAGGGGAGAAAAAAAAATTGCTAGCCTTTGTGGTGATCCAAGAATTCTTGTCCTTAACATATTATGAAGTACTCGAGCCCCTCTTCAACGGGGTATAATTAGATTGGCGTAAGGTGCTCGTTTGCGGCAAATCGGAAATTCAAGAAAAAGGTAAGATCTTTATGTTTTAATGCTATGAAATGGATACATATGTGTTAGTGATTGAATTGGCATGAAGATTTTGGAATGGTGTTGTGTTTGTGCATGGCGTGTGTGTGCAAAAAGAGTGTGTTTGGCCGTGGGTTTTATAAGGTTTAAGGCATAAGAAATTGATCTTATTTAGCTTGAATGATGTGTTGTTGTGGTCATTATGTTGTAAAGGATTGATTAAGGAATTGATTTGGTGTTAAAAAATAATTTCGGACGTTATCGGAAAGCGTATACATTTGGTATATTTGTGTATATCATAGTATATTTATGACACTAAAGACTTTAAATAAGAATTATGGTTGATGATAACGAATTTGGAATGAAACGACGCAAGTTAGAACGTTCGTCGTAACTTTTGGTGTTTTGAATGAAAATTGGAAAGTAGTGAACTTTGGGAATGTTTGTATGTGATTTGGAACTTGTATGTAGTGTGTTTGAATAATTGAGAATGAATGAATGAATGGACTAATGTGGAAATAGAGTTGGAATTTTGAAGTTGAATCAAGAATTTACCAACTTATGGAATAAGGTGCAATTGTGAAGTTAGTGTGTTTGATTGTGATTCGTATTGTGTATTGATGTTTGGGCTGTTGATGTTGTTATATTTTGAGCCGAGCTAAGTCTCGGGGGCGTTAGATTTATAGGGGAAGTGCTGCCGAAATTTCGGTAGCCAAATATAGCCCAAAGACTAAAATGTTAATTCTCATGAATAGTAACTGGTAAAAGTGACCATTTGCAGTTTCTGGACGAAACGGGAATTGCGATTTGAGGAGCGTAAGGCGCCAACCAGGTATGTAAAGCCTACCTCTCATTCTTTTGGCATGTCCTAGACATACTAGGTTAAGATCGGCCCCTCGGGAATAATCCTACTCTTGGAAATCGAGGTTCAAGTTCGAGCACTATTCACTCAGCGCGATTGAACCCTCTTTGTCACATTTGGTTAAAAGAATGTTCGTACCTCCATAACTTGTGCTGTTGTGTCCGAAACTCTTCGAAACTTTTGTAGATGGCTCTATGGAGCCGAAAGTCTGTGATTTGTGTCCGCCACCTCAATTTGACTCGAGGTGGGCCCGCGAGCCCCGAGGCTCCCCTTATTCGGTTTGTTTGATTCGTTTGTGTCCGTTATGATCCGCAACCGTCTGTTTAGGACCCAAGGATGTGTTTGAAACTTCCTATGCCATTAATGTACGTTCTATACTTTGAATGATGTGAGATTTTTGGAAAATGACTTATGAACAGTTTTCTTGCGAATTTGGCAGTTTGGAACTTCGTAACTTTTATACGCATACTTTGATCAGTCTGATTCCTACTCCGATCCTTCGGGCGTCAGTATATACCTCTACGTAAACTATATGTTAAGTCCGACAAATTATTTTTGATATGCATATGATTTCTGCACTACTCTGTTCGTGCTGTCTGCTATGATTTCGTTCGTCGGTACCCGGGCCGACTTTGTGATCGTGCGCACTATAATATATTCGGGAGTTATGATGTGTTACGGTTTCCGATGCCTCGCCATAGGGCCGGTTACCGTTTATGGAGTTATGATGTGATATGGCATTTGATACGTTCTGATGATATGATGTGTGTGTGATATGATGTGTCTGGAGATTGTACGGAGATTTGAAACCTTCTGGAGTTATGATGTGTTGTGGCACCAGCGTCGGGGGGTGACCACGTTCCTAAACCCTATACATGATTTGATTTGCATTTGTACGTTCGCCTCCCGCACAGGTTTGCTTTGTTTGCGATGTTGGTGTGTTGGTTCTTTCTGACTCCAGCTGTGTTTGTGATTTCTGTACCTTCTGCTTTACATACTCAGTACTTCTCCCGTACTGACCCCCGTTTCTTCGGGGGCTGTGTTTCATGCCCGCAGGTACAGAAGCTCGTTTGGGTGGTCCTCCAGTTTAGGCTACTCATTCTGCTGTGTTGGAGAGCTCCCCTTTGATCCGGAGCCTACTTTGGTACATATCTTTTGTTGTGTCTGTATTCTGTATATTTGGATGAGTGGGTACGGCGGGGCCCTGTCCCGTCCTATGTTCTTATGTTCTGTTTTGTCTAGAGGCCTGTAGTCAGATTTGTGGGTCGTGGGTCCGGTGTGTTTGCATGTGAGTCCGTTTTACGATCTTAAGTGGCCCGTACGCTACTATGGCCAAGTCGGCCTCTGAGTTTGTATGTATGTGTATGCATTGGGGGCGATGTGCATTCCGCCACCCTTCTGATGTGTGTGTGTGAAATTTGGCGATGTACATTCCGCCTTCCTTCTGATTTGTGATTTGTCTGATCTGTACGGGCAACTGCTTAGGATAAGTGTTCGGTAGATGTCTGATTACGATGATGAGTTCGAATAACGTACGTTGAGTTTGGACGAGTCTGATTTCGATGATATGGGTGTGAGTTTGTCTGGGGTGTCCCTGTAGGGCACCAGTCGCGGCCCACGCTCCAATAATTCATGAGAATGCCCCTTGATTTGATTCTAAATTGACATCCCATCTGTGGTGCTTCTGCACTTCCGATTCCGATGAGGCTCTACCTAGTACACCTCTGTACTTCTGCGTTCGACTAGGTTCCCGTCCGATGAACCTTTTGTGCGTTTGATTCTGAATCCGTTTCTGTCTGGCGCACCTCTGTGGGTCTGACTCTGGGTATAAATTCATCTGATATGCTTCGGTGCGTTTGATTTTGACCGCGTGTGTGTTCGATACACTTCGGTTTGACTGATCACGATTCGGTATGAAACCACTCTGTATGTTTGCTTCTGAATTCGGGTTTGTTCGATATGATTCCGTACGACTGGCTTTGATTGTGAATCTGTTTGGTATATCTTAGTGTGTCTGATTCTGCCTACGAGTTCGTTTGATACGCCTTTATACGTCTGATTCCGATCTCAGATGTGTCTGATATGCTTCCGTACCTTCGATGTTGACTACGAATCCAACCGCCATAGTTGAGTATGTCTGCTTCCGATTATGAATCCGTTCGGTTTTAGTTCTGAATCTGTTGGGCATGAAGTGTCTGATATGAAGTAAAGTGAGATTACGACGATGTGGTAAGGAAACTCAGGAGTGTGAAAAGAAGATGATATTGACGATGATGTCTGGGAAGCGTCCGTCCCTTACAAGAATATAGTGCAGAGTTCGGTGATTACGTAAAGTATGAGAAAATGTATTATGGAGGTATTTGGGTCAGTGATGTGAAAAATCTACCCCAAGTATTTGTAAAGGAGCCATGTCGGAGAAATCAATAAAGGACAACCATCAAGAGAACCCTCCCGGAGTAGTACGACACCCATGAGGTCGATTCAACATTCGAGGACGAATGTTCCTAAGGGGGGGAGAATGTTATGTCCCGTATTTTCGTATAACGGGAAATCAAGAAATAAATAAGACTTGTGTGTGTGGAGGACATATTTTGATTTTGGTGAGTATGACTATGTTGGTGCTGGAATTATTAATGTCAAGGCCTCGGGGAAGGCCGAGGGTAAATTTGGAATTTTGGAAATTAGTTTCGGGAATTACAAAACGGAACGTTTATGAATTGGGCCAAGAAATTGAACAAAGAAATTGGGCCCAAGATTTAAGGGGTGGCCGGCCATGTTTGATAGGCCCAAGCCCTTTTTAATGATCATGTGCTATGCACATGATCTAAATGTGGATATATATTGAGGATACTTGATAGTTATCAAGAACAAGTCACAAAAAATTGAAGAACACCCATAGAAGGGTTCTCGGCCGAGAGTGAGCAAGGGGAGAAAAAAAAATTGCTAGCCTTTGTGGTGATCCAAGAATTCTTGTCCTTAACATATTATGAAGTACTCGAGCCCCTCTTCAACGGGGTATAATTAGATTGGCGTAAGGTGCTCGTTTGCGGCAAATCGGAAATTCAAGAAAAAGGTAAGATCTTTATGTTTTAATGCTATGAAATGGATACATATGTGTTAGTGATTGAATTGGCATGAAGATTTTGGAATGGTGTTGTGTTTGTGCATGGCGTGTGTGTGCAAAAAGAGTGTGTTTGGCCGTGGGTTTTATAAGGTTTAAGGCATAAGAAATTGATCTTATTTAGCTTGAATGATGTGTTGTTGTGGTCATTATGTTGTAAAGGATTGATTAAGGAATTGATTTGGTGTTAAAAAATAATTTCGGACGTTATCGGAAAGCGTATACATTTGGTATATTTGTGTATATCATAGTATATTTATGACACTAAAGACTTTAAATAAGAATTATGGTTGATGATAACGAATTTGGAATGAAACGACGCAAGTTAGAACGTTCGTCGTAACTTTTGGTGTTTTGAATGAAAATTGGAAAGTAGTGAACTTTGGGAATGTTTGTATGTGATTTGGAACTTGTATGTAGTGTGTTTGAATAATTGAGAATGAATGAATGAATGGACTAATGTGGAAATAGAGTTGGAATTTTGAAGTTGAATCAAGAATTTACCAACTTATGGAATAAGGTGCAATTGTGAAGTTAGTGTGTTTGATTGTGATTCGTATTGTGTATTGATGTTTGGGCTGTTGATGTTGTTATATTTTGAGCCGAGCTAAGTCTCGGGGGCGTTAGATTTATAGGGGAAGTGCTGCCGAAATTTCGGTAGCCAAATATAGCCCAAAGACTAAAATGTTAATTCTCATGAATAGTAACTGGTAAAAGTGACCATTTGCAATTTCTGGACGAAACGGGAATTGCGATTTGAGGAGCGTAAGGCGCCAACCAGGTATGTAAAGCCTACCTCTCATTCTTTTGGCATGTCCTAGACATACTAGGTTAAGATCGGCCCCTCGGGAATAATCCTACTCTTGGAAATCGAGGTTCAAGTTCGAGCACTATTCACTCAGCGCGATTGAACCCTCTTTGTCACATTTGGTTAAAAGAATGTTCGTACCTCCATAACTTGTGCTGTTGTGTCCGAAACTCTTCGAAACTTTTGTAGATGGCTCTATGGAGCCGAAAGTCTGTGATTTGTGTCCGCCACCTCAATTTGACTCGAGGTGGGCCCGCGAGCCCCGAGGCTCCCCTTATTCGGTTTGTTTGATTCGTTTGTGTCCGTTATGATCCGCAACCGTCTGTTTAGGACCCAAGGATGTGTTTGAAACTTCCTATGCCATTAATGTACGTTCTATACTTTGAATGATGTGAGATTTTTGGAAAATGACTTATGAACAGTTTTCTTGCGAATTTGGCAGTTTGGAACTTCGTAACTTTTATACGCATACTTTGATCAGTCTGATTCCTACTCCGATCCTTCGGGCGTCAGTATATACCTCTACGTAAACTATATGTTAAGTCCGACAAATTATTTTTGATATGCATATGATTTCTGCACTACTCTGTTCGTGCTGTCTGCTATGATTTCGTTCGTCGGTACCCGGGCCGACTTTGTGATCGTGCGCACTATAATATATTCGGGAGTTATGATGTGTTACGGTTTCCGATGCCTCGCCATAGGGCCGGTTACCGTTTATGGAGTTATGATGTGATATGGCATTTGATACGTTCTGATGATATGATGTGTGTGTGATATGATGTGTCTGGAGATTGTACGGAGATTTGAAACCTTCTGGAGTTATGATGTGTTGTGGCACCAGCGTCGGGGGGTGACCACGTTCCTAAACCCTATACATGATTTGATTTGCATTTGTACGTTCGCCTCCCGCACAGGTTTGCTTTGTTTGCGATGTTGGTGTGTTGGTTCTTTCTGACTCCAGCTGTGTTTGTGATTTCTGTACCTTCTGCTTTACATACTCAGTACTTCTCCCGTACTGACCCCCGTTTCTTCGGGGGCTGTGTTTCATGCCCGCAGGTACAGAAGCTCGTTTGGGTGGTCCTCCAGTTTAGGCTACTCATTCTGCTGTGTTGGAGAGCTCCCCTTTGATCCGGAGCCTACTTTGGTACATATCTTTTGTTGTGTCTGTATTCTGTATATTTGGATGAGTGGGTACGGCGGGGCCCTGTCCCGTCCTATGTTCTTATGTTCTGTTTTGTCTAGAGGCCTGTAGTCAGATTTGTGGGTCGTGGGTCCGGTGTGTTTGCATGTGAGTCCGTTTTACGATCTTAAGTGGCCCGTACGCTACTATGGCCAAGTCGGCCTCTGAGTTTGTATGTATGTGTATGCATTGGGGGCGATGTGCATTCCGCCACCCTTCTGATGTGTGTGTGTGAAATTTGGCGATGTACATTCCGCCTTCCTTCTGATTTGTGATTTGTCTGATCTGTACGGGCAACTGCTTAGGATAAGTGTTCGGTAGATGTCTGATTACGATGATGAGTTCGAATAACGTACGTTGAGTTTGGACGAGTCTGATTTCGATGATATGGGTGTGAGTTTGTCTGGGGTGTCCCTGTAGGGCACCAGTCGCGGCCCACGGGGTTGGGTCGTGACAGTAGTCTAATGCAGATCGTTTAATTGTTAGACTTTGAGTGTTCAGAAGCACTCCGAAAGGGGAAAGCCTTAATTTGACGGTTCGAGGCTTGTGCTTGGAATCGAGGTAGGTTATGGCTTACTTTAGTTAGATTTTGATTAGCGATTCGTATATGTTACATAGTATTGACGGGGAAAGCATGATAGGTTTTCAGACATAGTGTGGAGTTGTGATCCAATTAGATTAGTATGATTTCTGATTATGTGGGCTGGTCATCGTTATTTATGCATTGATTGACATGTGGTGTATTTGATTACGTGATTTGGAGTTGAGGGATGTGATAGACTCATGTGTAGTAGTTGAGACTTGATATTGGTACTTTTCCATGATGATTGATAATTCATGCAAGAATTGATTGGCTTATGGTGCTTTGTGATCTCCATAGAATATTCATCGGCATTGATTGCATTGATTTACCATTCTTGCATACATACATTCACACATGATGGAAATGTTGTGAAACAGTTCGATGAGGGGATTGTGGAATAGTTTGATGGAAGAAGGCCATGGTAACATTTGAAAAGAAAGAAAGAGAAAGATGAAAATATATTCTTATTGCTATTGATCTGAGGTATATTGGGGCGTATAGTGGCAAGGTCACAGTCTGGCGGTAAAGTCAGGCGGTACAGTGACGGTACATAGACTTCGCAGGTCCCCCATGGATTATGACTATTGAGACGTTGAGATTCTGTCTGTAGCATGCGTGTACAGGTTTGATTTATTGGCCATTGCATTGCACGTCATTCACCCCATTTGCATTGCATGTCTCATTATCACAGCATACATCGATTTATTGGGTTGTTGGTTGTACTTGTGTTGTCGTTACTTTGAGAAACTATTGAGGACTTGGCAGACTTGTGGTGTACGAGCTTCACCTTAGGTTATGACTTAGTTTTGTGGTATTCTGTAATTTCTTGATGGTTATTGTTTGTCTATCTATTGACTTGTTGATTCTGCGTTTCCATATGTGTGAACTAATCTTAGTTGGCCTTTGATGCTTACCGATACGTGTTTATACTGATACTACTCTTGCTGCATTTTTTCTGAGTGTAGAGTTTGAGCCAGGATCCTCGTCGAGACCACGAATCTAGCCTTGAGGCTATTTTTGCTGAGATTTTGAGGGTGAGCTACCTTCTTGCTTGCAGCCCTGGAGTCTATCTTTATATTGTCTATGTCAAGCCCTAAATCTGCAGTGGCGTGACCGGTACTCGATGCCACACTAGGCCCGAGCGAACCACTCTAAATCTGAAACTCTAAGGGAGTAACCCCCAACTTAAACCGATAAGGCCTAACTGCACACAGACAATACCAACAAGCCGGCGAGGCCGCAATCTGGATATATATATAAATATTGACTATCTCGTCTGAACTGGGCAGGCACACACCCAAAATGTATATACACAACTGAGCAAGCTGACGAGTCGGCTATGATCGTACAAAGCCAACAGTATCCAAATAGACATATACAAGCCGACGAGGCTGTCACACAGACACACTATATAAAATGTATATACACAACTGAGCAAGCTGATGAGTCGGCTATGATCGTACAAAGCCAACAGTATCCAAATAGACATATACAAGCCGACGAGGCTGTCACACAGACACACTATATACAGGACTCGTTTACAAGCCTCTAGGGAAAGTATGATTGTACCATGGTCGGGACAGGGTCTCGGCCCATACAATCTATAATCAAAAGGAAGAGACTCCAAAGATCTGGCAACTCTGAACAAAAAAGGAGCTCACCAATCAGTTGATATTAGATCCTGCCTACTAGGGAGGTCTATCAATCTGTCGATCTGTACCTGCAGGCCTGAATGCAGCACCCCCGACAAAAGGGACGTCAGTACGAAACAATGTACCGAGTATGTAAGGCAAATGATAACTGAAACTGAACTAAAAACAATACAATCTGGCGGCCAAAGAATGCCCTGAATATCTCACCTGACCTGTCTCATATGAAATGCGATATAATACTATCATATATCTCACTGGCCAAGTGGCTAGGCAACTGTAAAATCTCACTGACCCAGTGGCCAGGCAATATGTCTCACTGACCCGTCGGCCAGACAATTTGTCTCACTGACCCGTAGGCCAGGTATATCTGTCTCACTGACCCGTAGGCCAGGCATATCTGTCTCACTGACCAAGTGGCCAGGCTAAACAAATATATGTATATCATGTAGTATATCATGCATATGCTGAAAAATATTGATACTGTAACATATCTCTCTTGTCTCTCTATAAACTCAAGGACATAGGAGGGGATATGGCCCCTCAGAAAGAATAACATAATATTCGGAAACCAGGCAACAATATGACAAGCTCTACTTTGACAAATTTCTAGTCATAAGGTTCATTACGCTCTTACCACATATGGAATCATGCTAAGAAAAGAAGGAACAACCTTAATGTTACACCTTGGAAAATTTCCCGTTAACATACAGTGAATAGGCTAGCGAAGGGCATGATGTATACGATGTTGTGATAAGAAAGAAATAACAATTGATGATCCTAATCTAGATTCAAAGACATTTGACGTAAGGGAAGAAGGTTGTCAAGGAAAGCAAGGGATATGTTGCGTGTCGGGTAAGAATTATGAGCACGAGTTAATGATGGCGTAATGATGTTTTGGAGAAGAGTGATAACATCCTTTAGATTGGTATGGAGGTGTTAATTAAGAGTCAAGAAGGTTCCATAAGGATTGGAGGTCAAACGAGTCGACGAGAACGAGTTTCGGACAACTGGGCATTATACGGCCAAACATACTGGCCGTATAAAACATACAGACCGTATGTCCAGCCGTATGTCCTGCCCAGAATGAGGTCCTTCACTGGACCAGATCTACGGCCAGACATACGGCCCGTATAAAATGTACGGACCGTATGTTGGTCTGTATGTTCTGGTCGGGACAGATTTCAAGATTAATATAAGGACCTCTCTCTCATTTTATTTCATTTCATCTCACTTCTCCACACTTCAAGAAACCTCTAGAACTCTCTCATTATTCATCCACAAGAAACTAAGAGAAATCCATGATCAACTATACCAAATCCACAAAATCAAGTGTAGAAAACCTATCAAAGTTCATCTAAGTCAAGAAATCTCAAAGGAAGTGGACTAGGGTTTTTGTGCAAGAAGAGAATTCCCACTCGAGGGTTGTTCATCCATTATCTAAGGTGAGTTTTATGATCATTCCCTGCTGTTTAAGGTGTTGAAAGTTAAAAACACATGGATTGTAGAAAGATATAGAAAATAGGTCATAAATGTGGGAATAGTGACATTGTTGGGTAAAGGTTTGGATTGAGTCATGATTATCGATATGTTGTGATTGTGAATATGTTATGAATGACATTTAGAACGTGGGATAGGTATTATATGTGAGAAAATTCAATAATGAATTATGACCATGAATATGGAGAAATTGGAGTGAAATTGTGAAATGTGGGTAATATAGATGAATGATGATTGTTGCTTGTGATATTGTGAATGTTGTTATGGATGTTTGGGAGTTGATACATGATATGGGGAAAATTTGTATAAACAAAGGAAATGCTGCCCAATTTTCTTTAGCTTTAGTAAGTACGTTTAAGTAATCGATTAGCTAATGTTCATGCGACTTCTCTTGAAGGTAGAAACGTGGGCGTTAAAGGAGAACAAGCAAGTGATAGATTAGTTAAACGGAAAAGGTATGTGAGGCTAGTCCTTTCTTTATATGGCATGATTTTTCCTTCTTCTCCATGAATTCTCTATATCCAGGAAAACTAAGAGTCTATGTTCATGAATAGCTATATGAGATAAGAGATATGTTACGAGCCCAATAATGATGATGATGAGCTTGAGTCTAAAGATTCTAGAGTTCATGATATGAAGTTCCTATAAAGTTAATGATGTCGTTTATTGTATACACTCAACTTATCTACTATTTCCTTCAAGGTGAGGCAGACTACTTATAAATGTTCCATAATGGAATCGGGGGTTCATGACCTTATGTCACCTCGATAAAGTATAGCTATCTTTGAGTTATTATACATGCATTATGATGAGTACATGTTGATGATATTACATCGTGCCTATATGGCACGGGCAGACACACCACTGCAGTGGGCAGCGTATACCCCAGACACGAGAGGCCTGGACGCAGGCTACTGACTATCACACCGTACCTATATGGACGGGCAGCTTAATTATTATCACACCGTACCTATATGGACGGGCAGCTTAATTATTATCACGCCGTACCTATATGGACGGGCAGCTTATACATTTATGCATACATGATATGATGATGATTATGAAGTAAGTCAGCATACATTATTTCTTTTATAATTGACAGTCAGATACAGCTGCTCCTTATTTGATGCTTCCTTTATCTCATTCATGTATTATTATCATTTACACCTCTCATACTCAGTACAATGTTCGTACTGACGTCCGTTTTATTTGGACGCTATGTTCATGCCCACAGGTAGACAGGGAGGTAAGCTTGACCCTGACTCGTAGGAGCCATTAGCTGACTTGAGAGCACTCCATTGTTCCGGAGGTGCCGTGATTATTATTTTGTGTATATTTGTATATTTTGGGCACGACGGGGTCCTATCCCGTCCCTATGTTTAGCACTCTAGTAGAGGCTCGTAGATACGCAGGTGTGGGTTATATGGTCTCAAGATGTTACTACTGTAGCCGAAAGGCTTATGTATATAAAAGTATTTATGTTCTCAAATGAAAAATGATTTTCTTACGATTTGAGTATGATGAGTAATAGAATGAGTGGTGCTCGGTGGTTAGCCCCGGGTACCCGTCACGGCCCCTAGTCGGGTCGTGACACTTGACATACCTGAAGTTTACTTCTCGACTTTCCAACCTACTTCCTGTCTTGCAATCTACATAAGATCATTCGTAGTATCGTAATCTACATATAAAACCATTCATACTATTGTTAGGCTTATCATCATATGCTTATCTTAAGCCTTCAAATTAAATCCTCTTAGAACATGCTGAAATTCGGGCAACATCTCATCTGTTTATATCCCTAGCCCGAAATCACAATACCAACAAAACAACAACAATAGCCACACTAATATCAACCACATCATCATCAACACCAATATACTCAATAAAATATCCCACACAATGTTTACCCGATTTCTTCCCCAACTAATTCATTATACGACTATTTAATAGCTCTCACTTCGTGAGTAAATCTAAATCAATGTCAATAAGGAGAGATTCATACCTTGTTCTTACTAGAATCGCAATATCTTTAATATTCACCTTGAATCCAAGCCAAGATCCACCGAAATACGATATATAATCACAACTATACGCTATCCGAACCTAAATCTCGAGATTTCACTTGATTTGAGCTGCAATTTTATGGGTGGAAGTTGGGAGAATATTCCAGAGGGTTAGGGATATGTTTGATGGGTGGATGAGTGCAAATGAGGGGTAAATCCCCTTTTTATCTTGTTTTGGAGTCGGTTTGCACCGACTCAATATTTGCTTTGCGCGTTCGCGCAGCCTTGGTGTGCGTTCGCACAGACTTGCACAATGCTCCTCTGTGCATTCGCGTCACTCCCAAGTGCGTTCATGCATGGTTAATCCCTGCTCTGAAAGTCCATCTTGAAATGCTCATAACGTTTGATTCCGATGTCGGATCGACGCGCGATTTGTTGCTTTGGAAACTAGACTTTCTGAACTTCAATTTAGGCTTTTTGTTTCACTTCAAAACTCCTGATATACTAGGAGATGTTCCTTTATCAAATTCGACCAAAATTATCGTACAAAACCTTGCCCATCCTTTCTCCAAAGTCCAACAAACTTAATTTCCTTAATTCACTTGTTCTCCAATCCTTCCATGACCTATTACATGAACTTAAACCCTCATATCCATAAGATAGGCGCATATAATCTCATATATCCTAGAAAATAACTCCAATGTCTATAATCGGATAGCTAACACCTAACAAATCTCAACTTACAGAACTACGAGGTGTAGCAGTCTATTACTCATTTCATTATACAGACTTCCTTTATGTTTCAGATTAAGTATTATTTCTAGACATATTTGGATAGTAGTTCTTGTACTGTGACTTCAGTTCTCGGGGGATGTATTATGACTTAGTATTTTCCGAACTTTTAGTATTTATGAGATGACTTAGGGGATGGTAAGCCCGCCAGGGGGTTAGTGTGGGTGCCATCACGACTGTGATTTTGGGTCTTGACATCTAGCAACTTCAATTCCCAAGAAGTACGGTGGTTTTCCTAGTTCCTTGATCTCAAATTCATGTGCCAACAACTTCTTCAATTAGGTCATTTCCTTCTTGTCATATCCTATTATTTCGATCTCATCAACATAAACTATAAGAAGAGTGAGTTTACCTTTTTGATGTCTTATAAAAAGGGTGTGATCAACATTGCTTTGTTGGTAACTGATGGTTCCAAGTGTATTCGTGTTTTGATGATTGTCAAACTGTTTCAAAACTAGATAGAGACCTCGTCTGTGATCTGCTCTCTGTACACCTGCACTTTGCACTATCAGTGGAGACAGCTGTAAAGCCGTTTCACTCACTGCACACAAGTACAACAGTGAGTTTGTTATATCCCGTATTTTCGAACGTCGGATTATTTGTAAGCTGAGGTGGGACCCACACGTCAAGATTTTTTTGGAACATGTGACAAGTTATATGAATCGCATATGTAAAGTTAAACACAACTCGTGAAGGGCCCTTGGGCCAAATCAAAGTGGAAGCCCTCCAAACGAATATTTTTAAGAAAACGTTTTCGGGTGACCTGACTTCGAGGGGCAAAAACGGTATTATAAGTTTGGAATTTGGAAAAATACCAAGAAATAGAAGTTGTAGATAATTGAATTAGCTTTTCAACCATAGGTCGTGGGTTCCCAGGTGACGTCGGTACAAGGAGATATGGACGTTTTAAGGTCGAAAGGTCAGTGGGCTAGGCCCAACTCGGGACCAACCGGGTTGGCCCAAAAAAATAAATAAAAAGGAATTAAGGCCCAAAAGAGATGGGGTGGCCGGCCAACATGGCCCAAGACCATGGAATTTTATAAATTTCCATGTGCTAAATTAAAATAAAGGACCATATATGAGTCATACTTCATTAGAAGCTTCAAGAGAATTAGACAAGGAGAAAAACAAGAATAACAAGAGCAAGAAGAGCCTATACGGCTTTGGCCATAGAAAAATTTAGCTCTTTGAAATCTTTCTCCAAAAATTGTTTTCTTGTGGTATTTCCACTAATTCAAGGGTCCTTTACAACTTGGTGTAGTTGTTTTGGAAGAAAGGGCATTTGTTTCTTCAAGTTGAAAACTTGGTCAAGTGAAGAAGATTGTGGAAAAAGGTAAGAATCAATTAATTTTTCTTATGTTATGAAGTTTGGTTTATGTTGTAGTATGTAGAAATGAGTAGAATTTATGAAAATATGGAAGTTTGCAAAGTGGGTGTGTTTATATGAAGGTGGCCGTGTGTGTGTGTTAATGTATAGATATGATGAGTTGAATTTTTGTGTTGTATTCTAGTTGTGGTTATGGTGGAATTTATATTGGAAATGAAAGTTGAATGAATTTGGTTGAAGTTGGAAATATAGGTGTTGGCCGTGTGATGTATGGAATTGGAATGGAAATGGATTAATTTTGTTTAATGTGTTAGTTGTGTTGTTGTGATCCTTATGATGTAAATGAGGGCTAAATGGTTTAAGTTGGCAATAAAATGGATTGTAGAAGGTTATGTCATTTTAGTGTGATTTTATGATATTATGGAAAATGAAGTTGTGAAAGTATGGATTGATGTTGTTGATCATGAATTTGCAAGTAGAAAATGTGTTTTGATGGTTTTGTTGTATATGTAAGACTTTTGGGTGAAATATGGAATTGATGGAATTATTGAATATTGGATATATGGCTTGGAATATTCTTGGCCTATGTTCGTATGATCTTAAATTAGTGTATGAATATGGAAATATTGATATTGACTTGAAAGTGTAAAGTTGGTTTGGAAGTTGTTGCATTATTCGGAAAAGAAGACTATTTATGTTAGAATGCGTTTTAGTCGATCATTGATGACTATTGGTATTGTTGTTTGGTATGGTTGTTGCTATTTGAGCCGAGTTGAATCTCGGGGATGTTGTATGTATAGGGGAGATGCTGCCCAAATTTCTGTAGACAAGTATTGATTAAGATTGAACTTTTAAACCTTATGATTAATATTTGGTAAATGTGACCAAATGTAGATTTTGGACGAAATGGGATTTGAATTTGGAGAGGCGTAAGGAGCGAATAAGGTATGTAAAGCTCACCCTTTCCTTCTCTTGGCATGTCCTAGATGTATTAGGTTTGAAGTTGGACCTCGGGGACTACTCTACTCTTCGGAATCCGCGCCTAAATTTTCCCCTTTTCCATTCAGTGGAATTGAACTAATTATGTTGCAAATGGTTAGGAAAGTTGTTTAAATACCTAGAACTTGTGTAAATAAAATCCGATTACCTTAAAACCCTCATAAAAGACTCCATAGAGTTTATTACACATACCTTGTGTCCGCCACCTCGTTTGACCCGAGGTGGGCCCACTACTCCCGGATTTTTCTGATTTGTTCCGTTTGACTTGTTCTCAAGTAGAATTCAAAGGAAACTATTGGTTACTCTTCTAACTACCATATGACGTTTGTTTGAATTATTTTGTTGAGTTCCATAATGCATTTTGAAACATGCAAATGATTTCAGAAAGCTTATTTTGATATAAACCATCGTGACATCCGAAAGGCATACGCTATGATTACCGTTCAATCTCTTTTATATGATTTGCCATCTGAGTTATGCTATCCAGATTCTGTAAATGTTATATTTTGATATGTTCAAACAATCCCAAAAGCTTTAATTCGATATAATCCCCCGCGACATCCGAAAGGTACGTGCTATGACTATCGTCTGATTTCTTTCTTAAATGACCTGTCATTCGGATTATTCTATCGAGTCTTTGTAAATATTTTATGATGCATAAGTTTCTCACTACTCCACTCGTGGATGCCTCAATGCTTCCTTCACTGAGCCCGGGCCAGGATTTGTTATCAAGCGTATTCCACTGCATTGTTCGCCGTGCCTCGATTTGAGGGGACAGGTATGACATGTACATGGGTTCGGAGTATGATGTGCCATGTACACCTATGTTCTGATATGATATGATATGATGTGGCCATCTGATATGTTATGATATGTTACAGAGCTATTCCCTACTCTAAAGTATGATGTGTTGTGGCGCCAGTGACGGGGTGGCGCCACGTTCTGTTCACCGGGTCCCGTATTGGGGCCGGATTTGGCACATGTTTCTGCATGCATTATTTACGTTTTGTAAGTATACATTTTGATATCCTGGACTTTGCACTCATTCTCTGTATTTTCTGTTCCGGTTGTGATTTCGTCTACTGTACTTCATGCTTTACAACTCAGTACATATTCCGTACTGACCCCCGTTCTTCGGGGGATGCGTTTTCATGCCGCGCAGGTACAGACGACAGGTTTACTGATCCGCCCGCTTAGGACTTTGTTCTGCTATTTTGGAGCGCTCTTTTATCCGGAGCCTATATTTTGGTATAGTATTCTGCTATTGTATATATGTACGCTATTCAGGGGTACGACGGGGCCCTGTCCCGTCTTATGTTTCTGTTATTACTGTTCGTAGAGGTCTGTAGACACATATGTGGGTTGTGTATATGTTCTGGGAAATACGTATTCTGTGATGGCCTTATCGGCTTCTGTGCGCTACATCTGCTTATGTACGATAGCTTGTGACTCCGTTTGACTTTATATATTTATGTATCTAATTTATATGTTGGTTTGGGGTTACTGGGTACGTAAGGTGTCCTGCTCGGACACGAGTCGCGGCCTACGAGGTTGGGTCGTGATAGAGTTGGCCCATGCTTTAGGTTAATATTGAAGAGTGGTCTCTTTTCACCCCAGATGCTCCCATTATATATACAATGTGATGACAATATATTTGGTAGACTTGAATTGTGCAAAATCTGCCAATGCAAGTTTCTCAAGATCTCTCAAGAACAAATACATCTACAGGCTGAAGAACCTGATCCAAACACAAGATATTGTCTATGTTCTTTAGGTTGTTGTAAGTCTTTGTTTACTTGTGCTTAAACTATAAACCTACTCTTCCCAAAATGAGAGCTGTTTGTAGGTATTCTAAATTCTCAAGGTTGCTTCCACAAGCTTTTGAGTGGTACACTAAGCTAGAGTGAGCCTAGGTGTATTAGTGTCACGACCCGACTAGGGGCCATGACGGGTACCCGGGGTTAACCACCGAGCACCACTCATTCTACTACTTATCATACTCGTTAAGCGTTCATTAATCAAATTCATACTCAAATCATAGGAAAATCATTTTTTTTTCATTTGGAAACATAAATACTTTAATATACATAAGCCATTCGGCTATCAAAAAATATACGTACAATAATAACATCGTGAGACCATGCTACCCACACATACGTATCTACGAGCCTCTACTAGATTACTAGACATATGGACGGGACAGGACCCCGTCGTGCCCAAAACATATATGTACACACAATAGTAAATCAGTGGCACCTCTGGAATAATAGAGTGCTCTCAAACGTCTGCTTATCGGCTTCTATAAATCTGAGTCGCCTCCCTGTCTACCCATGGGCATGAACACAACGTCCAAAGAAACCGGCATCAGTACGAATATTGTACTGAGTATGTAAGGCATAAAATAATGAACATAATGGAGAAATCATAAGACATAAGATGCAGATATAACCTGTATAACTTTTAAGGGTGGATACCTTTCATGCCTATATCATATATAATCACAGTACATGTATCATCATAGCGCATACATCATCGTATCATATATATCATCATAGCGCATACATCCTCGTATCATATATATCATCATCGTTAACCCGTGTCCGGGTAACCATCATATGCTGCCCACTAGTGGTGATCATGCCCGGCCCTCTAGGCTCGGTGTAAACATAGCAGCCCGCCTTAGCGGTGACATGCCCGGCCATTTAGGCACGGTGGAATCATATGCAGCCCGCCTTCACAATGACATGCCCGACCATTTAGGCACAGTGGAATCATATGCAGCCCGCCTTCGCGGTGACATGCCCGGCCAAATAGGCACGGTGGAATCGTATCGTCATATAATCAATCATAAACTCATCATTATTACACATCTCATAGGCATATCATAACCTTATCATAACTTAGCATCATTATATATATATATATATATATATATATATATATATCATAGTATCGTATTTGCTCATACACATTAAACATTATCCGTATTCGGCCACGTAGTGGCTCGACAATATCACATACATGTCTTCCGTACCCGGCCATAACAAGGCTCGGTATATCTCATCATCATCATTTCCATCACATACATCTCATAAGCTTATCACAACTTTCCATAAAGCATGTATTTGGATTTAAAGACAGCCTATGAAAATCATATCATATTCATAGCATGAACTTCATAAAAATATCGTATGATAGGCTTTATAATATCTAAACTTAGGCTCATCATTACCATTATCGTATCTATAGCATATCTCTTACCTTTATCCCATATGGAACCCCCTATGAACATAGGCTTGTAACTTTTCGAAACATTGGTCATAGGTCATGCATTAGAGCTTATAGACAATCTATAACGATGTCGGGGTGACATAAGGTCGAGAACCCCCGATTTCATTATGGAATAATCATATTCATCATATCTTACCTTGAAGGAACTAACATTTTAAGGTAAGTGTACACCATGAACAGCATCGAGGAATTGTAAGTAGGATCTTTAACTTCATAGACATCATATCTTGCTTTAGAATATCTAGGCTTAACTTACCATCATTATTTCGTATTCATGACATATTTCTCATCTTTATCTCATAAGAAGCTCTTTATCAATATTGTCTCATAGTTCCCGGAATGTAAGAAGTCATGGAGAAGTGGGGAAAATAATATCGTAGGAATCATTTATAAGGATCATTGGTTTCGTAGGAATGTCGTATCATGAGTTTTAGGACTTTTAGACTTAAATTCATCATCGGTATTGTCACGACCCGACTAGGGGCCGTGACGAGTACCCGATACTTGTACCGAGCACCCCTTATTTATCTTGTTACCTTTACCTCTTAGCAAGCCGTATAAACAGTGCCATGTTTTTTTTTTTGAACATTAATGAACATTAACATTAGCAGCGTCATTATGAACATAGACTAGTAAACTTCGTTATCACTTTATACAACAACCATGCGAAAACACCATATATCTAACCGTACCTGACTGACTGTACATATCTGTCTACGAGCCTCTAGACATAGTGTACTTATACATAGAGAGGCCCGAGTACTATCGGGCCCGAATATACATACACAAAATAGTACCGCTGGAGTGAGGCTCCGAAACAACTGGAGCGCTGTCAAGTGCGGCTGGTAGAGCTTCTAAGGATCACGTCCACCTGTCTGCTGACCTGCGCGGCATGAAACGCAGCGTCCACAAGAAGGGATGTCAGTACGAATAGTGTACCGAGTATGTAAGGCATGGAAGATAATACAAGTAGTAACATAGAGTACGATTAATAGTATCATGGAGTCGTAGGACGTATAATGAGGTAAGAAAGTAACTTGCACTTAGGGAGGCCCCTTGTCTTTTCTTTTTTTTTCTTTGAAACATTTCTTTTTCATAGACATGGAAAATAGGGTTTAAATCATGTTATGTTTTTATCATATTACATTCTGCACTATCATAGCGTGTCGTATCATATCATATCGTAGCATATCATGTCATGGAAGTATTATATCCTAGCGTATCATGTCACAGCATAGCTTGTCACATCATAGCATAGCTTATCATATCATAGCATGGCCTGTCATATCATAGCATAGCTTATCGTATCATAGCATGGCTTATCATATCATAGCACAGCCTGTCATATCATAGCATAGCTTACCGTATCATAGCGTGTCATGTCATGGCATATCATAGCATATCATGTCATAGCATAGCTTGTCATAGCATTTCTTATCATAGCATAGCGTATCATAGCGTATCGTGTCATATCATAGTATAGCATGTCTGGTCATGACATGGTAGGTCATATCATAGCGCCGAACAATGTCGGCCCACCTACATAGCGCCGATATAGATACGCACCGGCTCACCCATATATCTCGCGTCCGGGCACCCCGCGTCCGGGATGATAACCCAGCTGATCAGGTGGCAGTGAAACATATTTCCCTTCCCGTTCCCCCATATAACCCTTCCCCCCAGCCCAGGTTCATATACATAGCTTGCATATATGTACTTTGTATGCATATACACATCTTATATACGTATACATATTTTTGTATTCATATACATAGCTTGTATACATATACATATCTTATATACATTTACATATCTTATATACATATACATATTTTATATACTTACACATAACTTATATACATATACATGTTTTATATATATATATATTTATATACATGTTATATATATATCATATAAGTCCACAAGGGAGCCCAAGGAAAAATCATGTAGCCATCGAAGTGACGTAAGGTCGGTGACCTCCGATTACATTATGGAATACTCATGATCGCTTTTGTCTCACCTCGAAGGGACGAATATTTTAAGGTGAGACGGTCAACGGAGAATAGTATTAAAGTAAACGTAGAATGAAATCGTGGGCGTCACAGATGACAGTTCATAGGATTGGGAGTCTTTAGAAAGTAAAGTCATAGCTAGAGGATACAAATAAGATTCACAAATTAGTTTATCAACTTCATATTCACATTAACTCCTTAGCTTAGGAATCTTAGTCGTAGAATCGTTCCGGTCGTACTTATCATAGGCACATTCTCTTGTCTAACATTGTCGTTATCATTATCACCATAGAAACATTCTCGTTAAAGTAGTCACAACACTTTTCATTTGGTAGCGGGATCGGGATCAAAGGTCCCCTTTGGATTCACTTCAAGTAAGTCAAACAAGACTATAGAGAAATTCCGAGAGTAACGGGCCCACCTCGGGCCAGATGTGGTAGCGTGTACGATTTACATATGTTACATGTCTTGGCATTACTTGTGAGGGTTCTAGGGTAATCGGGTCCCATTTATGCAACTTCTAGGGGTTTAGGAGGTCTTTCTACCATTTGCACACTTTCTAGTTCAATTCTATTGAACAAAAAGTGGAAAACTTTAGGTGCGGATTCCGGGGAACAGAGTTGTCCCCGAGGCTCGTACCCGACTTATTACATCTAAGAGATGCCATAGAAAGAAGGGTGAAGCCTTACATACCTCTTTTCGCTCCTTATGCTATTCCGAATCCAAGTTGCAAATCCGCCAAAATCTACAAATTGGTCACATTTACCAAACTTTGATTAGAGCATTTTTGAATTGGAATCTCAAAGTAACATTTGTCTACCAAAATTTCGGCAGCACTTCCCCTATAAATACACCATCCCACCAAGTTCAACTTGGCCAATTTCAATCAACAACAATCCCGGGAATTCAACCCGGCCAAACTATCAACATAATTTCAACAACCACACTAACAATTTCCATATTCAATCCAAGATACATTATAACAACTTAATCAATTTACTACTTCTTTCAAAACCTTCCAACTCCAATAAAAACAATAACAATCTTATAATGTATATTCCAACAACACCATACTAATATCATTATCTTCCATACATGTAAGGACATAATATTCAATTTACATAATCTTCCAAGGCAAGCCTCCAACTACTAATACTTCACTAAGCTCATTAGGCTTTTATTTGCAATATAAAATCCACAACACAACAACCAACATACCAAATAAAACTTGCTCACATTCCTTCATGATTCAACAAATATACATGGCTATACATCATGCATATACAACTACAACCTCTCCAAAATCATTCAACTTCCATTATCAACATAACATTCACAACAATAACAACCAATTACTGGATAAAATAATTAAAACATGATTTCTACACCCACACATGCTACCTCACGGCCACACCACCATATTCGTTTTCCTTATGAATTTCATCCATTTTTGTACACTACCACATGCATAAACATCCATAAACATTCATAACATATAAGGAAGGATGAATTCTTACCTTGTTCCTTTAATCCTCCACTTAGCTAGAATTCACAACTTGTATGAATATGTGTTTTTCTTGCTTCAATGACCACTCCACTTTGTTTAGGACCCTTCAATTGGTAGAAAATGATTTTTGAAGTTTTTTTTTTTTTTGGTCTTGAACTTGGCCGAAAATGGCCTTGGAGATTTTTTTCTCCTTCTTCTCTAGTGTTCTTAGGCTCTTGAAATTTCTAGAAGTTGAAGTGGAAAAGATGACTTGGTCATCCTTTTTATTTTTGACCCCTTAAGCTTTAGTTGGGCCTAGCCCATCCATGTGGACGGCCCAAGTGGCCCCTTTTTAATTCCAAGCCCATATTTAGCTCTCTTGGTCTTGTAACTCATGAATTCTTATTTTTTTTAAATTCCAAATTTACCCCTCGCCTTCCTCCATATTTCCACGAGTCATATTGCGAATTTTTCTTTATGCCATTGACCTTTCTTAATATTCCCACTTCAAAATTTTCATAAACAACTTGTATGCCAATCAAAATCAAAATTATAGTCTTGTTCTTGACCTTCCACCATTACCTTAAATTATCCAAATACGCAAAAATGCGGGATATAACAGGTATCGTCATGCTGGTAACGTATCTCTTTTCTTTATCTTGTATGATGCTCTTTATAATCGTAGGTTCATAATTCCCGATATGTAGGAAAATCATGGAAAGATAGGAGGAGTCATACCATAAGAGTCATGCCTTAGAAAGAAAGGATTAGCCTTACATACCTTTTTCATTTATCAATTTCCATCGCTTGATTGTTCTCCTTCAATGCTCACATTTCTACCTTCAAGAGAATTCGCATTCACATTAGCTAATCGATTATATGAACGTGCTTACCAAAGCTAGAGAAAATTGGGCAGCGTTTCCTTTATTTATTCAAATTTTCTCATAGTACATATCAACTCCCAAACGTCAATAACAATACCCATAATATCATACTCAATAATCTTCATCAACCATACATTATTCAATTCTCCTACTTCCATTTCAAGGGCATCCATAACCATGGTCATAATACAACATTACCTTCATCCTCATATAATGTTTCTCCTATGTTCTTAATATAATTTATAACATATCTACACTCGTAATATGCAAAGAATCATGGTTCATATTAAGCTACTATTCAAAAATGTCACCATTCTAATATTTGTAACCAGTTTCTATTTCCTTCTATAATCCAAGTCTTTCAACCCCTCAATAGTTTAAACAACATGAATTGATCATAAAACTTACCTTTGATGGTGTAGGAATGGGTTTTGGATAGCAATACTCCACTTGGAGAAAAACCCTAGCTTCAATCCAAGAGATTTCTTGACTTCAAGCAACCCTCAATAGCTTTCTTACACTTGATTCCCTTGGATTTATGATATTGATCTTTGATTTCCGTAGAATTCTTGTGGATAAAGGGTGTAGAATGTTCTAGAGACTTGGAGAGAAGTGGAGAAGTGAGAAAAATGAAAATAATAATGTGGGGTCTTGTATTTATAATTGAAAAAATCTGACCCGTCGTGCATTCTACGGACACTTATACAGTCCGTATAAACATATACGGTCCGTATAAGTGACTGTGAAATCGTCCCAACAACATATCAATTATGTGTCCATTATACTGTACTTTATATGGGCTGTATTTTATACGGTCCGTATAAGTGACCGTAAAATCACCTCTTCAACAACTTGCCTCTGTGACCATTATACGGCACAATATACGGGCCGTATAACTTTATACGGTCCGTATAAGTGACCGTATAATCTCACCAATGAGGGACTTCACTGTGACCATTCTGCAGACTATTATACGGACTGTATAACATTATACGGAGCGTATAATCGACCGTATAACTCATCTTTTCACTGATCTTTTTCTTGTCACTTCATTTGATCTCAAATCCTTAGGGAACCTTCTTAGCACTTGTTTATCACCTCATTAACAATCTAAGGGACGTTATAACTCTTCTCCAAAACATCATTAATTCGTTACTCGTAAATCCTTCTCAATACATAACGTATACCTTGTGTTTCTTGGAAAACTTTCTTCTCTTACTTCGAATGTCTTTGAAATCTCATTTAGAATCATCAAATGTTATTTCTTTCTCATCAAAACATCGTATACGTTGTGCCCTTCGTTGGACTATTCACGGTGCATGAATGGAAATTTTTCGAGGTGTAATAATTAGTTTCCTTGGCTTGAGGTAGTCAAGTGGACGTGCTTACAATCAATGTGTTGTAAGGGTGGAGGGACTATGGGAGTTAGTTCCTAGGTTGCATAAGCGTTATCATAAGGGTGAGGGATTATGAGAGTTAATTCCTAACTTATGATAGAGTTATAACTTGAAGTTGCTCGTATAGTGGAATTGAAATCCTATTGGTGTAGGTTGTGGGTTTTTATCCCTTGAGTAAGGAGTTTTCAATGGTAAAATCATGCCTTCTGTACTTACTGCATTTCATAAGGGAACTGATACTCAACCAGGTGCCTTATATACTGTTTGGTGGGCGCACAACCTGCAACAGTAACTGAAGGAGATCATTTCTTTGTAGAATTTTTCAAACCAAGCTTTAAGGGATCGATTCAATCCATACAAGTCTTTCGTCATTCTACATACCTTTCCTTGACTTTGTTCTGTACCAAAACCAGGCGGAATCTCCATGTACATCTCTTTTTCTAAGTCTCTATGAAGAAATGCATTCTTCAAATCAAATTGTTGTAAGTCCCAATCAAGATTAGTTACATAAGATAAAAGCATTCTAATAGTGTTCATTTTTGCAACAGGAGCAAATGTTTGCAACAGGAGCAAATGTCTCTTGATAATCCACTCCATAAGTCTGAGTGAAGCCCTTAGACACCAATCTTGCTTTGAATCTTTCAATGGAACCACCAGCTCTATGTTTTACAATTTAGATCTATCTGCAACCAACTAAATTTTTGTTTGGTGAGATGCGACATGTCTCATTCTTTAATAAGGCCTTAATTCTTCGATCATAGCTTGCTTCATTTAGAATCTGCAAAAGCTTCCCTCCAATTATGAAGAATATACACAGAAGAATTAGATAAGGCAAAGACTCTATCGGAGGGAGGCAAAGAATTATAGGAAACAAAGTTAGATAAAGGGTGTTTGCTTCATTTAGATGTCAATTTTTTAAAAGATAAGCCATGTAACTTAGTGGTTCATGCTATCACTTATAAGGGTTTGGAAAATCCTCAAAGTCATGCTCTATGATATCATACATTGAAGTCCAAAGACATCCATCAAACCACAACGGGAAAATTGATGTGTGCAAAAACCGATAGAATATGGATCCAAAGGGAAAAGGCAGCAAACGTTTTCTAGACTAGGCCTGCTCAGGTTTTTTAAAGAAAACATCAAACACAGGGTATAGGATTGGACTATTACACATGCTTCACCTAAGGAATAGGAAAATGATCCAAAGATAAATAAACACAATTGATTTTGGGGCCTAAGTTTGTCACAACCCAACCGAAAGGCCATGACGGGTACCCGGAGCTAACCTACCGAGCACTTTTTAACATACTTCTCATACTTATATTTAGGTGGACCACATGACTAACTCAAAATCATCATAGTCTATATAATCCCCAACAATTGTGCCATATGTACAAGCCGACAAAGCTGCCAAAAATAATATACAATGATATGAACCGATAAGTATACTGAACATCTAACTATGAACATCCGTCTACGAGCCTCTACAAAGAGTACAAGACATTATAAGGACGGGAAAGGACCCCGTAATGCCCATATGTATACAAAATAATAATAGCAGCTAAGCTGTAACTCCAGGACAAATGGAGCACTCCTGAGAAAACGCTGATGAAGTAACCTAAGGATCCGGTCCGTCTCTCTGTCTACCTGCAGGCATAAGCGCAGGGTCCACAAGCAAAAGGACGTCCGCACGAATAATGTACTAAGTATGCAAGGCATGAATAACAACATAATGAAGATATAGAAGGTAGCATGAGATAAGAGAGATAACCTGCACATCTAGATGCCTCTTAAGGCGGATGTCATGCATGCTTAGTTTTTTTTTTTTTTTAAATTTTTTTCATAATATATATATATATATATATATATATATATATATATATATATATATATCTTCGTGTTCACTTCTTTTAACGTGTAGCCCGTTCCATATATCACATCATCCCGCGTCCAGGGCATCCCGCTTCCGAGGTAACATCATAATCTGCCCACTGCAATGGTGTGCACATCTATGTGCCTGCCCGGTCGACTATAGCACGGCGCGGTGTGAGAAAATACATGCCGCGCTGTGAGAAAATACACACACACACACACACACACATATAAAGCATGCATTAGAGCCCAAATAAAATGTTGCAACTCTATTAGAGTGGCGTAAGGTCGATAAACCTCCGATTTCTATTATGCAACCATCATCATCGCTATATCTCACTTTGAAAGAACAAATACCATAAGATGAGATTAATAACAATGAGTAAAATCAATAATCATGGAACAACTCAATAGTATTATGAAAACATTAAGAGCTATAAGCTTTGGTATCTTTAGAAATAGAATCATCATCATCATCATCAATATAGAGAATACTTGTCAACAATATCGTGAGAACCTTGAGAATTATGAGCTTTTAGCATTTCTAGGAAATAGGACATTATGGATGTCATGTATGGGTTCACAATAAGAAAATTATGCCTTTAGAAAGAAAGGATTAGCCTTACATACCTTTTCGTCTCCTCAACTACTTAACATTTCTCCTTTCAAGTTCACAAATCTACATTCAAGAGGATTCACACTAACGTCAAGTCTTGAAAATACTCATAAGTTCAAGCTAGAATGATTAATAAACTAATTGAAATTGGGCAACACTTCCCTATTCCATCTACTTCCATCAAATTCAAAATCAACCCCCAAACAACAATAACAACTTCAACAATACCATGATTAAGAGATTTCATTCAAATTATATCTAATACAATCCCAAAACTTAGTCCCATAATTAATTTATAACAACAACTTCAACACAACCCCGTATACACTTATATACAACACTTCCCAATCATCATTATTACCCCTCATAAGAAGATTATACTCAAATCGTTTTAATAATTATAACTCAAGTTAATTTACTACTCAAAATATACTCAAATTCATATTTGAACTTCTTTTTTCTCTTTCTTTCCTCAATCAAGTTGTATAACAATCAACCATCCTCAACAACATGCAATAGATGTGAAAACTTACCTTAATCACATAAGAGCAAGCTTTGTATCAAATTATTCCACTTGAGTGGAACCTCCAACTTCAACACCAATGGAATTATTGGACTCTACAAACCCTAGCGAGCCTCTCAACACTCGAATCTCTTGATTTTCACCTTTCAATCCTTGATTTCTCTTGGATTTGGTTGGATACGTTTAGAGGAAGACTCTAAATTTTTCATGGACTTGGGAAATGTTGCAAAATGAGATAAAATGAACAAGGATCGAATATATAACATTAAAAAAAATCTGCCACCGCCTCAGATATACGGTCCAATATACGGACCATAAATAATTTATGGTCCATGCATTTGGACCAAATCCCCAATAGCACCAACCACTGATTCAATTCTATGGTGGAAATTATGGAACTTACGGTCCATATAATATATACGGTCCGTAAATCTAACCGTAAATGTCAACTTTTGGTGAAATGTATTCTCGTCGATTCATTGAGCCTCTAATCCTTCCAATACCTGCTAAACATGAACTTAACCCCTTATAACTGTCACGACCCAACTAGAGGGCCATGACGGGCACCCGGAGCTAACCCACCGAGCACCTCTGAACATACATCTCATAATCATTTCTTGGTGGACCATAAAGGTAGCTCATGAATACCATAATCTGTAAGGACATATATAACAACATAACAACACATCTCTATATAATCCTCAACAATTATGTCCATCATCACCATTTGACAAGGCTACTAAAATGTCATACAACAATATGAACCGGAAGGGCTATGAAACGTCCAACTATACACATATGTCTACGAGCCTCTACATAGAATACAAGTGACCATAAGGACCAATACTAATAGACTGCAGCTCCGAAGCAAATGGAGCGCTCCCAAGATTCCGCTGATGAAACTCCTATGGGTCAGATCAGTCTACCTGCGGGCATGAACGCAGTGTCCACAAGAAGGAACATCAGTACGAACAATGTACTGAGTATATAAGGCATGAATAACAACATAACAAGAAATATTGAACATAACATGAGATAAAGAAAACCTCTACATCTGATTGCCTCTTAAGGCGAATACTATGCATGCTAACTTTAACTTTTTAAATCAACATTATATATATATATATAAGTAAACTGCCCGACCATATAGGTACGGTGTTATCTTGCCCGGCCATGTAGGCGCGGTGTTATCTTGCTCGGCCATATAGGCGCGGTGTTATCTTGCCCGGACATGTAGGCACGGTATGTAAAAGTTACATATATAAATACATATAGCATGCATGAGAGCCCAATTAAAAGCTACTACTTTATCGGAGTGGCGTAAGGTCGGTAACCTCCGATTTATATTATGGAACAATCATTAGCGCTATATCTCACCTTGAAGAAACAATTATCATAAGGTGAGATCAACAATAATGAATGAAATCAAGAAAATCACGAAATAAACTCAATAATCTCATAATAGCATCAAATCCACAAGCTTTGGAATCTCTAGAATGGGATCATCATCATCGTCATTATCATCATGGGACATACTTATCTTTAGCATCATAAGAAACTCTAAGAATCATGAACTTCTAACTTTTGGGAATAAGAATGTTATGGAAAACATGTATAGGTTCATAAGAAAAGAATCATGCCATTAGAAAGAAAGGGTTTAGCCTTAACATACCTTTTTGGTCTCCTACTACTTAACGCTTATCCTTCCAAGCTCGTAAATCTACATTCAAGAGAATTCATACTACTGTTAGGCTTGTCGTCATATGCTTATCTTAAGTCATCAAATTAAATCCCTTTAGAATCTGCCAAAATTCGAGCAGCATCTCTCATGTTTATATCCCTAGCCTGAAATCACAATACCAACAACCAACACAATAACAACAACACTAACACCAACACTGTCATCATCAATACCAAAATATTCCATAAAACATCCCACGATGTTTATCAATATACAATAACAATATACACTTCCTTTCTTCCTAATCAAGGAGCATAATCTCATCATAACACCAACAACATTAGATACCATACATATACATGGAAATTAGCTCAACAACACAGCCACAACATGCTCAAAACAGTCCATAAACTCAACAACTACAACACAACACTTTATGACCTTTCTTCCATAACTATTTTAAATTTTAAGACTTGCTAAACCTTCAAATCAATTCAACATAAGAGATAGAATTAAGAACATACCTTATACTTGAAAAACTTTTAGCCACACCAACTTTCTTCAAGACCAAACTCACCACAACATCAAGTAGAAACAAGAACAATCACTTTCATGAACTAGTTTGGTGTAATCTTGTTGAATTCTTGATTTAAGGGCTATATGTGTTTAAGAGAAGTGTATGGATGTTTCTAGAGCTCGAAAGAAGGAATAATGATGAAAAAAGGGGAATAATAGGGTATTTATACCCTTTTCCAAGTGGGGCCAGCGAAGAAGACATTTGGCAGCTTATCTTGAAATGCCCATAACTCCCTACTTCGATGTCGTATTGACGAACGGTTTGTTGCGTTGGAAACCACACTCGACGAACTTCATTTTAGGATTTTGAAAAACCTCAAAACTCCTGATATACTAGGAGATATGCTTCTCTAAAGTTGACCCAAAATATCTGTCCAAAATTCTCCCAAATTTTTCTAATTTTTGACAAACTTATTTTCTTCGATTTGCTTGGTCCCGGAATCTTCCGAAACTTTCCATACATGATATTTATCATTAATTATACTTGATAATGGTCATGTACTTCCCAGTTACGACCTATGAGATTATAATTCATCCTTTACTCCATTGTTACGTACTTCCCATGGCTTGTACCTTTCAAAAATTCACAGGACGTCTCCGATACTCCATTAATACGGTGAAATACGTGGCGTGATTATGCTCTGAAAGTGCGAGGTGTAACATCCTTCCCCTCTTAGAAATATTCGTCCTCGAATGTTGTAGCTTGCGAGCTTATGATGCTATCATTAATTTCTTGAAATGGTTGTCCTTGTTTAGTTCCTGATCTCCATGCCCGTATACTATTGGATCATTAATACTCTTTCATATCCTTCCAATTCTTTGTCGAACTCATTCATTAGTTACATATCCTCATGTTCTTATGTATGTATCCAGTGGTCAACTGATAACTAGTTACCGTCATGGGACCTGTTGCCATTAAGATGGTTTTAACTCATCATTGCTATGGCTCCCCGCCGATCTGTGAGCACTCTTAATTGTTGTACTCTTTTGCCTTTTTCCTTATTTCTCTGCTAGTAGGAAAACTCTCTTGTTCAGATATGACACCTTTTCTTGCTTGCTTCTCTGGTGCTATTTTAGATCATCCCTTTTTGTACTAGTCGACTTTATATACATGCCATATCATCTCCTTTTAATTCCTTGGTCGGACTCTTTAATTCCTTACAATATCATCATAGTTCCACCTATGGTAGTGCCCAGATGATTTGCAATAGCATTTCCTTGCTAGTGACTTATTATTCTCAGTGATTACTTTATTTCAGATTGTCCCTTATACTTATTCCTGGTTACATGCAACCTTTCTTACTCCTTCTGTTACCCCTTGGAGTACTTTACTGCATATCTAAATGTACCTAAAATTTCTTCGGCGTGAGTGCTTCGAGTCATAGTCCAGAATACAACGTATCGTGTTGACGAAACTTATTCTCTTTGATTCGCTAAACCTTCATCATCTTGTCATGCCTCATTTTTCACATTTATCTCATAATATACTTGCATTTAGTCCATTCTCACTTTTCTTTAGCGCATTCTTGATGTAGTGGTTCATCTCAAATTTTGTCTCCTTCAAGTCAGTACATTTCCCTCTTTTGAACTTGGGAATGTTGTAGTTCATCTTAGAACTGAATTTGGTTTTCCCCCCTTTTAAAAGATGTTCTCATATACCAGTAACCTTTGAGTATTAACTGTCTTTGATAGTCATCTAGCCGACCTTAGCGATCCTTCAACTCCTCTATTCCATATAATGCCAGAGTTCTTTTCATCGCATGGTTTAACTTATTTCCTTTTTGCTAGTTGAGTTCATGTATCAAATCAAAATGCTTATACCTATCAGATACAATTCTGATGCCTTCTTTATTGTCTCCTCACTTCTACCTTTCATGCCTAGTAGTCCCCTAGGCTAATGAATTAATGGGGACATCGAAATTCATTAGGCCCCTTATGGAGTGTCCGACTATACCATGCTCCTTTATCCCTAGTATTTATCTACAACTAGCTTCTTAATATCCTTGAAATTCTCCTTGCTCTAGGTTCCAATTCCAATTTATGTCTATACTATACCATTAAAAGTTGGTATTCCACACCATCCATTCCCACGACTCGTCCTTTCATTGGCTTAGCTCATTTTGTTCCATAATTATTCTAAACTACTTGTTTGGATCACAGCTATGCATCATAGTCCTTCTAGTGTTCTATCGGTTCTTGTTCTTATCATGAAATCCTCACAAAATAAACCCTTTCCTTTCTTCTTTCGTCGAGTCTTCATCTTCCTTTATGATACTACAACTTGTACACACACACACACACACACACACACACACACACATATATATATCTCAAATTTTCTCGGTTTTCTTCATGATCGCATCTTTGCATCTTTCACACAACCATTGTCTTAAAATTTCAATTTGTTTTCCTCATAATTCCCTTTAACCATTTCGTTGACACCTCTTCCTTCCTTTAGTCCTCATAGTTTCCTTTGTTTTCTTTTACTCGTAAAATGCCTGTTTCCATTAGTCATCCTTTACTCTTAGGTTAGAAAACTTTGGAGTGTTTCGTTACGAGTGCGAATCCCTTTTGAAGCTGAAAATATCTTCTTGGGTTACTTTCTTCCCTTAAATAGGCGTACCAATCATGGGTTCACATCCATTCTCCTAGTTAAATCTCAGGAGTTTAAAATTTCCTTGTCCCTCTCATAAAATCTATTTATTTCTTCTAAAGGATGCACCTTTGTCCATTATTTTGTTCTGGTTATGCAGCCGTGTAGGTTGGTTCCGGGGTCCTCACGTTCATCCTTTGTCACGTACAACATTACTCTATCTCCCGTTGGTTTATTTAAATTTGATCCTATCGGCTGCTTTCCTGCTTTTATCCTAACCTTTTCATCAAATATATATGATCTGACTCTCAATGGGTATACGTTTTCCTCGTCTAAGTTTCTCTCCTCTTCATGATATCATAACCTTCTTTATCCTAATGCTCGTGCTTACATATTTGGTCGCGTTACCGCTATCTGACTTTAATTCCCGAGAAAACCCAATCTTGATTCTCTCTGTAGCGCTTGCTACCTCAATTTTGACATACAACACAATCAATACTTTTAACATGTCGTAAACTCAATCATAAGGATATTCATAATACTCGATGTAGCCACTCGTGACTTATGTTTTTATAGCTTTTCAACAATTTTTCTTCCGAGATATCCCATTGCTATTTGATTTGTCTTGAACCCACGGCTTATTATGCTTCCCCTCTTTTGACCAACTAGTCAAACTTATACCTCACGATCATTTCAAAATTCTAGCTGTAAAGCTCATATGCTCCTAATTTCCCTCAGCTATTCTGGTTTCTCGTATTCTTTTTTTCGTATGTCTAAATTTGTAGGTCTTCCTAGCATATCTTTCTACGTCCTAACTGTGAATCCTGACGATATAACTTTACTTAAAGCTCTTTACTCGTACTTGTACCCTGTCTCTTTGTTTAAGATAACCAACCTCGCATCCTTTACTTTCCTATAGCAGCCGAATCGATTCTTGTGATATTTTATATTCACTCGTACACCGACTCTCTTCTCTCCTTACACATAAACTGACATCGCACCTAATTTCTCTATCGTCAAATAACCTTCACAACACCCGTCTGAAAAAAATATGAGGTGAAGCCTTCTTATAAGGATTAGCTAGAAATACACCACATATTCCTAAGGCTGATACAATCTATACTTCCTTCGTCGGCCAAGCAACACCACATTTAGAAGTTATATAAGCAATCCAGAAGACAATCATAATTGCAATCCCACTTACCTAATCATTTCTCATTTTTGAGTTCAAGGTCGTCATTAATATCCAAAGTAACTTGGCCATAATTATTCTTAGAATAGTACCAACTATCAAATACTCAGTATCCCCTTGAAGTCGAATGAGTGATGACTTCTAAATCCCAATGTAAACCCATATCACATAGGAAAGTCTGATAAAACGAGTCTGTGTACCTGTCATCAACCCATCCTGATCTTTTGTGTGCATATATATATATATATAAACTTCCAGAGAAAAACTTTCCCCTACTCGTTAACTTCCTTTCCCATATCAATATCTTCACGTTATCTCTTTCTCACCAATCTATAAATCGTAATACTGCATTTAAATTCTTAGTGTCAACTTTCCCTATATCTTCAATAAATCTCAATTCTTCGAAATCTCGCGTGCAACTCATTCCAGTTCCTTTAATTACTAATCAATTTTCCCCTCCAAGGTTCTTCCCTTAAATTAAATTAAAATCATTCTAAAACATCTCTTTGAAAGCGTCTCATAATGGTTTATTAAATAATGACTTACCAAACATCCGATTATCACATTTTCCCTTCATTCTTTCTCTATAGCATAAACATTCAAACAATTCAATTTGTGAAAATTTCGGCAGAGTTTCCTCTGTACTTCTTACTGCCTCATTCCTGCACACAACCCAAAAAACACATCCAATGCCTCACAGGGCGATCACAAATACCCGTAACATCTAGCTCAAGTTCCTATATCAAGGTCTATCAATATCAATGGGCAGGAAACATACCTTTCGGAGTATCAACTTCAATTCTCATCAATTACCTCATAGCGGCATAATCAACTGCTTATCCATAATCAAAATATTTAGGGTTGAAATCAGGGACATCACATCCTATAATTTAGATCTACGGCACGATCTAAGATGAGAAGGAAGGGTCAATGGTTCCTAAATGCCCTGCAACCTTTTGTTTATAAGTGTGGCGCGCTTTACACCCATAAACAAGACTCTACTGGACACGACTCGTAGACATACCCTAAGACGAACTACTCTGATACCACTTTTGTCACGACCCAACTAGAGGGCCATGACGGGCACCCGGAGCTAACCCACCGAGCACCTCTGAACATACGTCTCATAATCATTTCTGCGTGGACCATAAAGGTAGCTCATGGATACCATAATCTGTAAGGACATATATCACAACATAACAACACATCTCTATATAATCCTCAACAATTATGTCCATCATCACCAGTCGACAAGGCTACTAAAATGTCATACAATAATATAAACCGGTAGGGATATGAAACGTCTAACTGTACACACATGTCCACGAGCCTCTACATAGAATATAAGTAACCATAAGGACCAATACCAATAGACTGTAGCTCCGAAGCAATTGAAGTGCTCTTGAGATTCCGCCGATGAAGCTCCTATGGGTCAGATCCATCTACCTGTCTACCTGCAGGCATGAACGCAGCATCCACAAGATGGGACGTCAGTGCGAACAGTGTACTGAGTATGTAAGGCATGAATAACAACATAACAAGAAATATGGAACATAACATGAGATAATGATAACCTGTACATCTGATTGCCTCTTAAGGCGGATACCATGCATGCGAACATTAACTTTTTAAATCAACATTATATATATATATATATATATATATATATATATATAAGTAATCTTCCCGACTATATAGGTACGGTGTTATCTTGCCCGGCCATGTAGGCGCGGTGTTATCTTTGGCCGGCCATATAGGCGCGTTGTTATCTTGCCCGGCTATATAGGTACGGTGTTATCTTTCACGGCCATATAGGCGCGGTGTTATCTTTCCCGGACATGTCGGCACGGTATGTAAAAGTTACATATATAAATACATATATCATGCATGAGAACCCAATTAAAAGCTACTACTTTATCAGAGTGATGTAAGGTCGGTAACCTCTGATTTATATAATGGAACAATCATCATCGCTATATCTCACATTGAAGGGATAATTATCATAAGGTGAGATCAATAATAATGAATGAAATCAAGAAAATCATGAAATAAACTCAATAATCTCATAATAGCATCAAATCCACAAGCTTTGGAATCTCTAGAATGGGATCATCATCATAATCATCATCATCATCATTATCATCATGGGACATACTTATCTTTAGCATCATAAGAAAATCTAAGAATCATGAACTTCTAACTTTTGGGAATAAGAATGCTATGGAAACATGTATGGGTTCATAAGAAAAGAATCATGCCATTAGAAAGAAAGGGTTTAGCCTTAACATACCTTTTTGGTCTCTTACTACTTAACGCTTATCCTTCCAAGCTCGTAAATCTACATTCAAGAGAATTCATACTACTGTTAGGCTTGTCGTCATATGCTTATCTTAAGTCTTCAAATTAAACCCCTTTAAAATGTCCCAAAATTCGGGCAACATCTCTCCTATTTATATCCCTAGCCCGAAATCACAATACCAACAACCAACACAACAACAACAACAACAACAACAACACTAACACCAACAACATCATCATCAATACCAAAATATTCCATAAAACATCCCACGATGTTTATCAATATACAATAACAATATACACTTTCTTTCTTCCCAATCAAGGAGCATAATCTCATCAACACACCAACAACATTAGATACCATCTATATACATGGAAATTATCTCAACAACACAGCCACAACATGCTCAAAACAATCCATAAAATCAACAACTACAACACAACACTTTATGACCTTTCCTCTATAACTATTTTCACTTTTAAGACTTGCTAAAACTTCAAATCAACTCAACATAAGAGATAGGATGAAGAACGTACCTTATACTTGAAGAACGTTTTGCCACACCAACTTTCTTCAAGACGAAACTCGCCACAACATCAAGTAGAGACAAGAGCAATCACTTCCCATGAACTAGTTTGGTGTAATCTTGTTGAATTCTTAATTTAAGGTGCTGTAAGTGTTTAAGAGAAGTGTATGGATGTTTCTAGATCTCAAAAGAAGTATAAATGATGAAAAAAGGGGAATAATAAGGTATTTATACCCTTTGAAAGTCGGTGGAACCGATTTTCCAAGTGGGGCCCGCGGAGAAGCCATTTGGCAGCTTATCTTGAAATGCCCATAACTACCTAATCCGATGTTGTATTGACGAACAGTTTGTTGAGTTGGAAACTACACTCGACAAACTTCATTTTAGGATTTTGAAACACCTCAAAAATCCTGATATACTAGGAGCTATACTTCTCTAAAGTTGACCTAAAATTTCTGTCCAAAATTTTGCAAAATTTTCCAAATTTTCGACAAACTTGTTTGTTTTTGGTTTGCTTGGTTTCGGAATCTTCTGAAACTTTTCTTACATGCTATTTATCATTAATTATACTTGATAATGGTCATTTCCTTTGGTTCCGAGGTTGTCCTTCCCGATTACGACTTACGAGATCATAATTCATCCTTTACTTTATTGTTACGTACTTCCCATGGCTTGTATCTTTCAAAAATTCACAGGACGTCTCCGATACTCCATTAATATGGTGAAATACGTAGGGTGCTCATGCTTTGAAAGTGCGAGGTGTAACAATATCTATAAGATAAACATGTCTAATCTTGTTTAACCTTGATAACCCCGGGGTCCAAGACTAGAACCACTAACACACGACAAATATCAATGTACAAAACCACGAGGTGTAACAAAGTTCATGCTTCAAGCACAAAAAGATTCAGGACTTGAAAAGGGTAAAATGGATCGGTTCCTTGGTTTTGATTTCTCATAGAAAAGAAGGGTTTCCATTTAGTCCAAAACATATACATGCACAAAACATGATACATTTCATGAATACAATGCACTTAGGTTCAGGAAGTCTCAAACAAATTAAAACACCAAGTTATTTGAGAAAATCAATGTATGATAATAAGGCATTCACAAGAAGTTAAAACCTGTATTTTGGGATAGAAAAGATCATCATATATTTTCCCCAAGCTTCTACCAGTCAAGAAATCTTAGTTTAGTATCTAAACCTCATGTTATGCTGAATCTAAGCTTATGTTAATCACTATATTAAGACTGCTTGAAGTATCAAATAGGTTTACAAAGGATATGTTGGCAAGGCCAACACGTTATTCTCCTAAAACTGACTGAAAGCGAAGATTCAAATATTCAAATGTGACCCTATTTATTTCATATATTTCATTCTGACTCTTCCCTTTCTTCATACAGATAGTGATAAGGCGTGACAATTAGAAGTATTTCTACAAACCAATTGGCATTTATTTTGTACTATCAAGTTAGGACTAGTTTTAAAAAACATAAACAGATGGTAACCTTAATCATACTATTGTAATCATAATTACTGGATTACATAATCAAGCACATCTGCATAAATAGAATTAGGCAAATGTATGAGAGAAGGTCCACCAGATGTCAAGCATGTTTAGGAATCAAACTACGACACTGAACTTATGCTTGCAAAAGAAAACTGAGGAGGAGGGGGGAGGGGGAGCGAGGGGTAGACAACAACTATACTATGCAAAGAATCCAGAAATGGACATCAAACTAGTCATGGATAGCTAAAGAATTGTCATGACCCAAAAATCATAAAGCCGTGATGGCACCTATTCCCAACCGATAGGTAAGGCAACCCAATCATTTACCAATTCAATTAATTAAATAAGTGGAAAGTAAAGAGGAAAGCTGAATATCCATAATACTATATTTTTCTAATAAGAACTGCGCAAAAACCCAAAATCCACCCAAGATTGATATCATAATTACAAGAGCCACCACGAATAGAAAAGTACAAGTATGAATCCATTGGTACACTGTCTGAATACAAAAGAAAAGACAAAATAATGAAAAGATAGAAGGAGAAGGGTGTTGCGGACAGCCAGATAGCTCACCACGATCTCCTGACTAATACTGACTTAGAATTACACAGCTCTGTGAGGTCCACTTGTACTTGGAGTCAAATTTGACTGCAGCGAGTGTAGTATGAGTACAGAAAGCACATATACTCAGTACTTCTCATAGACTAACAACGAAAGAAGTTGTGACGATGAAAAAGACAAGTCCCCTTTTTACCTTACCAGTTACCTCAACTCAGAACACAAACCATTAACAAAGTAAGGAATATAAAAGTACCAAGTAAAGCCACATACTCAGATAATCAATTAATCAGATAAGCAGAGAATCAGATACATAACCAATCAAGTAATCAATTTAGAAGTGAATAAAGAAATGCAATATAATGCAGTATGCTCCGTATACACACATAGCTCCACGAAAATATCAGATCTTCCATATCAGATCGGGTAAAGGACCTTAAGAGGCTACCGTGCAACTGACCTTAGGAAGTCAAAATACCATGAAACTGACCTTGAGAGGCCAAATATCCTTCAAGTGACCACTGAGCCCTAGAATCCGTCATTTACCTTGAAATTCCAATATCTCGGATCATATAATGCCAAACCAATGCATATGCATGGCATGACACATAAGAGAGTGAAAAACTCGATATTCCCGACTTAATAGCCACCATGTTCAAGTAAGTTTACCAACAATTAGCCAACATGTTCAGGCAAGTTCATCAACAATCCAGACTTAATAGCCAACAAGTTTAAATAAGTTCATCGATATGTTTATCACGAGTGTACGAGGTTCCTTAGAATACCAGATACAAATAATCAGTCAAATATAAGAAAGTAGCACATAACAACAAATGCCCATATGCTTTGACATTCCTGGATTACGGTCCAAAACTACACATTATAGTACTATCCATATCAGGACACTAGTAGTCGTAACAATGCCCGTCACATCATGGATACGAGTGTAACACCTCGTAAAGTCCATACTAAATCATACTCATGACTCAGGAGATTAGAAACCCAAGAAGGAGAGTGTTGAAATTGAAAATATGTTTCAGTTCAGAAAACCCAGTGTTACGCTTCAAGGGACGGTTCATAACATATGTTACGGTCCGTCATTCATACCGTAACTAGTACGATTGAAAAATCACCGTCTCATAACTTTTGGGCTAAAGGAAAGTTCATCGTTACGGATCGTAACGCGTGTTACGACCCATAATATGTCACCGTAACCCGACCCTAAAAACTAGAACCTCAGTGGATATTTGATGCACGTTATGGTCCAGTGTTACAGACAGTAACCTGTGTTACGAACCGTAATATGATCCATAATGGTGCCGCGACTGAGACTATTAAAAGATGGAAATTCAGTTTTTATTTCACAATTCCCATTCCTCTCAAGCCCTAACACGAAAATCCTCTCTTCTCAACTTCTCCAAGAATTAAGGTAATATCCTTAAGACTATCTTAAGTGAATTCCATCAATTTCCCATGAATCCTAAGTAGAAATTTCATGTTCTTAACATAGGGTTTTCAAGAAAACCCAATTAAATGGAATTCAAGACTAGGCTTTCGGATTCTTCTTCCAAGATCAGATTTTTAATACAAGTTCGAGCATTACCAGGTATGTAAAGTTTCTATCTACGTGTGGAAACATCATTGTTCTTCCCCACGCCCTTCTTCCATGATTATATGCAAGTTCTCCAAAAACTAGGGTTCTAGCCATTGTCATGATAACTCTAGGTCCATGTACTATATATTATTAAGCTTTGTGATATAATCTCATTATTGTGTTCTTGACGTTTCATTAAGACTATTGAGAATCAGTTCGTAATCCATGAAAACCCATATCTGGTACTCCATGGGTTCTTGCATGCATGTTTTTAAATAAAAATGATTGTTTCATGAATATTCTACATGTCTACAAGTTTTCATGCACATGTATTATATAATTACCTTCACGCCTAGATTCAAGATACATACATGCTAAGTATAAGTTATTTCATGAAACCATCTTTACAAGTTATTTTCGTGAAATCATGATTACAAGTCACTTACAAGTTAATTCACGAAGGATCGCTCCGCCCAGTTAGGACGATTTCTTAACTTTTCACTGAATCGATCCATCAGGCACGTTACATCTTATACCATTGTAAGGTACGGGGGCTCTGCTGGTCCGGTGAGGCACCAGACTCCACGTACCCATGTGGTGATATCAAGTTGTCGATTTATGAAATGTTCTCCCGACTTACCATGTTTTACTCATGTTATATATATGTATATGTATTCATGCTCATGTTTATGTCCAGGTTTTCAGTTTCACTTCTTATTGTGTTATTCCATGTCTCATATTATTTCTTTCAGTTGCTTTACATACCAGTAAATTCAATGTGCTGACGTCCTCTTTTATGGCTCGAGGACCTACATTTCACGATATAGGTACGAATTTACAAGACGACACATCTGATTTGTAGGACTTCAGACTTATCAGCTTATTGGTGAGCCCCATCTCATTCGGGGTTTAGACATTGTCCTTCTTTTATTAGTTATGCATTTAAAGGTATGTTGGGAGCCTTGTCCCAGCGAGTATGTTTTCCATGTTCAGACTACGTTAGAGGTTTAATAGACTAGACTAGTCAGTTATGTTATGTCAGACTTTCAGAGTTGGTTAGCAATTTTGGCTCATTTATGATATTATCCGTATTCATGATTTGAACAAGTATTTCTATTTAATATTATGACTTACTATGTTTTACAGAGGCTCACTATGCATTCATGCCTTATTCCGCTTATGATACGTCTCACAATGATTCAGCAAGCCATGTGGTTTGCTCGATCACATCTAGTAAGGCACCGAGTGTCGTGTTACGCCCAAGCCATGGTTCGGGGCGTGACAAAGCTTGGTATCAGAGCCTCGGTTCAAGTGTATTTACGGAGTCTATGAAACCGTGTCTAGTGGGGTCACTTTTATATGTGTGAGGGCCCCATACATATAAACAGTTACCACCAAGACATTCAGGATTGTCTCACTTCTTTCATACTCTAGATCATGCAGTTAGAGCAGTACTCTCAGGATGTCATTCTAATTCGTGCGTGTACGTATTTTCATAGTCATGCCTGCAAAGAGAAAGACTTCTAACAACCAAAGGGCAGCTACTAATGCCGCAAGGACAGAGGTTGTCAGAGCAAATTCAGATTAGGCACCTCTACTAGAGACTGCGCCACCAATGACTACTCCAATAGAGACTCCAGTTCCACCACCCGGAACTACTGATACTAATGTTAGGAGCGCTATTAGCATGCTCATTCAGTTGGTAGCGGCTCAGGCCGAGCGTCAGAAATCTGGATCAAGTTCAGGGAATAATAGAGAGTCTTCTAAGACTAAGGACTTTCTTAGGATGAATCCCCCAGTCTTCATGGGGACAAAGAAGGATGAAGACCCTCAGGACTACATTGATGCTCTTCAAAAAATCTTCAGGATTATGACAGTTACGGAAATCGAAGCAGCTACTTTTGGAGCTCATCAACTGCAGAGCATTGCTAACACTTGGTATGAATCTTGGGAATTATCCCGAGGTGAGGATGCACCTAATACTACATCAGATGAATTTGCAAGCACATTCCTAGACCACTTCATGCTAATAGAGGTAAGAGAAGCAAAAGCTGAGCAGCTCTTGAAGCTTAGGCAGAATGGCACGTCAGTTCAGGACTATTATTTGAAATTTATCAGTCTGGCTAAGCATGCTCCACATATGGTATCGGAAATGAGGGCAAGAGTGAGGAGGTTTGTTAGAGGTCTTGATTCTCATTTGTATGATGGGGCCAATATTGCTGCATAGAATGGGGGGATGACTATCTCCAAGATAGTTGCTTCCGTACAAAGGAATGAGACAAGGCTGCAGGAGGAGGAAGCCTTGCAGAAAGAGAAAGACAAGGAGTTCAACAAGAGGGTCAAGTCTACCGGATAGTTCAGCGGTAATGGAAACAAAAAATTAAGAACAGGTCAGCAGGACTTACTCCGTCCACAACAAGTACCCAGTGCCGAAGTTCCAAAATGATAAGAAGCATAAGTTCAGGCCATCAAGTTCTTACTCCCAGGCTAGTGTGGGTCAGTCAACTTATACCTATCCGATATACGGTAAGTGTAATAAGAGGCACTCAGGTGAGTGTCCTCTGGGTACTGATGCATGCTTTAGATATGGTCAGAAGGGCCATTTTCAGAAGGACTGTCCATCAGCTAGACAGGGTACTAGAGGTAATGTGACGCAGTCCACAAATTCAGCAGCTTCTCATCACAATCAGGCCTAGCAGAGGCGTGGAACAACAAGGTCCAACAATACAGGCGGTGGTCAGAACCGTTTGTATGCATTGGCAGGTCGTCAGATACAGAGGCTAGGGCAGATGTTGTCACAGGTACACTAACAGTTTTCACTTTTGATGTATATGCCCTTATTGACCCAGGATCCACCTTATCTTATGTAACCCCTTTTGTTGCTAAGAAGTTTAGTATTGAACCAGAAAAATTGCATGAACCCTTTGAGGTGTCCACCCCAGTGGGAGAATCAGTCATAGCTAGGCGTATTTATAGGGATTGTCCAGTTTTAGTTTATCACCGCAGGAGCATAGCTGACTTAGCAGAATTAGAAATGGTAGACTTTGATATGATCATGGGTATGGATTGGTTAGCTTCATGTTATGCCACGGTATGTTGTAGAACCAAAGTCGTAAGATTTGAGTTCCCTAATGAGCTAGTCATAGAGAGGAAGGGTAATTCAATGGTACCCAGGGGTAGGTTAATTTCTTACCTAAAAGCCAGAAAAATGATTTCTAAGGGTTATATCTACCACCTAGTTCGAGTTAAGGATTCAGATGCCCAGACTCCAACTCTCCAGTCTGTCCTAGTTGTAAATGAGTTTCCAGAGATCTTTCCCAAAGATCTTCCAAGAGTCCCTCCTGACAAGGAGATTGACTTTGGAATTGATCAACTTCCTAGCACTAGGCCGATATTTATTCCGCTGCACAGAATGGATCTTGCAGAGTTAAAAGAGTTAAAGGCCCAGTTGAAAGATCTTCTCGACAAGGGATTTATTGGGCCCAGTGTTTCACCTTAGGGTGCGCCAGTTTCGATTGTCTGAAAGAAGGATGGTTCCTTACGTATGTATATTGACTACCGCCAGTTGAACAAAGTCACCATTAAGAACAAGTACCCTCCTCCCAGAATAGATGACTTATTTGATCAACTTCAGGGTGCCCAATGTTATTCCAAGATTGACCTCAGATCAGGCTACCATCAGTTAAAGGTTAAGGAAATTGATATTCCGAAGTCCGCTTTCAGAACTTGTTATGACCATTTTGAATTTCTTGTTATGTCGTTTGGGTTGACAAATGCGTAAGCTTCTTTCATGGATCTCATGAACAGGGTCTTCAAGCCTTACCTTGATCTATTCATCATTGTCTTCATTGATGACATTTTAGTATATTCTCGTAGAGAGGCTAATCATGCAGAACATCTCAGAATAGTGTTGCAGACTCTTAAAGATCGCGAACTTTTTGCAAAATTTTCAAAGTGTGAGTTTTGGCTTAAGTCAGTGGCGTTCTTAGGCCATGTGATCTCAGATGAAGGTGTTAGAGTTGATTTTCAGAAAATAAATGCCCAGGCCCACTTCAGTTTTTAATTAATAAGTTTCTTGGGTTTGGCAGGCTATTATAGACGCTTCGTAGAAGGATTTTCTTCTATCTCTGCTCCGTTGAATAAGTTGACTCAGAAAAAGGTTAAGTTTCAATTGTCAGATGCTTGTGAGCGAAGCTTTGAAGAGTTGAAGAAGAGACTAACTTCTGCTCCAGTTTTGACGCTACTAGAAGGAACCAAAGGGTTTGTGATTTATTATGATGCTTCGAGAGTTGGTCTCAGATGTGTCTTAATGCAGCATGGTAAGGTTGTAGCTTATGCATCTCGTCAGCTCAAGGTTCACGAAAAGAACTATCCGACTTATGATTTAGAGTTGGCAGCCGTGGTTTTTGCACTTAAGATATGGCGTCATTATTTGCATGGAGTGCATGTTGATGTTTTCACAGATCACAAAAACCTGCAGTATATAGCAAAGGGAGCTGAATCATTGGCAAAGAAGATGACTCGAATTGCTTAAGGATTATGATGTGGATATTCTCTATCATCCGAGGAAAGCGAATGTTGTAGCCGATGCTCTTAGTCGGCGTTCCATGGGAAGTTTAGCCCACGTTGATGCAGATAAGAGAGTCATGACCAAGGAAGTTCACCATTTGGCCAGTCTTGGATTTTGACTTTTGGTCTCCGAGGATGGTGGTGTGGTTTTTCAGAGTAGAGCTCTTTCCTCTTTAGTCGTGAAGTCAAGGAGAAACAGTTTAGTGATCCATACTTATTGCAGCTGAAAGAGGGGATTCACAAGCATAAGACGACGACTTTCAAACAAGGGGGATATAATGGTAGCTTGAGGTACCTGTCACAACCCAGCTAGGGCCATGACGGGTACCCGGAGCTAACCACCGAGCACCACTCGTTCTATTACTCATTCTGCGTACAGTCGTATTTCTTATGCTCATAATCATAGGAAAACCATTTTTCACTTGGAAACGTAATTACCTTTATATTCATAAGCCCTTCGGCCATCAAAATAATGTACATACAATAGTAACATCGTGAGACCATGCTACCCACACATATGTATCTATGAGCCTCTATTAGAGTACTAGACAAATGGATGGGACAGGACCCGTCGTGCCCAAAACATATATGCACAAAATAATAAGCAATGGTACCTCTGGAATAATGGAGTGCTCTCAAGCCTGCTAACAGCTCCTACGAGTCTGGATCTCCTCTTTGTTTACCTGTGGGCATGAACACAATGTCCAAAGAAACGGACGTCAGTACGAACATTGTACTGAGTACGTAAAGCATGATCAACATCATTATAGAAGCATAATAAAAAATATAAGAAATCGCATAAGATGGGAGGTAGTAGATCCAACGTCATAGACACTTACTTGCTTTTCATAGGAGCTTTCCATTTCTAATGCGTAATTGTGTACATAACTCCATATCCGTATCCGTACTCATTTACATTTCGTATCCGTAATCATATTCATATACATATCATTTACATAGCATACCCGACCACGAAGGTTCGATGTTTCGCATACCCCACCGTGACTAGGCTCGGTGATTATACATACCTGGCCTTACTAAGGCTCAGGGTTACACATACCTGGCCCTACCAAGGCTCAGGATTACACATACCTGGCCCTACCAAGGCTCAGGGTTATCCGTACCCAACTGCAGTGGTGCGCGCGCAATATATATATATATATATATATATTACCCGGCCATATAAGCTCGGGGTTTCATAATAGTCATACATAGACACATATACATAAAAGCTCATAAGCATCTTTAGCATAATTAGTATCGTCGTTCATTACATCTATCCTTAGAGGATTACTCATCATAGGAGGAATTTAGTGCAATCGTATCATATCGAGAATCATAAGCTTAGCGTCATTATACATTTATCATCAAACATACATTAGAACTCGAAGGAAACTATGGCTATGTCGGGGTGACATAAGGTCGTGAACCCCCGATTACCTTATGGAGTGATCATAATCATTATGTCTCACCTTGAAGGGACTAATATTTTAAGGTGAGTGTACACCATGAACAACATCGAGGGATCGTAAATAGGATCATTAACTTCATGGACATTATATCTTGCTTTAGAATTCTTTATACTTAAACTCATCATCATCATTATCATGCTCGCAACATATCTCTTTTCTTTATCTTGTATGAAGCTCTTTTTAATCGTAGACTCATAATTTCCGATATCTAGGAAAATCATGGAAAGATAGGAGGATTCATGCCATAGGAGTCATGCCTTAGAAAGAGGGGGCTAGCCTTACATACCTCTTTCGTTTAACAATTCCATCACTTGATTGTTCTCCTTTAATGCTCACATTTCTACCTTCAAGAGAATTCACATTAACATTAGCTAATCGATTATATGAACGTGCTTACTAAAGCTAGAGAAAATTGGGCAGCATTTCCTTAGTTTATACAACTTCTCATATCATATATCAATTCCAAAACGTCTGTAATAATATTCACAACATTATAACCAAAAATCTTCATTCATCTACATTACCCACATTCCACATTTTCACTTTAATTCATCCATAATCATGGTCGTAGTATAATAATACGTTTTCTTGCATATAATACCTATCCCCTGTCCTAAATGTCATTTATAACGTACTTACAATCACAACATATCAATATTCATGAATCATTCCAAACTACTACTCAAAATCTCATTATTCTCATCTTTGTGGCCCATTCTGTATATCCTTCTGCAATCCAAGTGTTTCAACTTCTCAATACCTTAAACAACATAGAATGATCATAAAACGTACCTTAGATAGTGTAGGAATAAGCCTTGAGAGGAAATACTCCTCTTACACCAAAACCCTAGTTCACTTCCATTGGAATTTCTTGACTTGGATGAACCCTAATGAGTTTCTTACACTTGATTTCCTTGGTTTGATGAAGTTGATCCTTAGTATCTCTTGGATTCTTCTAGATGAAGTGTGGAGAAATGTTTTAGAGAGTTCTAGAGAGAAGGGGAGTGAAGGGGAAATGAAATGAACTTGATCCCTTTATTAATAATACACAATCTGTCCCGTCTTGTTTCTACGGACCAACATACGGTCCGTATAAATTATATTGACCGTATGTTTGGCCGTAGATTTGGTCCAGTGAGTGCTGCCAATCTGGGATAAATATACGGCCTAACATACGGCCAGTATAATTTATACGGCCAGTATGTTGGGCCGTATAATGCCCAGCTAATCCGATTTCGTTCTCGTTGACTCGTTTGATTTCCAATCCTCATCGAACCTTCTTAACACTTGTTTAACACCTCATTAACATTATAAGGGATGTTATAGATCTTCTCTAAAACATCATTAAGTCATCATTAATTCGTTACTGATAAATCCTTTCCGATACATAACGTATGCCTTGCCTTTCTTGGCAAACTTTCTTCTATTACCTCGAATGCCTTCGAAATCTCAATTAGGATCATCCAATGCTATTTATTACTTATTGAAACATCGTATACTTCGTGCCCCTCGTTAGTCTATCCACTGTGCATCGACGAATTTGTTTTCCGAGGTGTAACAGTACCGAGGCAGATTGTGTGTTCCAGATGTAGATGGGCTTAGAGAGAGAATCATGTTAGAAGCTCACAACTCCAGGTATTCCATTCACCCAGGTTCCACTAAGATGTACCATGACCCTAAGTAGATTTATTGGTGGAATGATATGAAGAAGAATGTGGCATATTTTGTAGCTAAGTGTCCGAATTATTAGCAAGTGAAAACCGAACACCAGAGGCCGGGTGGTTTGGCTCAGAATATTGATAGTCCTATCTAGAAATGGGAGATGATCAATATGAACTTTGTATCAGGTCTACCTTGTTCAGCTAGGAGGCATGACTCTATTTGGGTGATTGTTGACTGGCTTACTAAGTTGGTGCACTTTTTGCCAATCAAGACCACAGATTTAGCAGAAGACTACACCAAGTTGTATCTGAACGAAATTGTCAAGTTGCATGGGACCCCAGTGTCTATTATTTCAGATCGTGATGCTCAGTTCACAGAGAATTTCTGGAAATCCTTTCATAAAGCATTGGGTACCAAGGTGAACCTCAGCACAGCTTTTCATCCGCAGACAGATGGCCAGGCATAGCGTACTATACAGAGTCTTAAGGATATGTTGAGGGCATGTTTCCTTGATTTCAAAGGTAATTGGGATGATCATTTCAAATGTAATTGGGATAATCACTTACACCTCATTGAGTTTTCTTATAATAACAGTTATCATGCTAGCAGTTGGATGGCACCGTTTGAAGCTCTGTATAGGCGAATGTGTAGGTCATCGATTGGTTGGTTTGAAGTTGGTGAAACAAAATTGTTAGGACTAGATTTGGTCTATCAGGCTATGGTGAAAGTCAAATTAATTCAAAAGCGTTTGAAAACGGCTCAGAGTCGCCGGAATTCTTACACAGATGTGCGTCGAAGGGACATAGAATTTCAAATTAATGATTGGGAGTTCCTCAAAGTCTCACCCATAAAGGGTGTTATGAGATTTAGGAAGAAAGGAAAACTCAGTCCCATATATATTGGACCTTATAGAATTCTGTGAAAGGTCGGTCTAGAAGCTTATAAACTGTCACGACCCGTCTAGAGGGCCGCGACGAGCGCCCGGTGCTAGCCCACCCGGGCACCCATTGGCTTGCACTTACACTTACATCTAGGTGAGCCACACAATTTAACATATAATTCTATTCATTCACCATGCTAGTCCCGTTGGACAACAATGCCTTTTTATCATCGTTGGCATCTATGCCACATCAATGTACATGAGCCGACAAGGCTATCAAATGATATACAAAATATAGGCCGACAAGGCCAGACATATCTAACCATATACACATGCCTACGAGCCTCTAAGAAGAGTATAACATATCAGCTGAGCTGGACAGGACCCCGCTATGCCCATAACTATGTACACAAAAGAATAAGTACCCAAAAGCTATGGCTCCGAATGAAATGGAGCTCTGCTATGTAGTCCCTGAGAATGCAGCTATGGATCAAGTCTGTCTCCCTATGCACCTGCGGGCATGACGCAACGTCCACAAACAAAGGACGTCAGTACGAAGAATGTACTGAGTATGTAAAGCATAATCAATATCAATATAGAAGCATAATGAACAACATGAGAGATAGCACAAGATGGGAGATGGTAATATCATCGTCATGGGCACTTACTTTCTTTTTATAGAAACTTTCCATTCTAATGCGTATTTGTGTACAAACCTCCATTTACGTATCCTTATTCACATTCGTATCGTGTACATACTCTTATTCGTAGTCGCATCATATTATATATATCATCATATCATATACATCATCATATCATATACATAGTATTCACATAGCATACCCGATCATGCAGGATTGGTGTTTCATACATACTTGGCCAACCAAGGCTCAAGGTTGCACATACCTGGCCCTACCAAGGCTTCAGGGTTACATCTACCTGGCCCTACCAAGGCGTCAGGTTATCCGTATCATCTGCAGAGGTGTGCACGTGTTATGTAATCATATACATACTTATTTACATATCCTACCCGGCCTCATAAGCTCGGGGTTCCATAATAGTCATACATAGTTACATATACATCGTAGCTCATAAGCATCTTTACTACTAACATCATTATCATCATCGTCATTATAATCGCATTCGACATCATTATCACTATTATCGTCATTCATCACATCTATCTTGTAGGATTACTAATCATATGAGGAATTTAGAACAATCGTAGCGTATTAAGAATCGTGAGCTTACTAGCTCGGAAGATCGAATCATTTGAAAGACATCATAGACTTATGGAAGATTTAGACGTTTGGCCAATGAACCATGCCTTATGAAAGGAGGTTTAGCCTTACATACCTTTCCGTTGAACTATTCTACACTTGCACGTTCTCCTTCAACGATCGCGTTTCTACCTTCATTAAAGTCATACTATCATTAGAATCGATAGCTAGCATATATGACTAAAACTAGAGAAAATCGGACAGCATCTCCTTTATTTATACGACATTCTTCCATAACGTATATCAACTCCCAAACGTCAATAATACATTCACAATACCACAACAATAGTCATGATTCATCCACATTATCCACATTTCTTAATTTACTTTCAATCATCCATATTCATGGTTATAATACACGACGATGTCCATTCATATACATTGCTCATCTCTTGTTCTCAACATCATTTATAACATATTTACATCACAATACATCAAGAATCACAATTCAATTCAAACTATTTCTCAAAATGGCACTATTCCACATTCATGACCCATTTTTCTATACCCTTCTACAATCCAAGTATTTTAACTCTCCAATACCTTAAAAAACATATAAATATCATGAATCGTACCTTAGATATTGTAGGAACAAGCCTTGGTTGATAGTACTCCACTTGAGCAAAAACACTCGTTTATCTCCATTGGGATTTCTTGACTTGAATGATCTTTGATGGGTTTTCTTACACTTGATTCACTTGGTTTATATTGTTGATCACCAAATATCCTTGAATTCTTATGGAATAAATGTAGAAAGATGTTTTAGAGAGAAGGGGTGTGATGTAGAAGTGAAATGAAATAAGACTTGCCCCCTTCATTTATTGAGCAAAAATCTGCCCGACCGTATATACGGACCAACATACGGTTCGTATAATTTATACGGGCCGTATGTCTGGCCGTATATTTGGTCCAGAAACTTTTGCCTTTCTGGTCTTATTATACGGTCCCAAACATACGGATCGTATAATTTATACGGCCAGTATGTTTGGCCGTATAACCCCAGTGGTTCCGAAGTTCGTTTCGTCGATTCGTTTGATCTCCTATCCTTGTGGAACCTTCTTAACACTTGTTCAACACTTCAATACCAATCTAAGGGAAGTTGTCACAATTCTCCAAGACATCATTAAGTCCTCGTTACCTCATATTTCCTTTCCGATATCTATCACATGCCTTGCCTACTCTTGGCCAACTTTCTCGTCTAACATCGGATGCCTTTGAAACCTCACTTAAGGTCATCAAATGTCGTTTCTTACTTATGGAAATATCGTATACTCGTACTCCTCACTAGTTCATTCTCTTGTGCATCAACGGAAGATTTTTCGAGGTGTAACATAAACTTGAGTTTCCATAAGAGTTGGCTGCTGTACATCCAGTGTTTCATGTGTCCATGTTGAGAAAGTGTGTAGGAGACCTGTCGTTCGTTGTTCCTGCTGATACTATATTAGTTAAGGATGGTTTGACATATGAGGAGATCCCCGTAGCCATTCTTGATTGTCAGGTTTGCAAGTTGAGAACTAAGGAAGTGGCCTCAGTGAAAGTGTTATGGAGAAGTCAGAAAGTTGAGGAAGCTACATGGGAAGCCGAGGAGGATATGAAATCCAAGTACCCATTTTTGTTTGAAGAGCAAGCAGATAATACTCAAGGTAAATTTCCATAGTCCATGTCATGCCATGTCTCATGTTTCATGCTCATGTGATGTATCCAGCGCTCATGTCTCATGCTTCAGTATTAATGTTTCCATGTAATCGCGTCATTTCATGTCCCATGTTTCATGTCATGTTTCCTTCACGTTAATGTATTCAAGCCACGTCCAGTCGCAATCTCAACCACGACCCATCATTCGAGGATGAATGATCCCAAGGGGAAGATATTGTAACACCTTGTAAAGTCTGTACTAAATTATATTCATGACTCAGGAGGTTAGAAACCCAAGAAGGAGAGTGTTGGAATCGAAAATATGTTTCAGTTCAGAAAACCCAGTGTTACGCTTCAAGGGATGGTCTGTAACGTGTGTTACGGTCCATCATTCATACCTTAACTAGTACGCTTGAAAAATCACCGTCTCGTAACTTTTGGGCCAAAGGAGGGTTCATCGTTATAGACCGTAACACGTGTTACGGCCTGTAACGTGTCACCGTAACCCAACCCCAAAAACCAGAACCTCACTGGAAATTTGACACACATTACGGTCCAATGTTATGGACAGTAACCTGTGTTATGGACCGTAACACGGTCTGGAACAATGCCACGACTGAGACTATTAAAAGACGGGAATTCAATTTTTATTTCATAATTTCCATTCCTCTCAAGCCCTAACACGAAATCCTCTCCTCTCAACTTCTCCAAGCATCAAGGTAAGCTCCTTAAGACTATCCTAAGTGAATTCCATCAATTTCCCATGAATCCTAAGCAGAAATTTCATGTTCTTAACATAGGATTTTCAAGACAACCCAATTAAAAGGAATTCAAAACTAGGCTTTGGGATTCTTCTTCCAGGATCCGGTTTTTAATACAAGTTGGACCATTACCAGATATGTAGAGTTTCTATCAACGCGTGGGAACATCATTGTTCTTCCCCACGCCCTTTTTTCATGATTATACGCAAGTTCTCCAAAAACTACGGTTCTAGCCATTGTCATGATAACCCTAAGTCCATGTACTATATTATATTAAGCTTTGTGATATAATCTCGTTGTTGTGTTCTTGATGTTTCATAATGATTATTGAGAATCTGTCCGTAATCCATGAAAACCCATATCTCGTACTCCATGGGTTCTTACATATATGTTTTAAAATAAAAATGATTATTTCATAAATATCCTACATGTTTACAAGTTTTCATGCAATTATATTATATAATTAACATGAGTAAAACATGTATTTGGGAGTTGCACAAATTACCGAGAAGGCTCAGATAGCCTGAAACTATATAGCCACCGTAGGACAAGGATCGCTCCACCCAGTTAGGATGATTCCTTAACTTTTCACCGAATGGATCCATCAGACATGTTACACCTTATACCCTGGCAAGGTATGGGGGCTCTGCTGATCCAGCGAGGCACCAGATTCCACGTACCCATGTGGTGATATCAAGTTATCGGTTTACGAAATGCTAACTTATCATGTTTTACTCATGTTATATATATGTATATGTATTCATGCTCATGTTCATGTCCAGGTTTTCAGTTTCACTTCTTATCATGTTATTCCATGTCCCATGTTATTTCTTTCAGTTGCTTTACATACTAGTACATTCAATGTGTTGAAGCCCCCTTTTATTGCCCAGAAGCCAACATTTCACGATGCAGGTACAGATTTACAGGACGACGCATCTGCTTTATAGGACTTCAGACTTATCATCTTATTGGTGAGCCCCATCTTATTCGGGGTTTAGATATCGTCCTTCTTTTATTAGTTATGCATTTAAAGGTATGCTGGGGGCCTTGTCCCAGCGAGTATGTTTTCCATGTTCAGACTACGTTCGATGTTTAATAGACTAGACCAGTTAGTTATGTTATGTTGGACTTTTAGAGTCGGTTAGCCATTTTGGCTCATTTATGATATTATCCGCATTCATGGTTTGAACAAGTATATCTATTTAATATTATGACTTACTATGTTTTATAAAGACTCACTATGCATTCATGTCTTATTCCGCTTATGATACGTCTGATAATGATTCAGCAAGCCATGTGGTTGGCTCGGTCACATGTAGTAAGGCACCGAGTGCCTTGTTATGCCTAGGTCATGGTTCGGGGCGTGACAACGAGAACCCCCTATTACGCCTTTACCTCTTTATTATTCAGCTTGTTTTATTATATTTATTAAAAACGTCCCTCACGCGAAGTCAAAGGTCTTAACATACCTCGAATGTCTAGCAAACGTGCTACGAACCTCAAGAAATTGCCTTTCCTTTCCTCAAAGCCTCGGATTGTTCCTAATCTATCAAATACACGTCGTTTGTAAGACAAGAAGTTCGTAGACGCCCATATTAATACACTTATATCCTTGGCCCAAAATGTCAAAGCTGAGCCCCCAAGGAAATAACTGGAATTTTATTTTCAAGATTGTTTACCCAATGACTTTAATAGTCTAAATCCAGGAATTTAGGCAAAATCATCCACTAATTGGATCCCAAATAAAAAATAAATACATGATTTCAACTTTAGGGCTAAAACACCCTCATTTCCCCCAACCTAAATCATGGATTAAACCTTAATTAACGGAAAGAATCAAGAAGAAACATCAATGTTATATCCCGTAATTTTGCACATTCGGATAAATTGAAATAATTGTGACTTGTATGAGATAAAACAATATTTTGATTTTAGCTAATATATATGTTATTCATGAAAAATATTGATGCGGAAATATCGAGGAAGGCTAAGGGAAAAATTAGAATTTTGAAAATTAGTTTCATGAATTACAATATATTAACCAAGTAATTGGGCTAGGAAAAAGTCAAAAAAAAGGGGCCCAATGGTGCAAGTGGCCGGCCATAAGGTGGGAGGCCCAAGCCCATGAAAAATTAAACCCAAGCCAAATAAAAGGAAGGGGCCATAAGTCTTCTACACACTAGAACATTCAAGAAACAAAAGTGAGAGCAAGAAAGAGATATGGGTTTCGGCCAAATCAAGGAGAAAAGAAATTTTTTTTAGCCCACCAACCTTTGATCCAAATATCATAATTTTCTAGTATTCTTGCTAATTCCAAGCCCGTCTTCAACGTAGTATAATTATTAAAGCGAGAGAACCACTTTTGTGACAAGTGCAAAATTCTATCCAAGTGGAAAAAGGTAAGAATTTCATGTTCTTTTATATGTTATGGAAGGTTATATTATGTTGTAGTATGTGTAAATGAATGAAAAGTATGAAATTTGGGTGTTGTGGGTGTAGCCGTGTGGGTGTGGGTGTGTGTGAGTGTGTGTGGCCGTGTGGTGTGGTGTAGTGAAGGGAGATGAATTAAATTTTATTTAGTATGTTAAATGTGTTGTTGTGACCTTTGTGATGTAAATGGAAGACTAATGGTTCAAGTTGGCATGAAAATTGGTTGTAAGTTGTTGTAGGAAATTATGTGATTTTAATATAGTTTTTATGTAATTATGGAAATGGAGTTGCTAAAGTGTGAATTGTTGTTGTTGTTGATGAAATTGGAAGAAGAAAATGTGACGTTGTGGCCTTGTCGCATTTGTGGAGATTTCAAGTAGAATATGATGTTGGTGGGATTGTTGAATATTTTGTAGAATTATATGAAATGCTTTTGAATTGTATTTGAATGATCTTGAATTAGTAATGAATATGTGAGCGTTGATATTGGCTTGAAAATATGTAGTTAAATTGAATGTGATAAGCTACGTAGAGATAGAAGGCTACTAATATTAGAATGCGCTTTAAATTGATTCTTGATGTTATTGGTATGGTTGTTGGTATTGTTGGTGTGGTTGTTGATGAATTTGGCCGAGTTAAAATCTCGGGGATGTTGAATTTACAGGGGAGATGCTGCCGAAATTTCTGTAGACAAGTACTAGTTAGAATTGGATTTCTAAGTACTTGTAGCTAATGTTTGGTAATTGATAACGTTATTGTAGATATTGGAGAGCCCGAGACTTGAGTCGGGATTTGGTTAGCGAGCGATCGAGGTATGTAAAGCCTACCTTTCTTTCTGTTGGCATGACCTTTATGAAATGAACAAATGACATATATGCATGCTTCTAAAGAAAATTCTATTCTTAGAGCCACTAGGATGGCCAACGTCTTTGACCTCCATAAGCTATTCCATATGGTTTGACACGTGTTTATGATGTTCGAAGATTCTAGTTGTTATGTTTCCGAATGATATCCGAAAAATATTTGATATGGCTAAAGTCTTGGATATATATTTTGATATGTACATATGATTCTAAGGCTCCGTTTGATTTTCTCCATAGCGATAGTTGAAAGTTCCTTAATATGAATGTCACTTGTATTTTCAAAAAGAGCTTCTGAAACGCTTCTAGAAAGTTATGTACTTCAAAAGCTCGTAACTTTCGTATACTAATTCCGATTGACCCGAAACTTGTTTCTGAGCCTTCTGATGTCGTAAATATATTTGTTCACCGAGTCTCGGAAATTTATTTATTTGTATGCATATGGTTTCCTCACTACTCCGTTCGTGCATACTACTATGATATCGTTCGCCGGATCCCGGACCGGTTTTGTGATCCTGCGCACTATGTTATATTCGGCAGTATGATGTGTTACGGTTCCCGAGACCTCACCATAGGGCCGGGTACCGCTTATATACGGCATTACGATGTGATACGGCATATGATGTGTTCTGATGTTGTGATATGTTATGATGATACGATATGTTCGGGGATTGTACGGAGATTTGAAACTTTCTGGAGTATGATGTGTTGTGGCGCCAGCGTCGGAGTGGCGACCACGTTCCTGAGCCCTATGCATGATTTTTATTTGCATTATTTATATTTTCAGCACGGGTTTTGATAGACTAATTCTATATCCATTTTCTGTACCTTTCACTTCAGTTATGATTCCGATTACTGTATTTCATGCTTTACATACTCAGTACATATTTCGTACTGACCCTCTTTCTTTGGGGGTTGCGTTTCATGCCCGCAGGTACAGACGTTCGTTCAGGTGATCCGCCAGTGTAGGATACTTATTCTGCTGTTTGGAGTACTCCTTTTGATTCGGAGCTCATATTTTTGGTACATATCTTCTGTTATATATGATCTGTATATATGGCTATTTGGGTACGACGGGGCCCTATCCCGTCATATGTTTCTGTTATGGTTTGTAGAGGCCTGTAGTCATATATGTGGGTCATGGGTCATGTTTGTTCGATTATGTTTGTGATTTGTGCCTTAAGCAGTCCCGGTTGCTATTATGGCCAAAACGGCCCGCATGTTTGTATATGTACGTATATTCGGGCGATGTGTATTCCGCCAGCCTTCCGGCTTTTGATATAATATTTCTGTACAGGTGACCGCTTAAGATGATATCTGTTTTCAGTATCTGTTTAAAATAACGTATGCTAAATTTGAATAGGTCTTCGATATGTCGATTTGGTAAGCGAATGGGTTTGGGTGTCCAAATAGGGCACCAGTCGCGGCCCACGGGGCTGGGTCGTGACAATCAAAATGAGAGTTAGAATCTTCCCCCTGAGATAAATCTTGCTAGTAGCCTTTGAAATCATCTCAAACCGCGCTTTAGAACCCAAGATATGAAATTGTGAAGTATAAGTTCGAAGTTGGGAATTAACTGACCGCTAGATCTCGATACTTCATCGCGAACGGGGGAATACCATCATGATGAGTTACTCATGACCCAGCCCATCAACATACTTCACGAACGTGAAGACTACCTTACGAACGAGAAAGAGAACCCCCACCTGACCAAGACCCTCTTCCCTTCTACGTGAACACGATCAACCAACCATAATCGCAATGCCCCACTATTTCCTTCTTCATGAACACGACAACCTGGCTGCGATCGCGAAGAAGGACCACTAGCACCAGAAAAATTAGCAACCAACAATGTCCAAAACTCCAATCCAATATCCGAAACTTATTCAGATTCTCCCAAACACAGACCAAATATGCATTTCAGTCATAAAACACGCAATGAACTTGTTCACGCACTCGAAACACCAAAACAGGTTTGTCTCGACTCGATGTTAACCATGGTTCTTAACTTAATTAATTCTCAACCAAAAGTCTAAGACACACCCGATCCCCTCGGGATCTGAACCAATTACTCAATTAAGTCATAAAGCACATTCCAAACCTCATGGAATAGACAAAACTCCGATTCAACTTGTTAATCTCTGATGTTGACTTTGGTCAAACATTTCCATATCATAACTTAAGAACTTCCATATTTGCTAAATCTGATCCAATACTTACTTGATTTCCTCGGGAATCACGCCACCCCATCCCCACAAGTCAAAAATACAATAAAGAACCTACAAGAAGGGTACTTCAAAGAAAAAGAGTCAAAAAGGTCTAAACGATCAAATGGGTCGTTACATCAGATACCACTTAAACAAATGTTCGTCCTCGAATGGTAAAGAAATGAAAGTACCTGAACTGTCAAAAAGCAGAGGTTATCTACTCCGCATGTTCGACTCGGTCTCTCAAGTAATCTCCTTGATTGGATGATGCCTCCACTGAGCTTTGACCGAAGCTATCTCTTTTGATCTAAACATCCAAGCCTGCCAATCCAAAATGGCTGCTGGCTCCTCCTCAAATGCCAAATTTTTGTCAAGTAGTACTAAATCACATGAGAACCATCTGAATGATGCCTCTTCAATTGTCATGCCCCAAACCCAACCCTGGGCGTAACGAGCATCCGACGCTATGAACAACACTGGAAGCACCTTATGAATTAATAACCACAAGCTCCTATTTAATAATCTTTCATATTTAAATCCAACAAGTCATAAATATCTAAATAAGGTCATTATCACACTTATGAAATAAAAAAGAAGACATCTAATCGAATACTTAGTCATAAAACATGGCTGCCACGCCCCAAAACCCACCGTAGACGTGACCGGCATCCGACATCATGAACAACCTCGGAAGAACCTGAAAGATGCAATAATAACACTTGAACACAACCAGGTTCAATATTCACCTCCAACAGTTTATAAAATAAATTCAAACGAGTCATGATATATGAATTAAATCAGCGAAAGTCTTTAATATTATAAAACTTAATCGTAGTGTCACACATGACGAAGAGTTAAACAAAACTCAACATCTACCCACAAGAATGCATACTATGGAGCTTCTAAGATGAAGAATAATTGTCTGGCACATCGGGACGCAGCCCGCTAAAACTACAATAATAACTAAATATGATAAGGGGTGTCCCACGAATGAACATGTGGGCTCACTAAGTCAGCAACAACAATAAGTCCTTCCTAAGCGCCTGAAGTATCAAGAACCTACTCTTCTTCGTTACCTAACATACCATAAAAAACAACAACGGTATGCCTGAGTGCTTCGTACTTAGTGAGTGGCTCGGGGAAAATAAGTAATATGAAAATAAAGTACAATAATACTTAAAGAAATCAGTTCTGAAGAACACGTGGAATCAATGTAAAAATTGATATTCATCTTTTGTATCTCAATAAAAATTACCAAAAACTGATTATAAAGCCTCTTGTTAAGTTACAACTTTCAAATATGCCTTTCAAATTGATCCTTATTGTCAACAACAGTTCCATGAAAGAATAAGGAATACGACACATGCCAATACAGGCACACGAATCAATCACATCGAAGGGATGACCGTAAAGGTTCCCTAATCACAGCGCACCACACCGGAATATGTAATTCTCGATGGCTATCCTTCCTCCGGAATAGCTAGGCATTAACCGCACTCCAGGTGGCAAACCCAGCAGTGGCCACTCTTCCTCCCGAATGGCTAGGAAATTACCACACTAGGATCCATAGTGACTACCCTTCCTCCCGAGTAGCTAGGACAAACACAACAATAAAGTTCATTGCATAGAAGCCGATTCACAATTTGTATCAAGGTAGTCACATCATCAATTAACGTTAAGGTTCATTATGCCATATCGTAAAGATAAATCATTTCAAAGAATGTCTTGAAAACATTTACACTTCTTTAACCAAGATTTCAATGTCAACATTCAATATGAAAATATTATTATCAATCCTTAGCCATCATTATTGATCATCTCTTAAAGAGGAAAAACGTGTATAACCTTATATACGCACTTAAAGTATGATACAAACTAGGTTTAATGAGGGGTTGTCCCCTCACGCACATTAACCACAATTAAAGCAAGAAATAAAGTTTCAAATCATGAAAAGTTCACCTTTTTATTTAATAAAGTGCCTTTTTAAAAGAGACATACTTTCAAAACCAGTTTTCAAAAGAGAGACATACCTTAATTACGTTACTCGCAGTTCAACAAATTACTTTCCTAGAGGAGAATCATCCAAACCCTAGCTTGAATTCCCTTGAAATAGATTATCTTGCTACTTCCTTGAAATAGGAGGTTTTGAGAAGTAATTTTCGTGCTTAGGGTTTTTGAACAGGTGAAAAGTGACAAAATTAACTGAACCCATGCTTTTATAGTTTCTGGTCGACGCGGGAGAAGTACGTCCAAAAAGGACGGGAGGTACTTCTAAGTATGGGCCGTTTCTTTTAGGCTGTACTTCCATGAAATTTACAGAGAGCAATTGATGAGACACAGGGAAAGGACGGGCAGAAAGGACGTCCCGTCCTTTGAAGTACGGGCCGTACTTCCTCGAAAATTTCTAGAGAGTTCAGATTTAACAAGACCAAAGAACACCCACAGAGTACGGGCCGTACTTTGAAGTATGGGCCGTACTTTTGTCGTAAAATTCCCCCAATTATCGTTGAAGTGGGATTTTCATCCCAACACTCACCGTTTTGGTTTCTAAGTCCCGAATTATGAACATAACCTAACTTATAAGGTTTAAAACGACTCGTATTACACTTTCATATTCCACACGGATTTACGGGATGTTACAATGGCCAAATGCCTCAAAAAGTCATTCAAGACTCCAACACACTACCCACAATCTGACAACTATCTATGGAGCTTCTAAGATAATGAACAAATATCTAACTCATTGGGACGCAGCCCGGAAACTAAAATATATAAATAAAAGATAGAATGCTGCCCCACAAACAATTATGTGGGCTCACTGAATGTCTCGAAAGCTGCAAGTTCTCCTAAGTCATTGGCGTATCACGAACTTGCTCTTTTGCGTTACCTGCCACACCATTAAAAACAAAAATAGTATGCTTGAGTACTAGGTACTCAGTGAGTGTTTAAGGGGCAATAGTTAACAAAAGTAAAATAAGATAAGTAACATTCGTAAAATAGTATCAATGAAAGACAGTTAAAATCTAGAGATAGAGTAAGCTAGTAACCTTAAAGAAATCATCAGAGAATCCAACAAGGACAAACATATCAAGTTAAATCATTATTGTTTACCGTGTTAAGTATTTCACGTACGAACTCACTATCACCACAAGCCACTCACAGGAAACCAAGGTGCCAGAACAAGCCACTCACAGGCAACCAAAGTATAACTTATGCCAATACAGGCCCGAATTAATATAACGAAGAGAAGATGACTTGAGGTTCCCTAAACTGCATAGAAGCACCACATCGAGGTTTGTCACCCTCGATGGCTATCCTTCCTCCCGAATAGCTAAGAAAAACCACATCGGGATTATGAACCCTCAATGGCTATCCTACCTTCCGAATAGCTAGGCAAAAACCACATCGGGGCTACCAACCCTCGATGATCACTCTTCCTCCCGAATGGCTAGGCATGAACCATACCGGGGCTATTGACCATCGATGGCCACTCTTCCTCCCGAATGGCTAGGCTAATCCTACTAGGATTCATAGTGACTACCTATGTTCGGCCTAGCTACTCGGACTGCCTATGTTCGGCCTAGCTGTTCGGCCTTCCTCCCGAGTAGCTAGGCCGAACATAAACAATATAAATCATGGAAAAATGTCCAAGAGAACCCTTCTTATAATTAACATTCATTTTAAGCATACGCAAAGGAAATAGAAATATTTAAGCAGTCTTAGCATATATAAGATAGAATAAGTGTGGAATAAGAACTACATCATTCCCAGGGAATCTTGTATGTAACAATACAAGAGCTACTAAATACTACAAGTCTGGATTGCCATGCAAAGCATCATGAGCATAAAAGGGATAACTATCCGAAAGGCAATAGACAGATATAATATGAGTGGAAACTCGGGCTGCAGATCTGGCTGTGGCTTACCTTGAATCTCCAAATAGGGCTGCCTCAGGAATCACTTACGAGAGCCTGACATGGAATCTGTAGCCAACTCTGCACTCAGAAAAGAGTACAACAAGGTCAGTGCAAACACTATGTACTGGTAGGTATCATAGGTCGACAACAATTAGTTCACATATATGAAGAAAGAAATCAACAAGTACACATGTAAGCAATCAAGCACATTCACGAAACAATTCAACATAAGATCAATTCAAATATTAAGTGCCATGTACAAAATCAAGCATTGAAGAATGGAGTTAAGTGTGAATGCATATGTGATGCAATGCACTGGCCAATTATCGATACTGTACACATATGCTATGGACGAAAACCTCAATGTCTCAATAATCATGACCCATGAGGGACCCGCGAAGTCCATGTACACCCTCATCGCTGCAAGAAACCTCGAGCAAGCGAGTACAACACATTCTGCTCCAGTAGGAACCTTGGATCACAAATTCTCATCTCTCTTTTACATGATCTGGCAAAGAACTCAGATGTTCCATTTTATCACTAATCATCATTTAGTACCAATTCATAGTTCATTTCTGTGCATCATATGAAATGAGAATGTATGCCATATCTCAAACAATAGAAAATCATAATCAAGATCTCATCCGTGTCCTATCATAAGTACACATCATGATTCAAGCCTTATCTCATTATTCTTCCTTTTTTGGGTGATAAGTGACATAACAAGAGAGAGATGAATGCATACACAAGTCGCAACATAGCAAATAAGGCGACAAGCCCACAAACAAACAACATAACGACCCTAATAGGATTTCACCTCCACACCATACCTGAAGGCCTAACATGCTTTCCCTATTAATACCTAACTCCTGTATATGGTTCACTAATTGAAGTCTAATCGAAAGGTAAACAGTAACCTACCTCGATGCCGAGCGGGTGCCACGAACTATCCCACGAGAGCCTTGCCCTTCCGATGAGCTTCTGAACATTCTAAGTCTATTAAACAACGTAATATACATTAGAAATAAAGACTAACGATGCCCATATTTCTACAATACTATTTGAATCGAAAATAACCCTTTTAAAGAGGAAATCGGGCCCACAAGGGCAAAAAGTGGAATTTCAAGTTATAATCGGTTAATCAACGCTTAGCAAGTTCAATACTATCCCTCAATTACTAATTAAACCAACTTTATCATCTCGAAAACCCCCAAATTGGAGAAGAACCCTAATTTCCATGACTTTGATTCTTGAAATAAAAGGAAGATTTAAGCCTAGGAACTAATTACCCAATGATTAGATGGTAGAAATCAGTAAATTTACCAATAAAACCCAACTAGATTGAAAGACATTTATAATCATCATCGTAGGGTTCATGAACCCATCTTCCCCAAATAGCTCATTAAAACTACCATGGATTCCATTCTTAATCATAAATAACTCACAAAGGGAGAAATAGGAACTTACCCCAGGAAGAATTTGCCCAAAAGCTCTGGAAATCGCCTACACAAACACTTTCTAGATTTAGAAGTTGAGAATGGAAAGAATGGTTCGAAATTAGGAAATTATAGCTTCTGATTCAGCGATTTCCAGATCCGCTGGCACTCTGTTTGCAGATGCGGACACGCGTACGCGCTTAAAAGACCTGCATAAGTGGAGTCACTTGACACCTCATAATCTCATGTCTGCAGGTCAGTCCCGCATGGGCCTATCCGCAGAGGCGGACACTTCCCCGCAGAAGTGGGACATCTTTCTAGTTTTCACCAAGTTCCACCCGAATCTCGACATCCACTCGAGATCTCCCGAATACAAACCAAAAGTGCAGACACATGTAAAACTGTGCCGTGAACTCAACCGTGCCTTTGGAATTCCCAACAGAGGTCACCTCCACTCAATCAACCCCCAAATAGCCAAAACCAAGGGTACAAAATGCCATTGAAAGCCTCAGGAACCGAACCAAGCACCACACCAATTCATTATAGACCCTCCAGACATCATGGATTCAACAGAATTCCCCTAAAGGTTTGTTTTCCCAAAAGTCAACTATTGGTCAAACATTTTTCACTTTAAGGTTCTAAGTTCCTCAAATCTCACCAAGACTCGCCCGATGACCTCGGGAACTATGTCGTCCATCCTTGTAGGTTAAAAACACTCTATCGCGGCTAGGGAAGGGTCAACGGGAGAGGGAGGTTAAATGGTCAAAACGCATATAATGACCAAACGGGTTGTTACATCAGATACCATTTAAACAACCATTCGTCCTCAAATGGAGAAGGAAGAAAACAGAGGAAAGGTACCTGAGTCTGTGAAAAGCTACGAATATCTGCTTTGGTCTCCCAAGTAGCCTCCTCAACTGCACGGTGCTTCCATTGCACCTTAACTAAAGAAATTTCTTAGACCTCAACTTTCTCGGCTGCCTTTCCAAAATCATTATCGGCTCTTCCTCGAAGGAAAAATTCTGATCTAACAATACTGAATCCCAATGAATGATATAAAAGCTATCTGAATGGTACTTCTTCAACAAGGAAACATGGAATACCGGATGACCACCTGACAAGCCTGTTGGCAAAGCTAACTTATAAGCTACCTCACCAACCCGACAGAGAATATCGAAAGGACCAATAAGCCTCAGGCTCAACTTGCCCATCTTCCCAAATCTCAACACGCCATTCATGGGTGAAACCTATAACAGAACCTGCTTACCTACCCTAAACTCTAAATCGTGAACCTTTTGGTCCGCATACTCTTTTTTCGTACTCTGAGCTGCCAAAAGCGTTTCCTGAATAAACTTCACTTTGTCCAAGGACTCTCTCAACAGATCCATACCCTAAGGTCTTACCTCAAAAGAATCGAACTACCCAATCGGTGAACGATATCTCCTGCTATATAAAGCCTCGAATGGTGCCATGTCAATACTCGAGTTATAACTGTTGTTGTACGCAAACTCTGCCAATCGTAAGAACTGGTCCCAATGACCACCAAAGTTGATAACACAAGCTCGCAACATGTCCTTAAGCACCCGAATAGTCCTCTCGGACTGACCGTCGGTCTGCGGGAGAAATACGATACTAAGATCCTACTGAGTACCTAACTCCTTCTGCAAAGTCCTCCAGGAATAGGAAGTAAACTGAGTGCCCCTGTCTGAAACAATGGAAATACGCACCCTATGCAATCAGGCAATCTCTCTGATGTAGATCTTTTCCAACTTCTCTGAATTATACGTCATCTAAACCAGAATGAAGTGCGAAGACTTAGTCAACCTATCTACAATAATCCAAATCGAGTCAAACTTGCCCAAGGTCTTCGCAAGACCTACCACGAAATACATGGCTATCCCCTCCCATTTCCACTCGAGACTGGCATCCTTTGAAGCACACCACCTAGTCTTTGGTGCTCATACTTAACTTGCTGGAAGTTCAAACACTAAGAAACAAAATTCGTAATGTCCCTCTTTATCCTACCCCACCAATAATGCTGCCTCAAATCAAAATACATCTTTGTAGCACCGGATGAATAGAATATTTGGAACTATGAGCCTCCTCCAATATCAAAGAATCAATCCGCCCACACGAGGAATGCAAATGCACCCCTTAATCCTTAAAACACCCTCACTACCAAGCATAGCCTCCTTGGCATCACCACTCAACACCTTATCCCGAATCATACACAACTTCACATCATCGAACTGTTGTACCTTAATTTGCTCCGAAAGGGACAACCTCATCTCAACACAAGCCAGAACCTTCCCAGGTTTCAAAATATCCAATCTCACAAAGATATTAGCCAAAGTTTGAACCTCTATGATTAAAGGACGCTCCTCAACAACCAACAGAGCTAAGATACCCATACTCACCGCCTTTCGGCTCAACGCTACAGCTAATGCATTAGCCTTTCCTGGATGACAGAGAATGGTGATATCATAATGCGTAAGCAATTCCATCGACGTACACTGCCTCGAATTAAGATCTCTCTGATTGAACACATGCTAAAGACTACGGTTGTCGGTAAACGCCTCATAATGAACCCCATACAAATAATGCCTCAAAATATTCAATGCAAAGACTACTACCGCCAACTTCAAATCATGAGTGGGGTAGTTCTTTTCATGAGTCTTCAATTGCCTCGAAGCATACTCGATTACCTTACCTTCTTGCATCAACATACAACCCAAACCAATGGGAGAAGCATCACAATATAAGGTGGTGTCCTTACCCTTTACAGGCAAGGCCAAAATTGGGGCTTAATTTAAAAAAGCCATGAGCTTTTGGAAGCTCTCTTCATACTCATCGGACCACTGGAAAGGAAAATTCCTCTAAGTCAATCGAGTCAAATGCGAAACAATCGATGAAAACCCTTTCACAAACCGACGATAATAGCTCACAAGGCCCATGAAACTACGAATCTCAGTTACTGAAGTAGGCCTTACTCAATCTCTAACAACCTTGATCTTCCTGAGGTAAACTATAATACCATCCTTGGACACAACATGGCCCAAAAATACCACAGAACTAAGCTAAAACTCACACTTGGAAAACTTAGCATATAACTATTTTTCCTTCAATAGACTAAGCACGATCCTCAAGTGCTTCTCATGATTTTCCTCGAGAATATATTGAGATGTCATCAATGAACACAATCACGAATGAATCCAAATACGGCTTGAAGATCCTATTCATCAAATCCATAAACACTGCGGGGCATTGGTAAGCCCGAAAGACATAACCAAAAACTCATAATGACCATAGCGAGTCCTTAAGGCTGTCTTTGGAATATCCTCTACCTGGATCTTAAGCTGATAATACCCTCACCTCAAGTCAATCTTAGAGAAGACTGACGCACCCTGAAGCTGATCAAATAAGTCGTCTATGCAGGATATCAGATACTTGTTCTAGATAGTAACATAGTTTAAATGCTGATAATCGATACACATCGGTATAGAACAATCTTTCTTCTTCACGAATAGCACGGGCACCTCAAGGGAAACACTAGGACGAATGAACCCCTTGCTCTACAGATCCTGCAACCATTCCTTTAACTCTCTCAACTCAGATGGAGCCATATGGTAAGGTTGAATAAAAATATGCCGAGTGTATGGCTCCAAATTGTTACAGAAAACAATATCACGGTCAGGTGGCATACCAGGCAAGTCCGTGGGAAAAACCTCCGCAAACTCACTCACAACGGGAACTGACTCCAAAGAAGAAGCATTCACCCTCGTATTTCAAATATGAGCCAAATAGGATAAGCAACCTCTGTCCACTCATTCTTCGCTCGGAGGTACAAAATGATATTCTTAGGAGCAGAGTTGGGAGTACCCTTCTACTCCAAACACGAAATGGCGGGCATATCTAACTTGACTGTCTCAGCATGAATGTCTAAGATCACATAGTACGGAGATAACCAGTTCATGCCCATAATAATATCAAAGTCCACCATACTAAGGATCACCAAATATACCCATGTATCATAGCCTATAAATATAACCACACAAGACCGATAGACTCAATCTACTACCATAGAATCTCTGACCGAAGTAGACACACGTATGGGCACATCAAGAATATCACAAGTCATATCCAATCTAGTAGAAAAGTAGGTAGACACATATGAGAAAGTAGAACCCAGATCAAATAAAATCGAAGCTGCCCAACGACAAACAGAAATTATACATGTGATGACAGTATCAGATGTCTCCGCCTCTGCTCTCCTAGAGAAGGCATAACTGTCACGACCCAGCTAGGGGCCGTGACTGGTACCCGGGGCTAGCCACCAAGCACCACTCATGCTACTACTTATTTTGCTCATTTAATGGTCTTTCGTCAGTCTTATACTCAAATTGTAGGAAAATCATATTTTATATGGAAACATAATTACCCTTTAAATACATTTACCTCATAAAAATAATATATACATATAATATCATCTCGTGAGACCATCTAACCCGCATTGCGTACCTACGAGCCTCTACTGGAGTACTGAACATAGGGACGGGACAAGACCCCGTCGTGCCCAAAAATACATATACATGGCTATGCATATATACACAAGAGAATAATCATAAGCACCTCCGGGACAATGGAGGGCTTCCAATCAGCTGATAGCTACTACGGATCTAGATCGAGCTCTCCTCCCTATCTACCTGTGGGCATGAACATAGCGTCCAAAGAAAACGGACGTCAGTACGAACATTGTACTGAGTATGAGAGGCATAAACAACGAAATAAGACAATGATGTAAAGAAGATATCAGTATAGAACATCTGAATCTGACTGTCAAGTATAAAGAAAACAAAGTCATGCTGTCTTACTTATGCTCATCATCATATCATATATGCATCATGTATAAACTGCCCGTCCATATCGGATCGGTGTGATAATCATAACATCAGCCTGCGTTCAGGCCTCCCGTGTCCGGGGTAACATCTCATGCCGCCCACTAGTGGTGTCTGCCCATGTCATCTGGCCATGGTGTATCGCATAGCTGCCCGTCTTGGCGGTGACTGCCCGGCCAAATAGGCGCGGTGTAATCGTAATATCATCACGATATGCTTAACTTATCATAATACATGCATAAGGCTCAAGATCAACCATATTTTATCGGGGTGACGTAAGGTCGTGATCCCCCGATTGCATTGTGGAGCAATCATTGACATTCTGCCTCACCTTGATGGGATTAGCATATAAGGTGAGTGTAAGCAATAAATAACATCATTAGAATCATTATACTTTAACTCATTACCTTGTGTAGCTAATTATGGACATAGGCTCATATCTTTCGGGACTTAAGAAGTTCATGGATAAGAAAGAAAGTACTCCACAGGATTCATGCCATTAGAAAGAAAGGACTAGCCTCACATACCTTTGGCTTTTAACTAAGCTATCGCTTGCGTATTCTCCTTTAATGCACACGTCCTACCTTCAAGAGAGAATTCGCACCATCGTGAGTTAATCGACTATAAGGACGCGTTACTAACTCTAGGGAAAATTGGACAACACTTCCTTTGTTTATATTAATTTTCCCATATTCTACATCAACTCCCAAACATTCACCATATTGCAATCAACAATTATCATTTATCTACATTTACCACATTCCACCATTCCTTTTCAATTTCTCCACATTCATAGTTATAGCTTACTATCGCGTTTCCTCATGTATAATACTTATTTCATGGTCTAAGCTTCATTTATAACATATTCATGATCTCAACACATCAACATTCATGATTCCATTCAACTACCATTCAACCATGGCACTATTCACTAATTTATGACCCATTTGCTATACGTTTCTACAATTCGGGTATCTTAACCTTCCAACACCTTAAACAACATGAGATGGTCATGAAACTTACCTTGGATGATGGTTGAACAAGTCTTGAGTGGATTTTCTCCTCTAGCACCAAAACCCTACTTCACTCCTTTTGGGTTTTCTTTAGAAAGATGAACTTTAGTGTGATTCTTACACTTGATTTCGTGGGTTTCATGTAGTTGATCACCAATTTCCTTTGGTTTTCTTGTGATGAAGAGTAGAGAGCATTCTAGACAATTCTTGAGAGGAATATCGTGAAGGTGAAATGATTTGAATGAGCTTGGGTCTCTTTTTAATGACTTAAAATCTAATCCGGAATGAACAGTGATTGAGGTGTACAATGGTCGTAAACCCACTTTATGGGCCATATTCTGGTTTATGGTCCGTCCTTCACGACCGTGTTTAAATATAACAGAACTAGAAAGGTTTGCTAGAGTCGTGGTGGTTTATGGTCATAGTTTACAGGCCGTATTTCGATTTACGGTCCGTATTCTGGGTCGTATTTAACCATTTAGACATTTGGCAGAAAGTTAAAATTTTTGAAGGATTGGAGGACGATAGCAGTTTACGGTCCGTAAATCACTTTATTGGCCGTATTCCACTTTACGACCAACTGGGTCAAAGTGCAAACCTGCAACTTTTTACTGTACGTTCACGGGGAAATTTCCGAGGTGTAACACTCTCCCCCCCTTTTGGAACATTCGTCTTCGAATGTTAAACACTCGGGATTCTACGAAAATTTCGCCAGAGTTTCCTCTGTAATTTGGCACTACCAACCTGTCACAACAACCCATAATGTCATCGCCTCACAGGGCTACATCACAATATCAACATATTTATGGTCACACACGACCAAGAGCATAAAGATAAAGCATACATACCTTATATTGTTGGTGTTCCATCTTGGATCTCTTCTGAGGGTTGGAATAAGTGTGGGTACTTGGACTCCATATTCTCTTCTGCTTCCCAAGTCATTTATTCGCGATTGTTGTTTCGCCACAATACTTTGACCGACACTACCTCTTTATTTCGAAGCTTCCGCACTTGTCTATCTAGGATGGCAATAGGCACTTCTTCATAGGTTAGCTTTTCCGTTACTTGCACATCGTTTATCGGAACAATCTTTGTGGGATCTCCAACACATTTGCGAAGCATCGAAACATGAAAGACTGGATGGGCTGATTCAAGCTCTGAAGGCAAATCCAATTCATAGGCTACCTGACCCACCTTGCGGATGATTTTGTAGGGTCCAATGTATCTGGGACTTAGCTTCCCTTTCTTACCAAATCTCATCACCCCTTTCATTGGCGACACTTTCAAGAACACCCAATCACCGACTTGAAATTCCAAGTCTCGTCGGCGGTTGTCCGCATAGGATTTCTGGCGACTTTGGGCTGTCAGCAACCGATCTTGGATCACCTTGAATTTTTCCATAGCTTGTTGGATCAATTCAGGGCCCACTAATTGTGATTCTCCTATTTCGAACCATCCGATTGGAGATCTACATTTCCTTCCATATAAAGCTTCATATGGAGCCATTTGGATACTGGAATGGTAGCTATTATTGTATGCGAATTCGATTAGCGGCAAATGGTCATCCCAACTTCCACCAAATTCTAGCACGCATACTCGTAGCATCTCTTCCAACGTCTGAATGGTACGCTCGGCTTGCCCATCAGTCTGTGGGTGGAATGCTGTGCTTAGCTTCACTTGAGTGCCTAAACCTTCTTGGAAGGACTTCTAGAACTTAGCGGTAAACTGTGCTCCTCTGTCTGTGATAATAGATAATGGAATACCATGAAGGCGCACAATTCCTTTGAGATACAACTTTGCATAATCTTCGGCTGAGTATGTAGTCTTGACTGGGAGAAAATGGGCTGCTTTCGTCAATCTATCCACGATCACCTATATCGAATCATACTTTCCACGGGGAACGAGGTAATCCCAAGATAAAATCCATGTTGATCACTTCCCATTTCCAGGTGGGTATCTCTATTATTTGCAATAAGCCTCCCGGCTTCTGATGTTCAACTTTTACTTGTTGGCAATTTGGACATTGTGCTACAAATTCTGCTATGTCTCTCTTCATGCCATCCCACCAGTACATCATCTTGAGATCATGATACATTTTGGTTGCACCTGGGTGTATGGAATACCGAGAACAATGTGCTTCTTCTAGAATTCGTCAGCGCAATTCTGCCACATTCGACACGCATAGCCTGCCTCGGTATCTAAGAATTCCATCCATAGGGACCTCAAATGAAGATTTCTCTTTTCCATAAGATGTGTCTCTATAACGACATAATTGAGGATCGTCATATTGCCGATCTTTCACTTCCATGTCCAAGGACGATTGTGGGATCATTGATACTAATCCCTACATTACCCGAATCGATTACACGTACTCCAAGATTAGCTAATTGGTGGAGCTCATGAACTATCTCTTTCTTTTCCGGAGGGACTTCACATAAACTGCCCATTGACTTGCGGTTAAGCGCATCAGCTACTACATTCGCTTTCCCGGGGTGGTACAAAATGTTCATATCGTAGTCTTTCAATAATTCTAACCACCATCTCTGCCGTAAATTCAACTCCTTCTGTTTGAAAATGAACTGAAGACTCTTGTGATCTGTATAAATATCAACGTGCACACCATATAAATAATGCCTCCATATTTTTAAGGCATGAATAACTGCAGCCAATTCGAGATCATGAGTCGGATAATTCATTTCATGTTTCCGTAATTGTCTCGAAGCATATGCAATAACCTTACCATGATGCATCAATACGCATCCCAATCCGACACTGGAAGCGTCACAATACACCACGTAGCCATCTGGCCCTTCTGCAAGTGTTAAGATCGGAGCTGAGGTCAATCTTCCTTTCAACTCCTGGAAGCTGCGCTCACAAGCATCGCTCCATTAAAACTTTGCTGACTTCTGGGTTAGCTTCGTCAACGGGGCCGAAATAGACGAAAAGCCCTCTACGAATCTTCGATAATAACCTACCAAACCCAAAAAACTACGAACTTCTGTAGGCGTCGTGGGCCTTGGCCAAGTCTTCACCGCTTCAATTTTTTGAGTGTCGACTCGAATGCTATCATTTGAAATAACATGGCCCAGAAATGTCACTGAATTTAGCCAAAAATTGCACTTTGAAAACATCGCATACAATTCTCGGGCTCGGAGAATGCCAAGAAACATTCGCAAGTGATCTGCATGTTCTGATTCTATACGAGAATACACCAGAATATCATCGATAAACACTATCACGAATAAATCCAAGAGTGGCCTGAATACATTGTTCATCAAATTCATAAATACGGTCGGAGCATTAGTCAACCCGAATGACATCACCCGAAATTCATAGTGGCCATATTTCGTTCTGAAGGCTGTCTTGGGAATATCCGCTTCTCTAACCCTCACTTGATGATTGCCCGACCTCAAATCTATTTTAGAAAACCACTTGGCGCCTTGCAACTGGTCGAACAAGTCATCAATCCCTGGAAGAGGATATTTGTTCTTTATTGTCACTTTGTTCAGTAGCCTATAGTCGATGCACATTCGCAAGGAACCATCTTTCTTTCTCACAAACACGACCGGCACTCCCCAGGGTGATGAACTGGGTCTAATAAACCCCTTCTCGAGCAGGTCCTTCAACTGCGCCTTTAGCTCCTTTAACTCTGCCAGGGCCATTCGATAAGGAGGAATAGAAATAGGCTTGGTGTCCGGCAACACGTCAATAGAAAAATCTATTTCTCTTTCTGGAGGAAGACCTGGAAGCTCATCAGGAAATATATCAAGGAATTCATTCACGACCGGAACTGATTGGAAAGTTGGCGGCTTTGCCTCGGTGTCCTGAACCCGAACTAAATGATAAATATAGCCCTTGGCTATCATCTTCCTCGCTTTAAGGTAGGAAATAAACCTACCCTTCGGAGATGCTGCATTACCCTTCCATTCAAGCACGGGTTCCCCTGGGAATTGAAATCGAACCACTTTTGTGCGGCAATCAACATTGGCATAGCACGACGCCAACCAATCCATACCCATGATTACATCGAAATCTACCATTTTTAGCTTAATCAAGTCAGCTTTGGTCTGACGATCACATATCACAATGACACAATTTTTGTACACTTGTCTTGCTATCACAGGATTACCAACCGGAGTGAGTACCTCAAAGGGTCTAATTGACTCGGGTTTCACCCCAATACAACCAGCAACATATGGAGTAATATAAGAGAATGTAGAACCCGGATCTATCAGTGCATACACATCACGAGAGAATATAGAAAATATACCTGTGACCACATTCGGAGAGGACTCGAGATCCTATCGTCCGGCTAAAGCATATACACGGGGCTGGGTGGCACCTGAAGTGGATGCTGCCCCTCAGCCTCTACCTCAACCTGCTGTCATCTGGGAAGTCTGCCCTACCGGGCGTACTGATGACGAACCAGCTGCTGAACCTGTAGGCTGAACTCCCACTCTGCCACTCATCGATGGGAAATATCTCATCATATGCCCCACCTGACCACAAGTATAGCAGGAATCCGAACCCTGACGACACTGTCCGGCATGTAATCTGCCGCATTGATTGCATCGCGGCACTGGGGGTCTCCTCTGACTATAATCTTCCCTGAACTGGGAATCTGAAGCCCTCGAACTCTAGCCCTGTCCTGAACGGAAGGAGCGATCGAATCTCCTACCTACGAATCGAGGAGGTGCACTCGTCACTGACTGGCCTGAGTACCCAGAATATGTCTGCCTTGATCCCCCTCTGTGATCACTGCTAGCTTCCATGGATCTGGCCCTCTTGCCTTGCCTTCTATCAATATCATGGTCGCCTCTTTGTTGTTGTCGCCCCTCCAAATTCTGGGCATGGGCCTGTATTCGGGAAATGTCCATCCCGTCTTGCAAGGAAGCCGTCAAACAATCTCTAAACAAATGTGGCCCTAGGCCACTTACAAATCTGTGCGCCCGGTCTCCCATGTCGGCCACTATAGCCGGGGCATACCTTGCCAAGGAATTAAATTGCATGCTATACTCCCGAGCACTCATATTTCCTTGCCTCAGATTTAAAAATCGATCCGCTCTAGCTCGGCGGACCTCGGGTGGCAAATAGTGACGAATAAAAGCATCCACAAACTCTTTCCAAACCGGAGGAGGCGCATTCTCTCCTCTCGATAATACCCAGTTGTTGTACCATAGCACCGCCACATCCCGGTGTCTATAAGATGCCAACTCCACGGATTCAGTTTCGGAGGCATGGACAATCTTTAATGTCCTCAACATTTCATCAATGAAACCTTGCGGGTCTTCCTCTAGCTTTGACCCAAAGAACTCTGGAGGATTTAAGCTCATAAAATCATGGGCTTTGGTACTTTCTGCCTGATCGCTTGTACCCACATTCTATCATTGCGCCTGTGCGGAAACCAATTGCGTCAATAACTAGATGGCCTCGGTCAATTGTTGACCCGAAGCAACTGGTGGAGGAATTGGAGCTGGAGCTCCTCCCTGTTCTCCCACATTAGGCGGGGTGGAGGAAATATTAGATGGGGCCTCATTTTGCGATTCGCCCTCTTCTATGTTCATCGGAGGCTCTCTTTCTACGCACCTCTTTGTCGTAGCCTTGCCCTTCTGGGCGGCTGTAGCCTTTCCCTTTGGCGGCATTCTGAAATCATAACACACTATTAGGGAGGATAAAATCTTAAACATGGCTCTATCGCACGACCTCATGAGAAAGAGGATGGTCATTTTTCCTAAATGTCCTGTAGCCTCTTGTTTATTGATGTGGCGCAACACAGTATAAACAATACTCTACTAGACACGGCTCGTAGACACTTCCTAGGACCGAACTGCTCTGATACCACTTTTGTCACAACCCAGCTAGGGGACGTGACGGGTACCCGGGGCTAACCACCGAGCACCACTCGTGCTGCTACTTATCTTGCTCATTTAATGGTCTTTCGTCAGTCTTATACTCAAATTTTAGGAAAATAATATTTTATATATAATTACCCTTTAAATACATTTGCCTCATCAAAAAATATATACATATAATATCATCTCGTGAGACCATCTAACCCGCATTGCGTACCTACGAGCCTCTACTGGAGTACTGAACATAGGGACGGGACAAGACCCCGTCGTGCCAAAAAATACATATACATAGCTATGCATATATACACAAGAGAATAATCATAAGCACCTCCGGGACAATGGAGGGTTTCCAATCAGCTGACAGCTACTACGGATCTTGATCGAGCTCTCCTCCCTGTCTACCTGTGGGCATGAACACAGCGTCCAAAGAAACCGGACGTCAGTACGAACATTGTACTGAGTATGAGAGGCATAAACAACGAAATAAGACAATGATGTAAAGAAGATATCAGTATAGAACATCTGAATCTGACTGTCAAGTATAAAGAAAACAAAGTCATGTTGTCTTACTTATGCTCATCATCATATCATATATGCATCATGTATAAACTTCCCGTCCATATCGGATCGGTGTGATAATCATAACATCAGCTTGCGTCCAAGCCTCCCGCGTCCGGGGTAACATCTCATGCCGCCCACTAGTGGTGTCTGCCCATGCCATCTGGCCATGGTGTATCGCATAGCTGCCCGCCTTGGCGGTGACTGCCCGGCCAAATAGGCGCGGTGTAATCGTAATATCATCACGATATGCTTAACTTATCATAATACATGCATAAGGCTCAAGATCAACCATATTTTATCGGGGTGACGTAAGGTCGTGATCCCCCGATTGCATTGTGGGGCAATCATTGACATTCTGCCTCACCTTGAAGGGATTAGCATATAAGGTGAGTGTAAGCAATAAATAACATCATTAGAATCATTATACTTTAACTCATTACCTTGTGTAGCTAATTATGGACATAGGCTCATATCTTTCGGGACTTAAGAAGTTCATGGATAAGAAAGAAAGTACTCCACAGGATTCATGCCATTAGAAAGAAAGGACTAGCCTCACATACCTTTGGCTTTTAACTAAGCTATCGCTTGCGTATTCTCCTTTAATGCACACGTCCTACCTTCAAGAGAGAATTCGCACCATCGTGAGTTAATCGACTATAAGGACGCGTTACTAACTCTAGGGAAAATTGGACACCACTTCCTTTGTTTATATTAATTTTCCCATATTCTACATCAACTCCCAAACATTCACCATATTGCAATCAACAATTATCATTTATCTACATTTACCACATTCCACCATTCCTTTTCAATTTCTCCACATTCATAGTTATAGCTTACTATCGCGTTTCCTCATGTATAATACTTATTTCATGGTCTAAGCTTCATTTATAACGTATTCATGATCTCAACACATCAACATTCATGATTCCATTCAACTACCATTCAACCATGGCACTATTCACTAATTTATGACCCATTTGCTATACTTTTCTATAATTCGGGTATCTTAACCTTCCAACACCTTAAACAACATGAGATGGTCATGAAACTTAGCTTGGATGATGATTGAACAAGTCTTGAGTGGAGTTTCTCCTCTAGCACCAAAACCCTACTTCACTCCTTTTGGGTTTTCTTGAGAAAGATGAACTTTAGTGTGATTCTTACACTTGATTTCGTGGGTTTCATGTAGTTGATCACCAATTTACTTTGTTTTTCTTGTGATGAAGAGTAGAGAGCATTCTAGAGGCTTCTTGAGAGGAATATCGTGAAGGTGAAATGATTTGAATGAGCCTGGGTCTCTTTTTAATGACTTAAAATATAATCCGGAATAAACAGTGATTGAGGTGTACAGTGGTCGTAAACCCACTTTACGGGCCGTATTCTGGTTTACGGTCCATCCTTCGCAACCGTGTTTAAACATAACATAACCAGAAAGGTTTGCTAGAGTCGTGGTGGTTTACGGTCACAGTTTACGGGCCGTATTTCGATTTACGGTCCGTATTCTGGGTCGTATTTAACCATTTAGACATTTGGCAGAAAGTTAAAATTTTTGAAGGGTTGGAGGACGATACCAGTTTACGGTCTGTAAATCACTTTACGGGCCGTATTCCACTTTACGACCAACTGGGTCAAAGTGCAAACCTGCAACTTTTCACTGTACGTTCACGGGGAAATTTCTGAGGTGTAACAACAACAATGGACCCGTCCGACGCCAGACTGCGCATTACCACGTCCACTCTGGCCTGACTGAGCTCCTCTTTTAGAACCCTAAGAATCGCCCCTACCAGGCTGATGTCCTCTTCTAGTAGACTGAGAATCGCCGCGGCATGTGTCACGACCCAAACTGAAGGGCCATGACAAGCACTTGACTGTACTAGCCAAGTACCATCTGACATACATCTGAAACATAAACATAAACATAGGTGAACCGATAGGGCTACCATGTGATACTCTGTAGACTCATAGGTTAATCATGTCTGAAATAGAATAGCCTGGAAGGGCTCAACTACATGAGCATAATAAACATACTGTACGAGCCAGCAAGGCTGTCATACCCAACTGCGTAACAATATGATTGAATATCATCGGACTGTACATAACTGTCTACAAGCCTCTACTGGAGTACATGACATAACGTGGTCGGAACAGGGCCCCGACCTACCCATCAAATCTGTAGTCACAAAAGAAAGACTCCAAATGACCCGGCAACTCCGAACAAAGGGAGCTCACCAATCAGCTGAGGTCAGATCCTGCCTACTAGGAAGGTTTACCAGTCTGTCTATCTGTACCTGCAGGTATAAATGCAGCGCCACCGACAAAAAGGACGTCAGTACGAAACAATGTACTGAGTATGTAAGGCAATAGATAACTGCAACGGAAATACAACTAATCTGAAATACATAAATCCTCTTAAATAAACATAGATTAGAGAAACCTGAGAAGTACATCTATCTGCCTTTACTCAACTCACATGCAAACTATACTATCGAGTTTACCCGGCCATATCTGAGGCTCGGTGCTAACTACCCGATCATGCGTGGCTAGGTGCATCTCCACCAAGCCATATATAGCTTGGTGCAATCTCTACCTGGCCGTCGGAGGCTCGGTGCTAACTACCCGGCCATGCATGGCTCGGTGCATCTCTACCCGGCCATATGTGGATCGGTGCAATCTCTATCCGGCCGTCGGAGACTTGGTGCTCTGTCTATTTGGCCGTACAGGCTTGGCGCAGTTCTCTTATAACCACCTAGCATGCGATCAACAACATCTATAACAAACTATCAGAATTCTATTACACAACCACGAGATCTAACACAGAAGGTACTCTCGACAAAGGACAAATCAGAAAATAGCAATATAATTCCAAAGAGATGGAAGTGGAATTCTTTTGCAAAACAAGTCCTTTTGCTAGTCGTTTCTGATTTGAAACATGTCAAGTATAGATATGTGAAGAGGACAAAATGTCTCTTTATACCTTTCTCTAGGATCATGAACACAAAAAGATAATAAGAGTCTTTCGAAAATACGACACAACACAGGGAAGCGATACGCCTCTAAGGCAAGCTCTAGTCGATATCTCGCTTTATGAAGTTCGTTAAGCTCTTACTTTATAAAGTATCACTAGCCATAAGGCCAGACAAATCTGTCTCACTGACCCGTAGGCCAGGCATATCTATCTCTCTAACCAAGTGGCCAGGCTAAAGGAAATATATGTATATCATGTTGTATATCAAGTGTAAACTGAAATATATGAAGACGTCAACTTGTTTCTTTCTGAATCTTCTTTTAACAGTGAACTAAAGAGCGGATAGAAACCCCTCGAAAGATACAATACCACTTCTAGAAGCGTTACACCTCTATGACAGCTCTAAACAATAGTTCTTTTGCTTTAAAATTTGATAAACGCTTACTATATACGGGATCATGCCAAGAAAAAAAAGGATAGACATTACATATTTCACGTCATCCAAGAAACTCAACCACGAACTTCCCACAATTAATGTGCCAATCCTATAACAATGGAATACATATATGACTTTAGATGGCTTTCATATATCATGTCCATCAATCGATAACTTAATCCTAAAACGAAACAGGCAGTATCTCCCCTATAACACTGGTTTCTCCCAATTATCTATGTCACAACAGCAACCCAAAACAACAACACAAATATCAACAACAAGACATATACTAACAACTTTGTAACGCAACATAACGAGCGATAAGCTCGAATTGAGAGTCGTATAACCCACATCATGTTATATAGCTTCCTTTATAAACATAAAGACATCATTAACATGATAATGAAACCATTTACTACTGATTCCAGCCTTATAACATATAATCATATCGAGAAAAAATCCCACAAACTCAACTCTTTCCAAATAACAACTCTATTCGCAAGTTCATGTTTATTTCATCAATTCACCTTAACCAACACCAAAATAATCATAAGAACAACCAGGAACATAACATACTCACCTTATACAGTAGCCTCAAGCTTCTCCTAGCTAGTGCTTAATAACAATACAATACCATAGAAGTGATTTCCCTTCACTTAAGTTGAATCCCAATGTGAAACTTGCATCAAATCTTTATGTTTGGTTATTCAATGACTATGAACTGTTGGGTAGGGTTGTAAGGAGCCTTAGGACGAGTTTTGGTTGAAGAATAATGAAAAAATGAGGCTGGAAATAAATATATTGTAAATAGTCTCGCGAAAACGTGAATATCTCTCTATTCTGACGTTGTATGAATGAACGTAATGCGTTGGAAACTAGAATCGTACCTTCGATATGGTGGGTGGACCACCCCATAACTACAAGCACATTGGAAGAAAAACTTAGTGACATTAGACTCAAATTTCAGTAAAATTATAAACGTAACTTGCGAAAACTTTGCCGACTTTTGTTTTACAACTCGCTTGTCTTCAAAACTTAACATATGAAAATTAAACACTTCAAAAACATTACAATATGACCTCTTTAGAATATTATGTACTCCTATTTTTCATCCCGAAAGTACGAGTTATAACACTGATTCGCTTAACACTGAAACCTTATGGCACATGCTTAACAATTGTTAAAAGTCTTTCTTAACTTTATAGGGGTTCCATGGCCTCTCCGAGATTACGTTAGTTTACTTATGCAACAAATGGCACAAAAATTTATGATGTGTAATAGCATATCTAAGCACCACCCCTACTCGAGTATCCACCCCTGCTAACTGAAGGCGCTGGAGGCCTGGGAGTTTGAAATCTAGAACCCTGCTAGGCCCCACTCTATTTAGCCCTGGTCTCTGGCAAAGTACCCTACGTCGCCACACTTATAGCATCTAAAACCTCAAGGATATGACACGAAAGCTAAAGAACCAGTATAACCACCATGGTCTGCAGGTCGATAATAGGAACCCTTAGAAGTCTATCCTGCACTAAATTCACTCTACCTCGAAGGACCACTAGCTGAAGCCTGGAGAGCTAATTGGATGGGGCCGCCAAGTTAATGCTGGTGAGTCTTGCCCGACTAGCTGATGCGCTCAAATTACACCTATTAAATGGTGTAAAGGGGATGATGTCATATGTCGTTACCTAACTAGGTTGGGGTCAAATCTCACAAGGAATAGGGTGTGAAAAGGTTACTAACTTACTTTCGTGCAGTCTAAGTTCGTATTCCATTGAGTTTGTAAAAGATTGTTTATTTACTAACTGGATTGCTTTGATTGTAATAAATATGATTAAAGAAACAAAGATTGTATCCCCTTTAGATGAAGTGTATGTTATGGGTAATGATCTTGATATGCTTCTAATGGATTGTTGTAACAATGCCTAATAGTTAAGGACTATTTCCCTTTATGATTTTCCCAAATATAAAAGAGTATATATGAAGAAAAGGTTAATATTATGCCAAGTTAATATCTGTTATTCCTATGTGAATCTATTAAATGAGGGTTAAGACCCCGAGTTCTTGTTACTTGTTCTTACCAAACCCTAACTTATTTTCCCAAATAAAGCAAGGCTTATGGCTTAAGTTAATGTATGCAACTATCAACTAAAAATGAAGAATAAAGAATAAGTAAACCATAATAACCCATTATGCATATATCGATCGCAATTCCCAATCACATAACACCCATAATTGGGTTCACAACCTTAGTATGAAATTTAGCTACTCATATTGAAGAACTAACAACAAAATATTAAAGAATTCATAAAGCTTACGTATTGAATAAAGAAGATGATGTAAATTGTATTCTGTCTCAAAAGCTTTAAAAAAATAAAGTATTAAATTCTCTCTAGTCAAAAGACAAAGTTTGACATTGAATAATAAATAAAACCCTACGATAAACTATTTATAAGGTCTCAAAAACACGAAATTACAACTGAAAAAATTGCCCCTGACGGCATAAGATACGGTCTGTACAATTAAGTACGAACCGCATATCAATATTTCGGTCATTGAATCCTTGGCTAGGTCAAGTTTTATAGGCCACTTATTCGTACAATATTTATAAGTACGGTCCGTATCTTCCTTCCTTCAGTTCTTCTTCACTTCAAATTACAAACCAAGATATGGCCCTTATAAATAGTTACGAACCGTAACACTTGACCGTAATCATCAACATCCAAAAGATGAGCTTCTATTTCTTGCCATACCAGTTACGCCCAAGAGTACGGCCTGTATAAATAAGTACGGTCCGTACTTCTCGTCCTTTTTGCGCCAGTTTGTGAAATTTCATTGTTTTTGTCCTTCCAACCTCGAATTACCTGAAATACACAAAAACACATCAAAACGACACTTACTTGCTTAAAAACAAGTAAGAATTCTCGTCACAAGGCATCAATTGTGGTATAATTTCACGGCACATCAATATCCCCAACTTAAACTCTTTGCTTGTCCTCAAGAAAGTAACACAACACAAATGACCTAACTAAGCTTAGATACAACACAGTAACAACGTCTACAATGGTTTTTACTCTGAACTACAGACATGCATGTTTCTCATAGCTAACCACCTCATTTTAGGATCAATGATACTATACATGACTCAAGATGGCTACGACTCACAGTGAAGCTTCAATCTATGACATCACATTATTGGAAATATCAATGGACACACAAACATCGCCTTGGATGGTCGTTCCACATTTTCTATTTTTAACCCTTATGCCCTCAAAAACAAAAGAATGTCCCACACACATATGTAAACGAATAAATAGGATAAAGACAAGGATGAAGAGAAACACTCACACTCTCAAAGAAGTTCATGTACTACAAATGCAAATGCCATATGTTTGCCCTTATTTTTTATGCCTTCAACTTCAGACGATTCGGTTGTGATCACACTATGAATTTTTCTCAGCTTGTAATGTAGCCTTAGGGACGAGTAGGATAGATATTTAGGCATTAGTACTCACCCACCTTGAATACTACACTTTTATCCCCTTTATTTGCCTTTTTTCCTCCCTCTTTTTACTTCTTCATCTTTGATGCGGTGTAAAAAAAAACTACTATGTATTAACTATTTTTTTGTATAGCGATTTTCTGATTTTTCTCTTTTTTTTATAGAATTTACAGTAACTACACAAGAACCACATCTAATCCTCTACTAGGTAACTCACACCACCCCCAACTTAGGCATTAGGCCTCTTCTTTCGCATATGATTCACCCCTAACTTAGGCTTTTAGCTTTTTTTTTCTCTTATAGTGTTAAGGAGAGAATGGGTGTAAAGATGGAATTATTTCAAACAAGGGTATGAGTTGGTTAGCGGCTAGTCAAGGAAAAGGTCAAAGGCTCAAAGGGGAAAAAGTAGGGATCATTTATACATGAACGGGTAAGGCTTATAAGGCAAAGTGACTTAAATTTACACAAAGAAAGCCTAAGATCATCTCAACAACCAAACTATCCTTAGAATTCGAGAATGACAAAGCGGGGAAGTTCTAGATTGCAAATGCAGAGCATGAAAAAAACTAACAACTCACACACACAATGGCATAAGAATCTCTTTTGCTAATGCAAATACAACCTCCTAGTGATCATTCGTCATCCACAATACCCCAATAACCATGATCTCGTAAAAAGAATCAATAACATCAATCACTAGCAGTTCCTAAGTACGCATCAATTTTTTTGAAGAGTCTACAAATTTCAACCAACTATACAAAACATGCCATAAGTTCAAAAGCACAACCATATAAGTCATTACTACTCTACTCTATCTAAGAAACAACCTAAACATGCTAGTTTCAACAGAAATAAACCCCTCAAGAAAAGTACTCTGGCAAAGAAAATCTGAGGGGTCCTAAACACATATATACACATACAACAACTCGAGTAGCCCCACCCCCAACTAAAAAACTATGCAATGTCCCCAATGCATCAAAATAAGCATAAGTAAGGGTAAGAGGTACCTGAGACGCACTAGGTGCTCTAATCATCTCGAGACTGTGCCACCTTCATAGATAGAATTGCACCACTAGCCTCAGTAGTAGTTGTCTCCTTAGTAGCAGGAACAATGGCATTAGCCGGTAGGATGGGCTGGCCGAGCAGCAGCGACTCCATTGATGGTTGAATAGAAGAAGCACCAGCAGGATCCGGCTAACTTTCTCGCAAAGAATTATGCACAGCCAACTAGAAACCTTTATCCTTCAAGAGATGATGTCACGACCCGACTAGGGGCCATGACGGGTACCCGGGGCTAACCACCGAGAACCGCTCATACTATTACCGATCGTACTCATCAAGCGTTCATTCATTAATCTTATACTCAAATCATAGGAAAACCATTTTTCACTTGGAAACATAATTACCTTTATATACATAAGCCCTTCGGCTATCAAAATAATGTACATACAATAAGGACATCGTGAGATCATCATACCCACACATACGTATTTACGAGCCTCTACTAGAGTGCTAGACATATGGACGGTACAGGACCTCGTTATGCCCAAAACATATATATATATACACAAATGGATAAATCAATGGCACCTACAGAATAATGGGGTGCTCTCAAAGTCTGCTAGTAGCTCCTACAAGTCTGGATCGCCTCTCTGCCTACCTTTGGGCATGAACACAGCGTCCAAAGAAAACGGACGTCTGTACGAACATTGTACTGAGTATGTAAAGCATGAATGAAATGAATATAACAGAGAAATCATAAGACATAAGATGAAGACATAACCTGCTTAACTTTTATGAGTGGATGCATTTCATACATATATTATATATATTCGTAGTACATGTATCCTCATATCATATATATATATATATATATATATATATATCATCATCGTTAACCCGCGTCCGGGTAAACATCATACGCCACCCACTAGTGGTGATCATGTCCAACCTTCTAGGCGCGGTGGAATCATAAGTAGCCCACCTTTGCGGTGACATGTCCGGCCATTTGGGCACGGTGGAATTGTATCATCGTGAGCACATCATAAACTTAAAATTACTGTACATCTCATAGGCATATCATGACCTTATCATAACTTAGCATCATTATACATTTATCATCAAAACATACATTAGAACTTGAAGGTAACTATGGCGATGTCGGGGTGACATAAGGTCGTGAACCTCCAATTACATTATGGAGTGACCATAATCATTATGTCTCACCTTGAGGGGACTAACATTTTAAGGTGAGTGTGCACAAGGAAAACCATCAATGGAACCGTACTTAGGATCATTAACCTCATGGACATCGTATATTACTCAAGGATTTCTCTATACTTAAACTCATCATCATCATTATCATGCTCGTATCGTATCTCTTTTCTTTATCATGTGCGTATGTAGCTCTTTATAGTCATGGACTCGTAATTTCCGTCATTTAGGAAGATTATGGAAAAAATAGGAAGCTTCATGCCATAGGAGTCATGCCTTAGAAGGAAAGGATTAGCCTTACATACCTCTTTCGTTTAGCTATTCTATTGTTTGATCGTTCTCCTTCGATGCTCACGTTTCTACCTTCAAGAAAGTTCGTATTAGCATTAGCTAATCGATTATAAGAACATGCTTACGAAGGCTAGATAAAATTGGGCAATATTTCCTTTGTTTATACAACTTTCCTCATATTACATATCAACTCCCAAACATCCATAACAACATTCACAATTTCATTTCAATTCCTCCATAATCATGGTCATAGTACACTATTATGTTTTCTCACATATAATGCTTATCCCATGTCCTAAATGTCATTTATAACATAATTATAATCACAACATATCAATATTCATGACTTATTCCAAACTACCACTCAAAATATCACTATCCTCACATTTATGACCTATTTTCTATATCCTTCTATAATCCAAGTATTTCAACCTCTCATTACTTTAAAAAACATGGAATGATCATAAAACTTACTTTAGATAGTGTAGGAATAAGCCTTAAGCAGAGATACTCCTCTTGCACCAAAACCCTAGCTTCACTTCTACTTAGAATCCTTGTCTTGGATGAACTCTAGTGAGCTACTTACACTTAACTCTCTTAGTTTGATGAAGTTGATCTTGAATCTCTCTTGAGTTCTTATGGAAGAAGTGTGTGGAACCCTCTAGAATCCTTGAGAGAGATGAAGAAGTGTGGGAAATGAAATTAGTGAAGTGGGATCACATTTATATAATTGAACTTAACTCAGCCCGTCGAGACTTCCACAGACACTTATACGGTCCGTATAACATTGCACGGCCCATACAAGTGGTCGTGGTTCACTACCAGGCAAACATCATCTCTGCTGGGTGTTATACAGACCCTTATACGGACCGTATTATGTTATACGGACTGTATAAGTCGGTCGTATAACCCCATTTCCCTGAAAGGATCTTCGTCATTCGTTTGATCTCCAATCCTTATGGAACCTTCTTGACACTTGTTTAACACTTCGTTAATAATCTAAGGGACATTATAACTCTTCTCCGAAACATCATTAAGCCATCATTACTTCGATACTCGTAAATCGTGCCCGACACACAACATATACCTTGCTTTCCTTAACAACTTTCGTCTCCTACCTCAAATGTCTTTGAAATCTCATTTAGAATCATCGAATGTTATTTCTTACTTATCAAAACATCGTATACGTCGTGCCCTTCATTAGTATATTCACTGTACGTTAACGGGAAATTTTTGGGGTGCAACATTCTTCCCCCCTTTTGAAACATTCGTCCTCGAATGTTAAGCACTCGAGAATTCTACGAAGATTTTGCCAGAGTTTCCCTGTAATATGACACTACCATCCTATCACAACATCCCATAATAACATTGCCTCACAGGGCCACAACACAATAGCAATATAAGATGGCCACACACGGCCCATATACATAAAAGAAAACATACATACCTCATAATCCCGATGTCCCATTGTGGATCTCTTTTGGGGGTTGAAATAAGTGTGGGTATTTGGATTTAATACTCTCTTCTGCTTCCCAAGTCATTTCTTCTCAGTTGTTATTTTGCCATAAGACTTTAACTGAGGCTACTTCCTTATTTCGAAGTCTCCATACCTGCCTGTCTAACATGGCAATGGGCACTTCTTCATAGAGTAGCTTTTCTGTCACTTCAACATCATCTACTGGAACAATCCTCGTAGGATCTCCAACACACTTGCGGAGCATTGAGACATGGAAAACTGGATGGACTAATTCAAGTTCTAGAGGCAAGTCCAATTCGTAAGCTACTTGACCCACCTTGCGGATAATCTTATAGGGTCCAATGTATCGAGGACATAATTTTCCTTTCTAACCAAATCTCACCACTCCTTTCTTTGGTGACACCTTTAAGAATACCCAATCATCAACGTGAAATTCTGAGTCTCGCCGGCGGTTATCCGCATAATATTTTTGGTGACTTTGGGCTGTCAATGATCGATATCGGATCACCTTGACTTTTTCTACGGCTTGTTGAATTAGCTTAGGGCCTATTAGCTGTACTTCTCCTATTTCAAACCATCCAATTGGGGATCTGCACTTCCTTCCATATAGAGCTTCATACGGAGCCATTTGGATACTGAAATGGTAGCTATTGTTGTATGCAAACTCGATTAGAGGTACGTGTTCATCCCAAATACCACCAAAATCTAGAACATATGCTCTTAGCATATCCTCCAAGGTCTGAATGGTACGTTCGGCTTGCCCATCAGTTTGCAGATGAAAAGTCGTGCTGAGCTTTACTTGAGTACCCAAACTTTCTTGGAAGGATTTCCAGAACTTGGCTGTAAATTGCGCTCCTCTAATGGATATTGGAATACCATGGAGTCGCACAATCTCCTTGAGATACAACCTTGCATAATCTTCTGCTGAGTATGTGGTTCTAACAGGAAGAAAATGAGCTGCTTTCGTCAATCTATCCACAATCACCTATATAGAATCATACTTGCTCCGGGAACAAGGTAATCCCACAATAAAATCTATATTGATCACTTCCCATTTCCAAGTAGGGATTTTCATTGCCTACAATAATCCTCCTGGCTTTTGATGTTCGATTTTCACTTGCTGGCAATTTGGACATTGGGCTACAAATTTTGCTATGTCTTTCTTCATTCCATCCCACCAATAAATTAACTTGAGATCATGATACATCTTTGTCGTTCCTGGATGAATAGAATACCGAGAATAATGAGCTTCTTTTAGAATTCGGCGACGTAATTCTGCAACATTCGGAACACATAGCCTGCCTCGGTATCTAAGAATTCCATCTATAAAAGTTTCAAATGGAGACTACTCTTTTTCATAAAATGTGTCTCTATAATGTCTCAATTGAGGATCTTCATATTGATGCTCTTTCACTTCCATATTCAAGGACGAAACTGCGGGATTATTAATACCAATTCTTGAACTACCTGAATCAATTAGGCGTACTCCAAGATTAGCTAGTTGGTGGAGCTCATGAATTAATTCTTTCTTCTCCGGAGGAACTTCACATAGGCTGCCTATCGATCGGCGGCTAAGCGCATCAGCTACTACATTTGCCTTTCCGAGATGGTATAAAATACTTACATCATAATCTTTCAATAATACTAACCACCGCCTCTGCCGCAGATTCAACTCCTTTTGTTTGAAAATGTATTGAAGACTCTTGTGATATGTATAGATATCAACATGAACACCATACAAGTAATGTCTCCACATCTTTAATGCATGAATAACTGCAGCCAATTTGAGATCATGAGTTGGGTATTTCTTCTCATGTTTTCGCAGCTGTCTTGAAGCATAAGCGATGACTTTACTGTGCTGAAGCATCACAATATACAACATAACCATCTGGCCCTTCTGGGAGTGTTAACAATGGACCTGAAGTTAACCTATCCTTCAATTCCTGAAAGCTACGCTCACAAGCATCATTCCACTGAAATTTAGCTGACTTCTAGGTTAGCTTCGTCAATGGGTCCGAAAGAGAGGAAAATCCTTCTACGAACCTTCTATAGTAACCTGCCAATCCCAGAAAACTACGGACTTCTGTAGGCGTCGTAGGCCTTGTCCAAGTCTTCACAGCTTCAATTTTTTGAGTATAGACTCGAATGCCATTATCTGAAATAACATGATCCAAAAATGTCACAGAATTCAGCCAAAACTCGAACTTTGAGAATTTTGCAAACAATTCTCGAGTTCAAAGAATTCCTAGAACAATACGTAAATGGCCTGCATTGATATACCCCGTATTTTTGCACGTCGGATCATTCGTAAGCTAATCGACGTAAGTTTAAGGACGGGATTATTTTTGGGATATGAGACAAGGGCTTTTAATCCCCGATTTTTAATGAGTGCACGATCGCTTGTAAATTTAATTAGTGTAGAAATATTAATGGAGATTAGGGAGTAATTAATTATGATTAGATTATTAAGTAGACCCCACTACAATACATGGATAAATATAATTGGATCATGGAGGATGACATGTCATAGTTGGACACATGTCATTTTGGTTGGACATGTGTCAACATTATGGGGTGCATATATAAGGTCATAAAATGACTCATATTGCATTCATAATTAATTCATCAAAGTGTATTTTAGTGAGAGAAGCTCTCAAGCTGGAGAGAGAGGGAGAGGGATTCGGCCATGGCCATGGGAGCTTGTGAAGCTCATGGCCATGGCAGCTTGTGGAGGAAACTCACGGCCAGCCCTTGGCATAATTAAATTGCTAAGTTTTCGAGTTCAATTGGAGGAAAAGATGGAGGACGCTCACGGCCATGGTTGGTCTTAGCCAAGCTTGTTAATGTAAGGTTTAATACTTTCCTACCTGTTTTAGAAATGATTTGGTCTTTGTATGAATTGGTGGATATGGAATTGAATGCAAGAATTGCGTATGTTGATGTTGAGGAGTTGTTTGGGGCCGTGTAGGGGCTGCTCTAATTAAATATGGTGGATTAATTTTAATTAATGTTGTAGTTGTTGTTGTCATGGATTATGTGATGAAAGTAAAGAAATTTGATGGTTAAAGTTGAAGTTGTATTTGTTTTGGGGGCTGTTTTAAGGATTTATTATGATGTTAAGGTAGTTTTATTGCATTTGAATAATTGATGTTGTTGTCGTGTATGTGTTGATATGATTCGCAAATTTGGATGAAAAGAGTGTATGAGATAATGTCTAAGAAGCGTATGTGGTTTGCTTGGTGTATTTGTAGACGTTCGTGAGCTTATCGGACATCTCTATGTTGTTAATTAGGGGCTGTTTTGGGACGTGTTGTCATTCTTGTTGAATTGGAAGATTAAGTGTAATTAGAGTTATGCACCATGTTGCTATAATGGTTGGACTGTTATAAGGTCGTCTCGATGAAATGTTACGACTACAGATTGTTAAGAATAACTTGAATACATCGTAGTCGTTTGGTAGATTACTATTGAATGTTGTAATGTATGGGTTGATTTAAATATTATGCGGACTATTCGGAGTATCCTTGAGTCATGTCTTGGTTAGTTTCGATATAATACTTGAACGTGTGGTTGTTGATGTTGACTTGGTTGTTATGTGGTTGGTTTGAATATAAGGGAAACGTCGTCTAATTTTCTAGAAATGAACTACTAACGTTGGAGTACGTTTTGAACCTTCCCGTAACTTAACGATAGTTCTTGACGTCTTAATATAGGTTGAGACACTTCGGGCAGCGTATACGTATTGTGTTACAGATAAGCGTTAAAGGTATGTAAAGTTATCCTTTCTTTCTTTTTGGCATGATCCTTATCATATGAACGAACACAATGAGCAAGCAAGTTCCAAAGACTCTATTCTTAGAGAGTGTAGAGATATTTGTATCATTGGCCTCCTATGTTTTATGTCCATAACTCCCAGAGACTTTTCATATTAGCTTCTTATGTCACCAGAGGGGTTCAGAGTATCCTTTTCCGAGTTTTACATGCATTTATATATATTATATTATTTACTGATCGGGCCGTACATTCCTCGGCAATAACATATTATATTTATGGATCGGGCCGTACATTCCTCGGCACTAACATATTATATTTATGGATCGGGCCGTACGTTCCTCGGTACTAACATATTATATTTATGGATTGGGCCGTACGTTTCTCGACACTAACATATTATATTTATGGATAGGGTCGTACGTTCCTCGGCACTATTATATTATATATGGATCGGGCTGTACGTTCCACAGCACTATAAGTTATATTATATTCTATGCCTAACATACGTCGTAGAGTCAGTTTCAGTCATATAGAGTTACACAGATATTCTCAGATGTTAGCCACAGATGCATTCAATTATTGAGACTGGTTTTCATGGTTCATCTGTACTTGATGTTCTTATGCTTTATATACTCAGTACATATTCCGTACTGACCCCCTTTCTTCGGGGGGCTGCGTTTCATGCCTGCAGGTACAGACGCTCGATTCGGTGATCCCCCCAGCTTAGATTTCCAGTCAGCTGTCTTGGAGAGCTCCGTTGTTCCGGGGCCTAGACTTTTGGTACAGATCTTCTGATGTATTTATATATGGTTGTCCAGGGGTACGACGGGGCCCTGTCTCGTCATATTTCACTGTTAGTACTCTTAGAGGTCTGTAGACATGTGTGTGGGTTGTAAATAGATTATGATCAGCTGTATCTATATAGTCGTTGTGGATGTTTCTGTTGGTTGTGGCAGCCTTGCCGGCTTCCATATGTTACCGACCCGTAGTGGCAGTCTTGTCGGCTTGCGTAGTATATTGACATGTGGTGGCAGCCTTGTCGGATTGCGTATTATAATGATATATAGTGGCAGCCTCGTCGACTTCCGTATTTGGTTTCGTTGTGATTGGTTGAGACTCCGCAGGGGACAAATTATCTTGATATATGACGTTGAGAACCTTTGGGTCTATGTCGATTCCCATGTTGTCTATAGTGTCAGTCTGATTAGGTCTAATAGGTATACATATGGGTGTCCAGCTCGGGCACTAGTCATGGCCCACGGGGCTGGGTCGTGACAGAAGTGGTATCAGAGCGGTTCATCCTCGGAGTGTCTACAGACCGTGTCTAGTAGAGTCTTGTTTATCGGTGTGTTGTGCACCACATCTATAAACAGGAAGCTACAGGACATTTAGGATGTTACTTTTTCTTCTTATTCTAGATCATGCGATAGAGCCAAGAGATAGGAAATGATACCCCTTATATACTGACCTTTGATTTCAGCAGGAGAATGGTGCCGACAAGAGAAAGTAAATAATGCTACTGGGAGTTACAGAAGTAAGATATTTCATCTAGGTTACGTTAATAGAAATTGTATATACAGAATGGCAAACTGGCCATCATCAAGGTAAGTTATTGAAGTATAGTAAGAAAATGGATTGAATATATATATATATATATATATATATATATATATATATATATATATATATATATATATATTGTTGATAAGTTCAGTTATAAGGTATGAATAGAAGAAGCTGAACGAATCAGTAAAAAGATAAGTAAGCAGGGTACATGCCAGGTACGGTATGAATGTTACAGGTGTGATTGAAACCTGTAGTTAAAAATTGAAAGGGAAAGTAAACAGGAAAGTGTAACAGGTACAGTTCGAGTTGGACATACGAGGTAAGTTCATCACTTTCATACTGTTATTGATATGGGAAGCCCTGTGCGGCTATGATATGATATAATATATACATATATATGTTGTCCCTGTGAGGCATTGTTGGTATTTCCTGCGTGCAGGTTTTGGGATAGTAAGAAATACAAAGGAAACTCTATCAAAAATTTTCAAGAAATAAAAAGAGAATTTTCGAAATCTTCCTTTTATCGTTCTCAACATTAAACAAAATCTATAATTATATAAAATTTATTACATAACACAGAACGACACATCGGCTGATGGAGCCGCTTACAGACTGACTTCCAATACCCAAGACTCTGTCTGCAAAGTCTCTAACATTAATCAGACAACATAGCACACATATACTCTGACTCGGCAGTACCCCAGGAACAAGTGGAGCTTGCCAACTTCACTGGAACGTCTCCTGTAATATCTTCACTCATCTGGGTGTACCTGCGTGGCATGAAAAAGCAACCCCCGAAGAAAGGGGGTCAGTACGGAATATGTACTGAGTATGTAAGGCATGAAATACAGAAAATAGAAATATATCCGGAACAACGGTACAAGAAAGTAAGTACATTAATTAGAATACTACCGTGCTTATTTTCCGAACGTACATCATACTTACCGATGTCGAATGTCAGAAGGGTACCGAAAAGAAATAAATCATCCAGAGTACCAAAATACTTATTTTCCAAATACAGATCACGCGTGCCGTCATCCTATGTCATCATATACATATACACATAACCGATCCATATGTAACATGATTGTGCCGAGGAACGTACGGCCTGATCCACATATAACATTTTATAATACTGCCGAGGAACGTACGACCCGATCCATATATATATATATATACATAACATATACTGCCGAGGAACGTTCGACCCGATCCGTAATATAGTATATACTGCCGTGGGACGTACGACCCGATCCGTAATATAATATATACTGCCGAGGAATGTTCGGCCCGATCCTTAATATAATATATACTGCTGCGGAACGTGCAGCCCGATCCATATATATAATATACTGCTGCGGAACGTGCAGCCCGATCCATATCTTGTTCATATATATATATATATATATATATATATATATATATATATATATATATATATATTCATAACATGCATATTAATGCCAACTTAACATAGTACGAACAATAACATAACCGGCCGGAACTTGGCGAATGACATAGCGGTGGTACGCACGAGCAGAGTAGTGAGAAGCCATATATGTCATAAAATTTTTACAAAGACTCGATAGAATAATCCGGACGGTAGATCATTTAGAGAAGGAATCAGACGATAGTCATAGTACGTACCTTTCGGATGTTACGACGGATTATGTCAAGCAAAACTTCCAAGATCGTTTGTGCATATCAAAATAGATCACAGGACTCAATGGAATGGTTAAAACAACCATCGTTTAGTAGCCGGAACATTAGCCAAAAGTTTCCCTTAATTGTTGTACGAAAATAAGTCAAACAGAACAATACAAGACGGTCTCGGGAATTGTGGGCCCAACTCGGGTCAAATTGAGGTGGCGTACACAAATTACGAACATTAGGCCTTATGGAGTCATCCATGAAAGTTTCAGAGCAATCCGGTTCCGTTTGTGAAAGTTACGGATGTTTTATGATATAGGGATCTTTTAAGAGCAAAAATGTTTAAGCTATTTTTTTCATTCAAGCATATCAAGCACAAGGTTCATAATTCAATTGTATTGAATGAATAAGGGTCATATTTACACTCCAATGTTTCGGAATAGAATTTTCCCCGAGACTCGTATCATAGCCTATTATAACTAAGACATGCCAAAAGAAAGAAAGGTAGGGCCTTACATACCTTATTCGCTTCTTACGCTAATCCAAACTCAAGTTCCGAGCTTCCCAAAATCTACAATTGGTCACAAATACCAAACATTAACCATAAGCTCTTAGGAATTCAATCTTGAATTAACATTTGTCTACAGAAATTTCGGCAGCATCTCCCTTATAAATGCGCCATCCTCGAGAATTCAACTCGGCCAAAAATACAAAAACAAATCCTAGAATTTAACTCGGCCACAATAGCAACAACAATACCAACAATTTATTCTAACAATATTCACCATCGATCCAAAACGCATACTAGCATTAGCAACTTCGTTCTACAACTTCAACGGCGTCTCGATTATATTCAATTCATATTTGATCACACATTCAAGTACTAATCCAAGATCGTTCAACACAATTCAAAAGCATTTTAAACAATCCACAAAGTATTCAAACAATCCCATCAACATTATATTCCACCCGAAACTTATATAAGTACAACGAAACTACGACGACACATTTTTCTTCTTTCAAATTCATCAACAACAACCACAACTCCACTTTAGCAACCCACTTCCATAATTACATAAAACTATAATAAAATCACATAATTTCCTACAACGACTTACAACCAATTTCCATGTCAACTTGAATCATTAAACTTCCATTTGCATTATAAAGTCCACAACAACACAACTAATACACTAAGTAAAATTAATTCATCCCTTCTCCAATACACAACACCATACGGCCACCTTTCTATATACATACCCACACGGCCACACACAACACACATTAATTCTATGCTTTTCATTCATTTCTACATATCACAACATGCACAACCATCCATAATACATAAAAGAAGATTGAATTCTTACCTTTTTTTTTCTCAATTCCTCAACTTAGCTAGGGTTGTCAACTTGCAACAAAGAGAGAGATTCTTGCTTCAACAACTATACCATGTTAAAGAGGACCTTCTAATTGGTAGGAATGCTAGGAGAAATAATTTTTTTATGATCAAAATTGAGAGCTCACTTCTCCATGGTCATGGCCGAATATGGCCTTATGTTTTGCTCTCAAATTTTTTCTTGAATGTTCTTGAAGAAAATGACAATTAATTGATGGATTACCCCCCTTTTATTCATTTAATTTTTGGCTCACATGGGCCTTGGCCCAACCGGCCACTTATTGGGCCATTTTCATATTTTTTTTTGTTCTTCCAAGCCCAATTATTTGTGGCTAATTTTTGTAATTCATGAAACTATTTTTCAAAATTCCAATTTTGCGCTTAGCCTTCCTCAATATTTCCACATCAATATTTTTCCTGAACAACTTATATATTGAATAAGATCAAAATATGGTCTTGTCTTTAACTTGTCACAATTATTTCAAATTTTCCGAATGTACAAAATACGGGATATAACAATGACATCCAATTATTGTACCATAAGATCGCCACATCCCGGAGTCTATATGATGCCAACTCCACAGATTCAGCTTCGGAGGCATGAATAATCTTCAATGTTCTTAATATTTCATCGATAAAACTTTGCGGGTCTTCATCCGTCTTTGACCCGAAGAACTTCGAAAGATTCAAACTCATGAAATCACGGGCTCTAGTACTAACGACCCTGTCGCATGAACCCGAACCCTACCGCTGTGCCTAGGCAGCAACTAACTGCGTCAATAGATGAATATCCTCGGTCACTTATTGACCCAAAGTAGCCGGTGGAGGAACCGGAGCTGAAGCTCCCTCTTGTTCTTCTAAATTGGGCGGAGTGGAGGAAGTATTAGATGGGGCCTTATTATGTGATTCGCCCTCTTCTACATTTATTGGTGGCTCTCTTTCTAACAACCTTTTCATCGTAATCTTGCCCTTCTGGGCGGCTGTAACGTTTCCCTTAGGCGGCATTTCTGAAATCATAACACACTATTAGGGAGGAGATAATCTTATAACACAGCTCTATCGCATGATCTCTTAAGATGAAAGATGGTCATTTTTCCTAAATGCCCTGTAGCCTCCTATTTATTAGTGTGGCGTGCCACACACCATAAACAAGACTCTACTAGACACAGCTCATAGACACTTCCTAGGACTGAACTGCTCTAATACCACTTTTGTCACGACCCGACTAGGGGCCATGACGGGTACCCGGGGCTAACCACCGAGCACCGCTCGTACCATTACCCATCGTACTCATCAAGCGTTCATTCATTAATCTTAAACTCAAATCATAGGAAAACCATGTTTTACTTGGAAACATAATTACCTTTATATACATAAGCCCTTCGGCTATCAAAATAATGTACCTACAATAAGGACATCGTGAGACCATGCTACTCACACATACGTATCTACGAGTCTCTACTAGAGTGCTAGACATATGGACGGGACAGGACGCCGTCATTCCCAAAACATATATATATATACACAAAAGGATAAATCAATGGCACCTCCGGAATAATACGGTGCTCTCAAAGTCTGGTAGTAGCTCCTACGAGTCTGGATCACCTCCCTGCCTACCTGTGGGCATGAACACAGCGTCCAAAGAAAACGGACGTCTGTACGAACATTGTACTGAGTATGTAAAGCATGAATGAAATGAATATAACAGAGAAATCATAAGACATAAGATGAAGACATAACCTGCTTAACTTTTATGAGTGGATGCATTTCATACATATATTATATATATTCGTAGTACATGTATCCTCATATCATATATATATATATATATATATATATATATATATATATATATATCATCATCGTTAACCCGCGTCCGGGTAAACATCATACGCCACCCACTAGTGGTGATCATGTCCAACCTTCTAGGCGCGGTGGAATCATAAGTAGCCCACCTTTGCGGTGACATGTCCGGCCATTTGGGCACGGTGGAATTGTATCATCGTGAGCACATCATAAACTTAAAATTACTGTACATCTCATAGGCATATCATGACCTTATCATAACTTAGCATCATTATACATTTATCATCAAAACATACATTAGAACTTGAAGGTAACTATGGCGATGTCGGGGTGACATAAGGTCGTGAACCTCCAATTACATTATGGAGTGACCATAATCATTATGTCTCACCTTGAGGGGACTAACATTTTAAGGTGAGTGTGCACAAGGAAAACCATCAATGGAACCGTACTTAGGATCATTAACCTCATGGACATCGTATATTACTCAAGGATTTCTCTATACTTAAACTCATCATCATCATTATCATGCTCGTATCGTATCTCTTTTCTTTATCATGTGCGTATGTAGCTCTTTATAGTCATGGACTCGTAATTTCCGTTATTTAGGAAGATTATGGAAAAAATAGGAAGATTCATGCCATAGGAGTCATGCCTTAGAAGGAAAGGATTGGCCTTACATACCTCTTTCATTTAGCTATTCTATCGTTTGATCGTTCTCCTTCGATGCTCGCATTTCTACCTTCAAGAAAGTTCGTATTAACATTAGCTAATCGATTATAAGAACATGCTTACTAAGGCTAGAGAAAATTGGGCAGCATTTCCTTTGTTTATACAACTTTCCTCATATTACATATCAACTCCCAAACATCCATAACAACATTCACAATTTCACTTCAATTCCTCCATAATCATGGTCATAGTACACTATTACATTTTCTCACATATAATGCTTATCCCATGTCCTAAATGCCATTTATAACATAATTATAATCACAACATATCAATATTCATGACTTATTCCAAACTACCACTCAAAATGTCACTATCATCACATTCATGACCCATTTTCTATATCCTTCTACAATCCAAGTCTTTCAACCTCTCATTACTTTAAACAACATGGAATGATCATAAAACTTACCTCAGATGGCGTAAGAATAAGCCTTGAGCGAAGATACTCCTCTTTCTCCAAAACCCTAGCTTCACTTCTACTTAGATTCCTTATCTTGGATGAACTCTAGTGAGCTTCTTACACTTAACTCTCTTAGTTTGATGAAGTTGATATTGAATCTCTCTTGAGTTCTTATGGAAGAAGTGTGTGGAACCCTTTAGAAGCCTTGAGAAAGCTGAAACCTTATTTTCAATGTCATCCGATATGCGTAGTAACTACTTACCCACTAAAGAATGTCATGCATAAACCAGATTTATCGGGTAGTCTGACCAAATAGGACATAGAGATTAGCGGGTATGATATCGAATATAAGCCTAGGACAACTATTAAGTCTCAAATCTTGGTAGATTTTGTGGCAGATTTTATCCTCGCCAATGAAGAAGTGTGGGAAATGAAATTAGTGAAGTGGGATTACATTTATGTAATTGAACTTAACTCAGTCCGTCGGGACTTCCACGGACACTTACACAGTCCGTATAACATTGCACGGACCGTATAAGTGGTCGTGGTTCACTACCAGGCAAACATCATCTCTGCTGGGTTTTATACGGACCCTTATACGGACCGTATAATGTTATACGGACCGTATAAGTTGGTCGTATAACCCCATTTCCCTGAAATGATCTCCGTCATTCGTTTGATCTCCAATCCTTATAGAACCTTCTTGACAGTTGTTTAACACCTCGTTAACAATCTAAGGGACATTATAAATCTTCTCCAAAACATCATTAAGCCATCATTAATTCGATACTCGTAAATCTTGCCCGACACACTACATATACCTTGCTTTCCTTAACAACTTTCGTCTCCTACCTCAAATGTCTTTGAAATCTCATTTAGAATCATCAAATGTTATTTCTTACTTATTAAAACATTGTATACGTCGTGCCCTTCATTAGTCTATTCATTGTACGTTAACGGTAATTTTCAGTGTGTAACAGGTGAGACCTCCAAGTCACCTCCTCTGGGTCCTCAGCAGATGGGTCCACATCACCCCATTTTCTAGTTCCCTTGTTCTGTACCGTGGACTCGTCATCATCATCGTTATCAAGAAAGTTCTCGATATAGATCAGCTCCTCCATGTTAAATTGTGTCATTGAAATTGGATCTTCCAAGACAGCCTGGTCTTGCACCTTTAACTTCAACTTTCAATCTGGCAAGCTTATCCCGAAGTTATCCTATATCACTTGTGGTTCTTGTCTTTTCTTCTACAACTAGTCTTGTCTCAAACCCATCAACACTCATCTGGATAACTTCATGAGACTTCTTAGTTACTGCCTGTATTAGTGTTATGTCCAATTTAATCTGTTTTCCCACATACCCCCGAATCTGCTCCATAATAATTCCTACCTGATTCTCAGGCTTTGTTGCTTTGATGGCTATGTCTCGGAAGTTTTCTTTGGTGAATGCAAAGGAATCATCCCCTTGCTGTGCTGCAAGTACCAGGTGGTGCAGTAGCAACTGTAGCTGGGATAGTACCAGGAGCAGTAGTAGTTGTAGCTGGGATAGTAGGAATATTAGTAAGAGTTGCCTCTATAGTGCCATCCTTTGCAAACCCTAGAATAGACTCGGCATGTGTATCGTCAGCAGGAATCTCTAATAAATTATCCTTAGTGGCATCATCTTTCCTTTTTCTCTAGTCAGCCACGTGGCCTTAATACTATGATCATGTTATACCCCGTATTTTTATATGTCGAATTATTCGCAAGCAAATCGACTCAAGTTAAAGACGGGATTATTTTCGGACATGAAATAGGAACTTTTAATTTTCAATTTTAATTAGAACATAAATTGTTTATAAATTTTATTTAGTGTAGAAATATTATTGGGGATTAGGAACTAATTAATTACAATTAAATTATTAAGTAGGTATTTTTGATTAATTAAAATTAATTAACTTAATTATTATTGTGGGCCCCACCCGATTTAAATAATTAAAAAAAAAGGAAGGATTATTAAAATAGAAAGAGAGGTCACGGCCATGGCCGCTAGCTTTGGCCATGGTAGCCCCATTATAAAAAAAAATTATTATTAAATTAATTCTAAGATGATTTGCAAGTCCAAGGAGGTGATAGCAACATTTGATATTGAATTGAGGAAGAAGTTGCGAAATTGGAGCAATTAAGTGCAGAAATGCCTCCGAGAAAATTCTGGTAAGATTTTCCTATTTTATGGTGTAGTCGTGTTAATAATGTTGTAATGAAATTATTAAAATTGAATTGGACTAAATTGGAAGTAAGAAAATACATGAAATTGTTATTATGTGAAATCGTGGGTTGAAATGGATTTAGAATTGTTATGGGCTGAGTTATGAGAATTTTATGTGTATATCGTTGTTGTTGGTATTTCTGTGCTAACAGGAGAATAATTGGAAATTCGGGTTAGGCGAATATATAGGGGAAATGCTGCCCGATTTTCGTTAAGCCCTTAACTAATGAAAAACCCTAATCGAGAATGTATAAGTTAAAGAATGAGTTCTATAAGCGATGGGCTACAGATTTATGAACAAGAAAGTATAGTTACTAACGATAACGTTACTTTGACGTTAAATAGGCTAAAGGGGGCGACAAAGCGAACGGATTTGCGAATAGTCGTTAAACAAGTATGTAATACTGTCCCTTCTTTCTTTTGGCATGTCTTAGATTTAAGTGATGAATGATATGAACTTTGGGGTAATTATATTCATAAGTCTTGAGTGTGATTCATGATTCTTATTCACTTCTTGATGTTAGAACTCTTAAGTGATTGAGTTTCCCTCGAGTCCTCTATACGTTGGATAGTAGTTGATGTGTAAAAGTTTTTATTCTTAAAGACTATTTAATGATTAATGTCCTTGACTTCCAATAGCTGTTTTGCATTATCTTGGCACATGACGTATAATTCCTGAGGCTTTATTTGATATAGTTCTTGTTGGCATCCATACTTACCATGACTATTGTCTTGATACTTGAGTGTTGGTTAGTCCACTGATTCTATTGAGTCTCAGATGATGATGTAGTGGTATATGGTTGCTCATGATATTCTACTCGTGCATACTGTTATTGTATCATTCACCGAGTCCCGGGCCGGGTATGTTATCGTGCACAGTGTCGTTGCATTATTCACCGAGTCCCTTACTAGAGGGCCGGGTACGGTATATGTATATGATGATATGATTATGGCACTGAGTCCCATGATGGGCCGGGTATGGTATACATGTACATGACTTTATTCACCGAGTCCCATAATGGGCCGGGTACGGTATATGATGATATGATAATATGACTTTATTCACCGAGTCCCTTACTAAAGGGCCGGGTATGGTATATATATATATATATATGATGATATGGTGATATGTTATGGCGGCCAGGAGGGCATATGATGACTTTATTCACCGAGTCCCTCACTAGAGGGCTGGGTACGGTATATATGTATATGATAATGATATGATTATGTCACCGAGTCCCATAATGGGCCGGGTATGATATATGATATTGACATACACGATTTATGTTTCAAAGGCAAGTGTTTTGGTATTCTGGACATTGTACTTGTTTTCTGTACTCCTTATTTCAGTTATGATCCTTTTTACTGTATTTCATGCTTTATATACTCAGTACATATTCCGTACTGACCCCCTTTCTTCGGGGGGCTGCATTTCATGCCCGCAGGTACAGATAGTCGGTTTGGTGACTCTTCGGCATAGGACTTCTGTTCAGCTGTCTTGGAGAGCTCCGTTGTTCCGGAGTTTAGACATTTTGTACAAATCTTATGATATATATGTATGTTTGTCCAGGGGTACGACGGGGCCCTGTCCCGTCATATTTCGCTATTTGTACTCTTAGAGGTCTGTAGACATATGTGTGGGTTGTGTATAAGTTCTGTTCAGTTGTGTCTATCCGATGTGCTATGATATGATGTCCGTCTGTAGTGGAAGCCTTGTCGGCTTACATATGACATGATGTTGATGTGTAGTGTCAACCTCGTTGGCTTGCGTATCCCTTTATGATTTGATCAGTTGTGACTCCTCGGGAGACAGTTTATCTGAATATATATATATGGCGACGTTATGAATCGTTGGAGTTCTTTTGCAAGTTTCTATACTACTCATAGATTCAGTTTGATTATATGTAACAGGTTCGTATACGGGTGCCCAGTTTGGGCACTAGTCATGGCCCACGGGGTTGGGTCGTGACAGATCATAGCCTGGAATGCTCAACACTATTGCTCTTGTGCATAATTCAGTGATTAGGCACAAGAAAATCAATGAGGTGGCCGGTTGTGTTTCTCTCTCTATGATTTCTTCAGCCATCGCTCGCCCCACATTCATCACATACCTCGACATCAAAGCTGCAACTATCACGGCCTGGGAAGTAGTGAGGGAGTTATCAGTCTGTGTGGGGCACAAATTGTATCTTACAAACTCCACCAAAATTTTGCTTCGAATGTGAGGGTTCTTTTCAGAATCATGGCCTTCGAATCTACCAACAGGGGCAGATCATTCCTTGCTATTACAGAAGCTACCCATTTCATCACAGATACTGATTCTAGCCTTTTAGATTTATCCAGATATTCGGTCTCATTATGTTATATCCCGTATTTTACACATTCAGATATTTTGAGGTAAGTGCGACAAGTTAAGGACAAGGCTATATTTTGATCTTGTTTAATACATAAGTTGTTCATGAAAATATTGATGTGGAAATATTGAGGAAGACTAAGGGCAAATTTGGAAATTAGGAAAATGGTTTTCATGAATTACAAAAATTGGTCATGAAATGAAATGGGCTTGAAAAAAAAAAGGTGGGCTTTAATAAATGGCCAAGGTGGCCGGCCAAGGTAAATGGGCCAAGCCCACATGGGAGTTTAATATATGCAACTAAAAGATGACAAATTCATCTTTAACTTAAGAACAATCAAGAAACTTGGAGAAAAAAAAAGACCACCCCATTCGGCCAAGGTGAGCCAAAATTGAAGACCAAAAATCTTGATCAAAAAAATTATTTCTTCTAGTATTCCTACTAATTTGAAGGTCCTCTTTAACGTGGTATAATTGTTGGAGCAAGAAAACTACTCTTTGTTGCAAATCCACAACCCTAGCCAAGTGAGAAGTCAAAGAAAAAAAGGTAAGATTTAATCTTCTTTTATATGTTATGGAAGGTTTGTGTATGTTGTAGTATGTAGGAATGAATGAAAATCATGAAAATAATGTGTGTTGTGTGTAGCCGTGTAGGTGTGTGTGAAGTGTGGTGGCCGTGTGGGTGTTGTATGGTGGAGAAGATATGAATTAATTTTTCTTAGTATGTTAGTTGTGTTGTTGTGGATTCTATGATTCAAATTGAAGCTGAAACTGGTTGTGGGCTGTTTTAGAAGTCAACGTGATTTGAATGTAGTTTCTTGTACTTATAGAAAATAATGTTGCTAGCATGTGAATTGTTGACGTAGTTCATGAATTTGAAAGAAGGAAATGTGTTGTTGTTGTTCTTGTTGTGTTTGTATGGTTTTGGGTGGAAAGGAGTTTGGTTGGATTGTTTTGAATATTTTGCGGATTGTTTGAAATGTTCTTGAATCTTGTTTGAATGACTTTGGATTAGTGTTTGAGTATATGAATATTGGCGTTGGTTTGATTGTATGTAGTTGAAGTGAAGGAAAAAGTGATGCCGTCGAATTATGTTAAAGCGGGTTACTAATGTTAGAATATGTTCCAAATTGATTGTTGGTAGGGTTGTTGATAAATTTGGCCGAGTTGAATTCTCGGGGTTGTTGAATTTACAGGGGAAATGCTGCCGAATTTTCTGTAGACAAAGTGTTAGTTTAGGATGAGATTCTTGGATATCTATAGCTAATGTTTGTTATTTACTAACGTTGTTATAGATTTTGGAAAGGCCAAGACTTAAGTTTGGATTAGCTAAGGAAGCGGGCAAGGTATGTAAGGCTTATCCTTTCTTTCTTTTGGCATGATCTTGTGGAACCAACATGACAAAGTATACGTATGATTTCAAAGAAACTCCCATTCTTAGAGCCACTAGGAGGGCTAACGTTCTTGATTTCCATAATCCGTTTCGTATGGCTTTGATGCGTATCGATGATGTCTAAAGTTCTGTTTGACATGTTTCAGAATGGCATTCGAAAGGTAATTGATATGACTAAAGTTTTGATCCTCAAATGCTAGCACGTTCGATTATTCCATTGAGTCCTTGGTATATTTTGATATGTACATATGGTTCCAAAAGTTATATTTGATTTGATCCATAACGATATCCGAAAGGTACTTGATATGGTTGTTGCTTTGAGTTTTCCAAAAACGGTTTCTGAAACATTCGTAGAAGGTGTTGTACTTCAAACGCTCATAACTTTCTTATACTAAATCGGATTGACCCGAAACTTGTTTCTGAGACTTCATGTGTCGGTAAGTATACTTGTCCATCGAGTTTTAGAATTGATAAACGGATCGGGCTGCACGTTCCGCAGCAATATATTTATGGATCGGGTCGAACGTTCCTCGGCACCAATATATTTATGGATCGGGCCGTACATTCCTCGGCACCAATATATTTATGGATCGGGTCGTACGTTCCTCGGCACTAATACATTTATGGATCGGGCCGTACGTTCCTCGGCACTAATATGTTATATATAGATCGGGCCGTACGTTCCTCGGCACTACTATATTACATATGGATATGTTATATGTGTATATGATATATGATGTCAGCATACATGATGACTCCATCCACCGCGTCCCTCACTAGAGGGCCGGGATCTTTTGTACGCATATGTATATGATGACCTATGATATTGGCACGCATGATCTGTGTTTGGAAAGTAAGTATTTTGGTACTCTAGATGATTTACTCATTTTCTGTACTTCTTCTGACATATGACATCGGTATGCATGATTTACGCTCGGAAAACAAGCACCTTGGTATTCTGGCTAACGTACTTACTTTTCGTACCATTGTTCCGGTTATGTTTTTGTTTTCTGTACTTCATGCCTTACATACTCAGTACATATTTCGTATTGACCCCCTTTCTTCGGGGGCTGTGTTTCATGCCCGCAGGTACAGACGTTCACGTGAGTGACCCGACAGCTTAGGCCATCTATTCTGCTGCTTTGGAGTGCTCCCTTGTTCTGGAGCCTACATTTTGGTACAGACTCTTCCGTTGTATATATGTATGTATATATTCAGGGGTCCGGCGGGGCCCTGTCCCGTCATATGATTCTGTTGTCTTTGTTAGAGGCCTGTAGACATGTATATGGGTCATGGGTCGTTGTGGTTCAGATATGTCTGTGTGGCTTGCGTCTAAGCGGTTCTATTTGCTATGACAGCCTTAACGGCTTGTATGTATGTATACGTATATATATGTTTTGGACGATATGTTCTACGACAGCCTTGGTGGCTCCTGTATGATATGTATGTTACAAGTGACCGCTCAAGACGACATCTGTTCTCAGTATTTGTATAAATAAGTATATGTTGGATATGGATAAGTCATTGATATGACGATTTGGTAAGTGAGTGTGTATGGGTGTCCAGCTCGGGCACTAGTCACGGCCCACGGGGTTGGGTCGTGACAAAAGTGGTATCAGAGCGGTTTGTCCTCGGAATGTCTACAGGCCGTGTCTAGTAGAGTCGTGTTTATCGGTGTGTTGTGCACCACATCTATAAACAGGAGGCTATAGGACATTTAGGATGTTACCTTTCCTTCGATCTTAGATCGTGCGATAGAGCTGTATTATTAGGATGGTTCCTTTCTGACGAAATGTCATGTTTTCAGCGATGCCTCCGAGAAAAGCGACAGCTGCCCAGAAGGGCAAGTCAGCAACAGTTGGAGAGACTAGTCAGGCTCAGAGGGTTACTCGGGCCCGTGCTCAGACTATGCCCGAGATTATGCCCCAGTCAGCGGGCTCTGCTACGCCATCATCATCAGAGGAGCCTCGAGCAGCAGCCGCTGCCGCTGTGGATTAGGAGGCAGCTCCACCAGTAGCTCCAGAGGCTCTAGCGCCCGAGCCTCCAGCTCCTCAGCCAGGGGCAGAGGATAGGGCGATGAGAGATATCGTACAGTTGCTGATGAGATTAGTAGCAGCGCACACTCGCAGGCCTGGGCCAGGGGGTGATTATGTGGATAGACACGACAGCTTAAGAGTTCGCCACTTTTTGACTTGTAATCCCCCAGAGTTCTACGGGTCAAAGCCCGAGGAGGATCCCCAAGACTTCATTCGACAGATGCAGCGTACGCTGAGGTTAGTCAGAGCTTCTGAGACTGAGTCTGTCGAGCTGGATTCATATCGATTGCGTGATGTAGCGGTTAATTGGTATGAGTCCCGGGAGCTGTCTAGGGGTAAGGATGCTCCCCCAGCGGTGTGGGTCGAGTTTACAGGGGCCTTTCTTGGTCACTTCCTGCCTCTCGAGGCGCGGCGAACTAGGGTTGACAGATTTCTACAGTTGAGACAGAGGGGCAGAAGCGTTCGGGAGTACAGTTTAGAGTTAGAATCATTGGCTAGATATGCCCCCACTATTGTAGCCGATATGACTGACAGGATGCACCGATATGTGATGGGGTTGGATGATTACCTGATTGATAGCTGTATGGCAATGGCATCTGAGTCCGGGATGGATATTGCTCGGGTGCAGGCATATGCGCAAGGAATGGAGGATCGCCACAGAGGGCGCCAGGCGACAAAGATCGTGATAGAGGTCAGCCCAAGAGGGCTAGATTAGCTGGATATTTTGGGGAGTCTCGAGCCGGCTAGCCTCAGCAGTAGTATAGTAGATACCCTTCCCAGTCAGCATGGAGTACACCCCCACAGTCTACGGGCAGGAGACCAGATAGTGCAGGGTATTCAGGAGCAGGTCAGAGCTCCAGGGCTTCGGGCTCGCAGGTGGTCAGAGGTTCCGGTACCACAGGTGCTTGTTTTACTTGCGGCCGTCAGGGCCATTTTATGAGAGATTGTCCGCTTAGGAGGGGTTCAGCTAGTGTAGCTCAGCCTACCGGGTCAGTTGCTGGCTCATCTTCCCTTTCTGTAGTCATGCGCCCTACGAGGCAGGGTATGCCGGCACCAGCAGGCCGTGGTAGAGGCCGCGGCGGAGTTCCTAGTTCCAGCAGTCCTTCGAACCGCCTATATGCTCTAGCCAGCCGACAGGACCCGGAGGCGTCACCAAACGTGGACACAGGTATATTATTGATCTTTTTTCGAAATGTATATGCATTGATAGGTCTAGGCTCTACTTTATCGTATATCCCCCCCCCTCCTAGTTACTAATAGAAGTGGGATAGAACCTGAATCGATAGAACCGTTCGAATTTGCGGAGTGGTTAGAAATCTTAAAGAGGTCGGGTAGGCTAAGGCGGACTAGGCCGGTGAAGAAGAAGGAAGCACAACGCAGCTCTGGAATCAGAGTAAGTTTGGATAGTGTTTGGAAATATTCTGTAAGCGAAATGGTAATAAATATATGTGTATGCATATGACATCCCATTTGTGACTGTATCGATCGATAGATGAATCCCAGCAACCAGTGTTGCGATGTACGGAAGACATTAACTGAACGGAATTCAAGAGACAAGCGAAAGATATGGTACAGATGTTACAAGGTAAACTGTTACTGGTTCCACTACTGGTTAAAGTTGGAAAGTTCTAATACAACGATATCCGGGAGCAGAACGAAAGTGAGAATGTGGAGGGTGACTTAAGAATGAAACCGATTCGCGTCTACAAAAGAATATCTTATGAACTTCAAAACCGATGCTACAAACAACAAGAGAAGAAAGCTACTCCCTAAGAAAGATTAAGGATACTGATGTCTTGATCAAAGGAAAAAAAAAGAGTGGTTAGGAAGAAAGTAACTGGAAACGGTTACGTATTAAAAGGGTAATGACATTATTAGACATAAAGGACAGAGGTACGTCAAAGTGGAAAGAGCAAGCGTTGGAAATGGATGCCCTCATAAGTATTCCGATTAAATACGAGAACGTAGTTAGCAAGGAGATAAACATGACAGACCCCGCGATGAAGGAATTTTAATTGTAAGGAGACCGCGGAAGGCGATGGTTACTTAAGGGGCATAGACGTATATAGACCCCCTTAATAAAAGGGGGGGGGGGGAGAACATACTAGATTTGAAACGAATTAAGATGATCTGAGTTCCAGAAGAGGGCGACAAAGAGAGAAAGAAAGGTATACAGGCTAAATTCACAAAGACATTTCGGATGACGACTGTTATAACGAAGTAACAACGGTCGGTAGTTGATCATTTCTCGAAGAAAGGTAGAACGCTTAGGGGTGGGCATTCGATATTCGATTCAGTATTTTCAAAGTTCGAGTTTGATAAATCGATAATTGGTAATTGAAAGTAGATATCAAATACCGAACTTTCAAACATTAGTTCGGTAATCCGGTAATCGGTAAATTAAACTTTGGTTCCGTACGGTATTCGGTAATACCATATTAAAGTCGAAAATCATCACTAGCCAAGCTCATTTGCCCATATATGTAACAACTTCCGTTAACGAGCTTGATAGGATAAATGTTTCCAATAACATAATCACGTAAGAAAAAATCCCTGCCTTTTCTCAGATATCTAACACTCCAAGTGCAAAGGTAAAAGATTTGGAACCAAATTAAACTGACCTCTAATTTGTAATTATCACGTTAAATCAACTAAAGCACAGATCTTCAATTTAGGTATGACCATGGAAGCATACATGGAGCCAAAATAAGCAGACAATCTCTACCAAGAAAATTAAGAGAGGCAAGAATATTGTCACTTGTTACTCTGCCTCCACTAACCTAACCTAGAGCCAAAATAAGAAGGAAAAAAAAGGAAATAAAGAACAGGACCAAACAACCAGTAAGCAATGACTACGAATTGAAGGGTAAGGCGAAAAATATATCAAATTAGTTCTCAACACATGTCTGATATAACTTAAATATATTGCAACATAAATCAAAACTTCTGACATGGAGAAAAGACAAGCTCTTAAGGATCAACAAGTACAGAGGGGATATCAATAACATTGTAATAAAGAGACCTTAAGCAGAGGAAATTAAGGACAACAGAAAATTATTTCGATATTCGGTAAAATTGAAATACCGAATAGTATTTTTATTGAATACCGAATATCAAAACTGAATACCGTATTTTTTATTTTTATTCCTAAAAGCCGAATAAAAAATTAAAATATCGAATTACCAAAATTCCTGATTCGGTTCAGTAATTCTATTTTTAGGTGTTTTATGCCCAGCCCTATCGAAGACTATTATTATATCTTTTCATGATATTGTAGTATCTTACTTGTCGATGTTTGATACGAGGATAGTGTTCTATATGGCTTGTGTAGCCTTTTCATGACATTGTCATATCTTACTTGTTGACGTTTGATACGAGGATAGTGTTATTTATGGCTTGTGTAGCATTTCCATGATATTGTTGGAGTACCCATGCATGGTACTTGTGATATTGATCTGATTATTGATAATGAACTCATACATTGCATGCATTCTCATCCTTCACGATATATTGGTGACACACTGATGATACTTGAGGAAACACTGTGATGAGCTAGGCTCAGTTGGATGAGAGTAACGTCAGGACCGATATCTGATGGTTGTCCCGAAATCAAGGTTGTAAGTAGCGATTGCTGAGGTTTTTGTCGGAATTGTGAGGTAGCTATTACCGATGTTTATGCCGGAGCGGTAAGGTACATGGACTTCGCAGGTCCCCCATGGGTTGTGCTACCGAGACATGGAGATTTCCATCCAGAGTACATGTGTACACAACATTGCATTACATTCACATTCCATACATTATTGCATTGCATTTCACCATGGCTTCTATTGTGATATTCTCGTGATGTATTTGTGATATACAGATTCAGACTGAGTATTTGAGACTTGACACAATTGGGTTTAGGTGCTATAACATAGGTGATGACGTGTATTTAGTTTCTGCCTCGTGTTTGACTTATACTGTTATGTCCCGTGTTTTCGTATAAGTGGAAATCGAGAAATAATTAAGATTTGTGCTTTATGAGGAAATATTGTGATTTTAGTGAATATGGCTATGTTGGTTATGAAATCATTGATGGTAGGACATTGGGGAAGGCCGAGGGTAAATTTGGAATTTCGGAAATTAGTTTCGGGAATTACAAAATGGGACGTTTTATGAATTGGGCCAAGAAAATATAAAACAAAATGAGGCCCAAAGTTTGATGGGGTGGCCGGCCATAGCCAAGGCCCAAGCCCCTTCTTAATGATCATGTGCTATGCACATGACCAATAATTGGATATATATCCTTATGCTCCTTTTGAATTTTCAAGAAAACCAAGATAAACACAAAGAAAAATTGAAGAACACCCAAGAAGGGGTTCTCGGCCGAATAGGAGAAAAGGAAAAAAAAATTCCCAAGCCTTTGATTCTAATCCAAAAATCTTAGTTTCTACATAGTTGTGAAGTACTCAAGACCCTTTTCAACGAGGTACAATTTGTTTGGCACAAGAACCACGTTTGCGGCAAATCGGAATTTCAAGAAAAAGGTGAGAATCTATGTTTTGTGTTATGAAATGGGTTTATATGTTATAGTGATTGATGTTGCATGAAGATTAAGGAATGGTGTTGTGTTTGTGCATGGCGTGTGTGTGTGAGAAGGGTGTGTTTGGCCGTGAGCCATATTAGTTGGAAGGGAAGGCGAATTGCATTCTATTTAGTTTGTTAGTTGCGTCGTTGTGACCTTTATAACGTAAATGATTGATTAATGAATTGAATTGGCGTTGGAAAAGGATTTCGGAACATTATCGGAAAGTATACACCTTTGGTATATTTGTGTATATCATTGTAATATTTATGATACTAAAGACTTTAAATATGACTTATAGTTGATGTTAGTGAATTCGGAATGAAACGACGCAAGTTAGAACGTTCGTTGTAAGTTTTGATGTTTAGAAAGAAATATGGAAAGCAATGAATTTTGGGAAATTTTGTACATGGTTTGGAATATATTTGGGATGTGATTGCATAATCTTGAACGAGTGAATGAATACAATAATGTGGATATAGATTTGGAATTGTGAAGTTTGAATGAAAGATTGTCAACTTGTGTAGTAAGGTAGAACTTTGAAGTTAGAATGATTTGATTGTGATTTATGTTGTTTGTGATGTTTGGGTTGTTGTTGTTGGTGTATTTGGAGCCGAGCTAAGTCTCGGGGATGTTAGATTTATAGGGGAAATGCTGCCGAAATTTCGGTAGACAAAAATCAAGTTAATGGAACTTTAAGCCTAAGAATCTCAAATTGGTAACTTTGACCATTTGCAGATTTCGGACGAAACGGGATTTGATTTTTGGGAGAGCATAAGACGTCTATAAGGTATGTAAAGCTTCCCACTTCTTCGTTTGGCATATCATAGTATGTTAGGTGAATATCGGAACTTCCGGAGCAATTCTGCTCCTCGAAACCCGATCTATAAAATGACTACTATTCATTCAATTCGATTGAAGCCTAAAGGCTCTATTTTGGCTAGAATGCGACCCAATGCCCGAAACCTATCGAAATGTGATCGGGTTACCTTGAAAATCATTATGTATGACCATTTTGCCTCTAAATGTTCGTAAATTATGTTCGCCACCTCGATTTGACCCGAGGTGGGCCCGCTAACCCCGAGACGCCCTATCTGTCCTATCGGGCTCTCCTTTTGAATGAAGTTTGATATGAACCCTTTGATCTCGAAACGTTCCTCTATGAGATATGCTTCGATTACTACGATATGTTAAATTACGCTTTTGAGCTATATGCACCACTTTGGAAACGTTTTGTGAAATGAACATTCGTACCAACTAACGATTTGACTATTTTGGTTTATGAAAGGATATATGAACTCATTATGTTTTGAAAGGCTATTTTGAAATATGAATTGCATTTGTTTCTTACGACTCCGCTCGTGCCCTATTATGACTTCGTTCACCGGTTCCCGGGCCGGTTATGATTCGTGCACCCTATGATAATTCGGCCGTATGCTGTGTTCCGGTTCCCGAGACCTCGCCATAGGGCCGGGATTCCGCTTGGAGTTATGATGTGATATGGCTGGTGATGCGATACGCTCCCATATGTTTGTGTTCGGGGATATACGGAGATTTGAAACCTTCTGGTGTTATGCTGTGTGTGGCGCCAGCGTCGGAGTGGCGACCACGTTCTTGAGCGTTTGCATGATTTCGTCTGCATTATGTATATGTATATGATTTGATACGGATTTTGACATACCGATTTGTACTCCACTTTGTTACCTGATTTGCTTTTAGTTTGGCCCATATTTCTGTACTCCGTGTTTTACATACTCAGTACATATTTCGTACTGACCCCCTTTCTTCGGGGGCTGCGTTTCATGCCCGCAGGTACATACATTGGTGATCCTCCACTGTAGGCTTCCCTTTCTGCTATCTTGGAGTACTCCCTCTGATCCGGAGTCCACTTTTGGTACAGACTTCTTGTGCTATGTATATACTCTGTGCATTTGACTATTTGGGTACGACGGGGCCCTGTCTTGCCATATGTCTTTGTTTTGGATTCGTAGAGGCCTGTAGTCATATATGTGGGGCGAGGGTCCTATATATGTTTGTTTGATTTTGTTTTCTGGTCTAAAAGCGGTCCGTTTGTTATGATGGCCCTAAATGGCCCTTATGCTTATATTTGCACTTTTGACCGGCGATGTCTATTCCGCCGCTCAGTTTGGATTCGATATGACATTTTGATTTGTGCGACCGCTTAAGACATATTTTGATATAAATTCTGGTTGATATGACTTTTATGAATTTTTGGAATATGCTCGGATTTGGTAAATAAATATGTGGTTTGGTCTGGGTACCCAGGTAGGGTGCCTGTCGCGGCCCACGGGGCTGGGTCGTAACATATACCTTGTTGATTTACGTGTTTATCTTACTTAATTGACTTCATATGTGTTAGCTAAACATAGTCGGCCTATGATACCTACCAGTACTTGTTGTTTGTCCTGACCTGCACTTATTGCATTCTTTGATAAATGCAGAGTTCCATATAGGATCGACCTCTGATTCTTGTGGTTGATTGCTGTATGAGAGTTACTATTGAAAGTCTTACAGTGTGAGCATGATGACATCCGCCGCCTTGAGATTCTTCCTTTATCTATGTCATATTTCATATTCCGAGACATATTCAGACTTGATGTAATTTGTTACGTTTAGAATTGCAGTGTCTAGTTCGAGGCTCTTGTATGGTTAGACCAGACTCTGGGTGGATTTGATGCATTTTCTTACTTCTGTACATTTCTATATGATTATCGTCTGACTTACGTGATTCTTATTCTCTTTCGCTTGTTTAATTGTTAATTTATGACTTTAAAATTGTTAGGATAAGGTTCGCCTAGCGAGGTGGGAAAGGTAGGTGCCCGCGCGACTTAGCTAAATTGGATCGTGATAAGTTGGTATCAGAGCCTTAGGTTACCCGATCTATACATAAAAAATCAAGTCTAGTAGAGTCTTGCGGAACGGTACGAAGAGCTCTGTAACTATCTGCAAAAGGCTATGGGGCTTTAGGAAACTTCCTCTCTTTCAGTCTTTCGTGCCACTTCATTCCAATTAGTATTTGGTTGATCCCAATTGGTATCTCAATGTCATTGTGTTATTCTTTCCCAAATGGTGGGAAACTCGTTCTTAAATTCTTATGTGATCGGTTTCGTATGACGTGTTGCGGTGTGGTAAGAGTTGTGTCGTCTTAATTCATATGCTTGACCAAGTTCACTTCCTAGTTATGGCTTGGGTTTTCAGTTGAGTGGAATTGTGGTTATTCTTGGGTCATTGTGTGGTCTCTTGGGAAATAGGGAAGTTGGTCCAAAGAGTCGAAGATCTCTGTGTTTTCAGCGTTGGCTGCTCGGAAGTGGCAAGTCCATTTCCAGGTTATCTAGAGAAATTTATTCGAGGATATCATGGGGTTTAGGGAAAGGTTTCAGCTTCTACAAGGCTTGTGATAACCTGCATGGTATGGGTGCACCTATGACAGGTTATCGGTTCATCAGTGGTTGAGTGTTGGAGATCGATATGTGGAGACGAGTGTGAGTTCGATAAAGATTATTGGATTCGGCAAAGTATAGTGACTGCGTGTAATAAAGAAAAGAAGTTGAGAATAAGGACATAAAGGACGACTTTTGTGTAAATGCGGGTAGCGAAGTAAGAGTTCTTCGGGTATTATTGGTACGAGTAGTTTTCGTGGTAATAGTATAGCTGTGTGAGGAAAAGGATTCGAGTAGATTGATTTTTGCAACTGGGAAGGAAACAATTGGTATATGGCATGCTGGTTAGAATAAAGTCGCGATCGGTATGAGAGTAGATTTCATATTGTGCTAAATGATTTGTGAGTCCTTTCAGGAATATGGTTATTGGTTCTAGACCAAGAGGCAAGGATACTTATGATGAGTGGAGACTCAAGGTATTGGACAATTGTGGCTCGGGTCCTTCGTTCAAAGGTATGTTTATTGGGTCTTCGTGTTTAGAGGAATGATAAGAGTATCGTGGAATTAAGGCTAGTGTATTGAGAGTTGTGTCACGGTCATGCAGGGTAAGATGTACATAAGGATTCAGTGTCGAGTTGAAGAAAGTGGTTATGCCGTGGGCCAATGGGAGCCGGTGGTTGATTTGTAAGAATGACTTTAATGTCGTACGGGAGTGAAGTTCTAGAAATGAAAGAGCTATCAGAGGCTGCATTTAGTATCAGATTGAGATTGAGAGTGTTGTACCTGTTGTGTTAGACTCGGTTAGTTTCTACTAATACTGGTGATGTTATTCGGTTAAGTTGATGGGTTAATCGATTGAATGGTTAGAGGTGTTCTAGTTCGACAAGTGGGACGTTTGAAGTGGCAAATCAATGACGAGTGTCACGACCCAAATTACCGATCATGCGGGCACCTACCTTATTATCACTAGTAGGGGAACCCTTACCCTTTAACCCATTAATCACTAGCCAATTTCAACTTCTTCAATCATTTATACTCTAACAGTCAATAAATAAGTGAATGAATAAATAGTCTGACCAAGTCATAAATAATAAATAATATAAGTGCGGAAGTCTTAACTATTACACTCCCAAAATCTTAAAGTCATCGTACAAGGACTCTAACTAACAATGTCTAACGATGAAATATATGTCAAATATAATAATAAATGATGTCTGGAATTTAAAGTAGACATTTGGGAAGAGAGATCTTCAGGTGGCATGGCATGGGTAGAAGCTCACCCTCAGATCTGATCGAGCAAACTAGCTTCAAGCTAGAGATGTAGTCTGGATGAAATCTCTGGAACACAATCTGCACTCAAAAAGGGTGCAGCAAGGTAGTATCAGTACAAACACTATGTACCGGTAAGCGTCATTGGCCGACTCAGATTAGTTCAAGTATATAAGCATAAAAACAACAAGATAAACAGATAGGCACTTAATACTCAAATTCAAGTCACAGAATATCCCATAATAGAGTCACAGCCTAAGATGAAGCTTCTAAACCACAAGTCTGTCAAGTCTCAATAATCTCACCTGATAATCACAAGTCCAAGTTCCGTCCCTAGGTAGAATCACTAATTCACAATTTAACGTAGTTAATTGTTATATTTACATCACAATAGGCATTCAACATCCATACCAAAATAAGAACCAAACGAGCATATAATGATGCAGAATAAAATGTAATGATATGCCATGCAAAATATGATGTTGTGCAATGCAATGCAATGCACTAGCCAATCACTCAAACTGTACATACATGCTAATTGGTGTCTTTGCCTAATAGCTATGACCTGCAGGGGACCCATGGTGTCCATGTATCCTTGATCTGAAATATTACGTCGGATCACGAGCCTTTAACTTAGGCTGCATCCTTACCCCCTGTCAAATGTTCCAAAAATCTAGGCCACATCCTCACCCCCTTTGAAATGCACATATGTATATATATAGTCACATCACTTTTGAATGAGCAATTATCAAGTAGTATATCATTTTCATCAAGAAGATCATATTAACTTCTAACCACAATGTATGTCTCAACGTATTCCATTTAATTAGTATGTATAGACTATGAACAATTAGCAATATCAATGTCAAACACACGGCATCATGCCACAAGTCTTTCATGAATCATTTCCGAACCATTTCCATCATGTATGAGTGTACGAATGCATAAATGAGTGTAAACATGGTAAATCAATGCAAACAAATAAAGCAACAGCGTAGGTGCAAGTCACAATGCCACAAGTTATATCAAGACTTAGATCAACTCAACCATAAAATGAATCATACAAATCATCTCAACTAACATAAGAGTATATGTCCCTCTTTACCTCCATATATAGCAAGTACGCGTCACAACTAAGTCTTGTAACACCAAGGTGCTCCATTTTTCTATATATCGTAATCAACAGTAAATCATACATCAAGTTTTCAGCTAAGTACTATCTTAAGTATATATCACGATTCAGGTCTAAACTCATTATCCTTCCTTTCTCCGATAATATGTGTCATAATAAGAGAGAATTGGGTACAACACGTATTATACCATAACAATTCAAGTAACAAGTCTGATCACAATAACAGAGTAACAAGCCACAATCAACAACAATCAACTTAATAGAAATCCATCCCGAATAACCACAGTATAAATACAACTATAACTCATATTTCTGTACAAAGTAATAACGACGAGCCCACAAAATCAGAGGTCATACCAACCTAGATAATATCTAAACAAAACACCATGTCTGAAGACCTAATCATGCTTTATCCCGTCAATTCTATACAATACATACGTTCCACTAATCGAAGTCTAACTAAAGTAAGTTGTAACCTACCTGGAATATCAAACAACAGTCTCAAATCGTCAAATCTTAGCCTTTGCTTCCTCTTTGGAGAGCCTCGAAACGATTAACGTCTATCAAATAATTAATCTACATCAGAAAACAAGGCCAACAATACCCATATTGGTATACTTTAAGAAAAATACCCAAAATACACCTAAAAAGTGACTTTGGAATTATGAGGGTAAAATAGGAAATTTAGTGGACAATTGTTACCCATCATCTAGTTAACTTTCAATCTTAATTTCATGAAATTTTATTCATTACAAGATATCAAAATTCATCTTTTCTATTTTTAACCCTAAGGTTCTTAAATAATTAGTTCTTCACAATTAGTGTGCAATAAATAATGAATACTTGGTTAGAATCTTACCCCAAAGTGATTGTGAATGCTTTTCCATTGTTATCTCCCCAACCCTTCAACTATTGGAGGTTTCATCAATTCTTGGATTCTAATCTTTCACCCACCCTTAATGGAGCTTAAGCTTGTCATGGGATTTGAAGAAGGAATGATAATGAATCACATAAGGGTTTGCAACTACCTTCAAGGAGGAACTTCACCCTAGCCCTAGGAAAATATCCTCTCACTTTCTAGGGAATTAGTTTTGGGGTTTAGTGGGGAAAGACTCGAAATTTTCACTTAAAAATGAATTTTCTGCCCAAACTTTCGCTGCAACGGGTGTCCAATTTTTTAAAATGTTCAAAACTTCGTTTTAGCCCCCGAAACTCATCTGGAACCTCCTGAACACAAACCATATATGGTTTTGATTGTAAACCATGATACAGACTCAACCATGACATGAAAATTCCCAAAAGAGATCATGATAACTCGGTGTTGACCAAGTCAACCCCAACACTATGAAACTAAGCCTTCACTCGAGACTCAAAACATCCTCGAACCTTTTGGGAACTAAACCAATGACTTCACTAAGTAATAGATCATACTAATGGGACTTGGTGAAGGGTAGACAAGGTTAAATGGGTCAAAACACTTATAATGACCAAACGGGTCGCTACAATGAGATTCAAATTAATTCAGGTTATAAAGGAAATTTCAGAAATTTGAGTTAAGTAAACTTGAGAAAGGGCCCCTTGGTAGAGATGCATGGGGCCATTGGTAGGACCGAGTATGAGATTTGTTGGATTTAGAGAGTATTCAGTTTTACAATCGGATGCGTTAAGGGAACTTTAGTGTGTAGAGTGTGTGGCATGATTCTATCTCCAGGATTGGTTTGGCTAGTTTGCAAGACCTATGATTATGCAGTATTTGATTGAGTGGATTCAAGAAGTTATTACGGTGTTGATGATTGTGATTCGATTAGAAATTGGAAAATTGATGAGTCAATAAAGGATATAGTTGATCATGAGTGGCAAGAATGAGGTACATCCTCTAGATTACTTGGGTTTAATTGGATTGTGGTGTCATTGTGTTGAATCTTTTAGATGAGATTTTGATTGTGCGTAATCTCAATAAAGAAAGATCTACATAAACAATGATTAGGGAGAAGTAAATTTCAGCTATCCGACATGTTAAGTTTTATAGGAAGTGGCTTGTGGGGTACGCCATTGAATATTTTCGTAACACTTTTCAGTGGATGAGTTAGTATGGTTTAAAGAGACAGGATTTGTGAAAGTTCCTTTTGTGCGAGGGCTAGCATTGTAGTCTCTGTATGGGACCATATTTATGGTGATTGTTTTATGTTATGGGTAATATCGACTGTTTATTTGGAGAAATACCTTTGGATATTAAGGACCTTGAGATACTTGTGCTAGGATGGAGTAAAAGGTTGCGAGAATTGATGCTTTCAGAAATGTTATGGGTTATCGAGGCATTACGACGGAAGTTTGATGGTTAAATGGTTGTTATATAAGACAATAGGTTCTTAGCGTCGGAAGGTCCAGGTTGTACCACATGTGCGTATTAGGTAACAATGATAAACTCGAAGTTACTTTCACAAGGCTTAGCTGCTTGGTACTCAGATGACAAACTAGATATGTTTCAGCTTTAGGAGACGAGAGTGGTAGACATGATTTCTTATGCGTGGTAAGGCTGTGATTGGTTTTAGATATTAGAGTCAGTTCGAGTGTCTATTGATGAAATTCAGAGAGTTGGGCATCCATTTCAGGTCAGTGTTGTTGTTACACCTCGAAAAATTTCCCGTTTACATACAATAAATAGACTAACAAAGAATATGAGTGTACGATATTTTAATAAGAAAGGAATGACGTTGATGACCCTAATTAGGATTTCAAAGGCATTTGAGATAAGAGAAGAAAGTTTGCCGAGAGAAGGCAAGGCATACGATGTGTATCGGAAAGAAATTACGAGTAACGAGTTAATGATAACTAAAAGGTGCTTTGGAGAAGAGTTATAACGTCCCTTAGATTTTTAATGAGGTGATAAACAAGTGCTAAGAAGACTCCCTAAGGATTGGAGATCAAACGAAGTGACAAGAAAAAGATCAGTGAATGGATGGATTATACGGTCCGTATAATAGACCGTAGGATTGTCACAGAATGAAGTTGTTGAGGGGGGTAATTTCACGGTCACTTATACGGACCGTATAAATTTATACGGACTGTATAATGTGCCGTGAAATCGACACAGATGGGATGATCACTGGAGCAATTTCACAGTCACTTATACGGATCGTATAAATTTATACGGACCGTATAAGTGTCCGTATAATGGTGTCAAGACAACTTTTCCATTTATAAAAGAATATCCCAAGTTCATTTAATTCATTTTATTTTCTCTCTCCACGACCCAATAGCTCTCTAGAACTTTCCAAACTCCTCATATACAAGAATCCAAGTGAAATTGATGATCAACTTCAATCTAATCAAGGGAAACAAGTGCAAGAAACTCATTAGGGTTCACCTAAGGAAAGAAATTCCATTGAAAGTGAAACTAGGGTTTTGCTCAAGTGAAGTATTTCCACCCAAAGCTTATTCCTACACCATATAAGTTAGGTTTTATGGTATTTACATGTTATTTAAGGTACTTGAAAAGTTGAAACACATGGATTGTAGAAGATATAGGAAATGGGTCATGAATGAGTGAATAGTGTCATTGTTGAGTAGTAATTTGGGGTGAATTATGAATATTGGTATGTTGTGATTGTAAGTATGTTATGGAAGACATTTAGAACATGGAATAAGTATTATATGTGAGAAAATGCAATAATGAACTATGATCATGATTATGGAGAAATTGGAGTGAAATGGTGAAATGTGGGTAATGTAGATGAATGATGATTTTTGTTTGCGATATTGTGAATGTTGTCATGGATGATAGGAGTTGATATATGATATGGGGAAAAGTTGTATAAACAAAGGAAATGCTGCCCAATTTTCTTTAGCTTTAGTAAGTACGTTTAAGTAATCGATTAACTAATGTTCATGCGACTTCTCTTGAAGGTAGAAACGTGGGCATTGAAGGAGAACAAGCAAGCGATAGATTAGTTAAATGAAAAAGGTATGTAAGGCTAACCCTTTCCTTATAAGGCATGGATCTTTCTAATTTTCCATGATCATTCTATACGATGGAGACTATGAGTCCATGAATATACAAATCTACATACGCACATGATTAAGAAAGGAAATACGATACGAGCATGATGATGATGGTAATGAATATAGGTATGAGGAATCCTAGTGTAATATAAGAGGTCCATGAAGCTAATAATTCTAAGTATGGTTTCATTGATGCTTCTCTTTGCGTACACTCACGTTAAATTGTTAGTTCCTTCAAGGTGAGATATGATGTTGATAATTACTCCAAAATATAATCGGGGGCTCATGACCTTATGTCACCCCGACATAGCCATAGTTGCCTCTAAACTCTAGTGTATGTTCTTAATTATAAATGTATAGTGATACTAAATCATGATATGTCTATGAGATGATCAATGATGTAAGTTTATAACCTACCTATGCTATGTATGAAAAGGTTGAGTTACGATGGGTATATGATGATATGATTACACCGTGCCTAGATGGCCGGACATGCCACCGCTAATGCGGGCTGCTTATGATTACACCGTGCCTAAATGGCCGGGCATGTCACCGTTAAGACTGGCTACTATGTATACACCGTGCCTAGAAGGCTGGACATGATCACCACCAGTGGGCTTCATATGATGGTTAACCGGACGCGGGTTAATGATGAGGATTATGATGTGATGATATACGCGCTATGATGACATATGTACTATGTTTATATAAATATATGATATATGTATGAGATGTATTCACCTATGAAACACATGCAGGTTATACCTTCCTCTTAAGGCTTATGATTCTTCTATTATGTTTATTTCGTTCTTGTCTTACATACACAGTACAATGTTCGTACTGACATCCGTTTTCTTTGGACGCTGTGTTCATGCCCACAGGTAGACAGGGAGGTGAGCTTGATCCAGACTCGTAGGAGCTGTCAGCTGACTTGAGAGCACTCCATTGTTCCGGAGGTACTATTTGGTTCATTCTTTTGTGTGTGTGTATATATATATATATATATATATATATATATATATATATATATATATGTATATGTATATGTATTTTGGGCACAACGGGGTCTTGTCCTGTCCATATATCTAGTACTCTAGTAGAGGCTCGTAGATATGCATGTATGGGTAGTATGGTCTCACGAGGCTGTGATTGTATATATATTATTATTTTGACAGCCGAAAGGCTTTTGTATATAGAATTAATTATGTTTTCAAATGAAAAATGGTTGTCTTATGATTATGAGTATATGAATGGTAAAGAAGTGTATAGTGACTATGACGAGTAAGGAAATGAGTGGTGCTCGGTGGTTAGCTCCGGGCACCCGTCACGGCCCCTAGTCAGGTCGTGACAAAAGTGGTATCAGAGCAGTTCAGTCCTAGGAAGTGTCTACGAGCCGTGTCTAGTAGTGTCTTGTTTATGGCGTGTTGCGCGCCACACTAATAAACAGGAGGCTACAGAGCATTTAGGAAAAATGACCATCTTTCATCTTAAGAGATCGTGCGGTAGAGTTGTTTTATAGGATTTTCCCCTCTTAATAGTGTGTTATGATTTCAGAAATGCTGCCAAAAGGAAAAGCTACAGCTGCCCAGAAGGGCAAGACTACGACAAAAAGGTGGGTAGAAAGAGAGCCGCCAATGCATGTAGAATAGGGCGAGTCACATAATGAGGCCCTATCTAATACTTCCTCTACCCCGCCCAATGTAGAAGAACAAGGAGGAGCTTCAGCTCCAGTTCCTCCACCGGTTGCTTCGGGTCAACAAGTGACCGAGGCCATCTATCTATTGACACAGTTGGTTGCCGCCCAGGCATAACGGCAAAATGTGAGTTCAAGTGATCGGGCAGCTAGTACCAGAGCCCGTGACTTTATGCGTTTAAATCCTCTGGAGTTTTTCGGGTCAAAGTCGGATGAAGACCCGCAAGGCATTATTGATGAGATGCTGAGAACATTGAGAATTATTCATACCTCCGAGACCTAATATGTGGAGTTGGCATCTTATAGACTCCGAGATGTGGCGGTATTGTGGTACAATAATTGGCTAGCATCAAGAAAATAAAACGCACCTCCTCCCGTGTGGCAAGAATTTGTAGATGCTTTCATCCGTCACTATTTGACACCCGAGGTCCGCCGAGCTAGAGCAGACAGGTTCTTAAATCTTAAGCAAGGAATTATGAGTGCTCGTGAATATAACCTTCAATTTAATTCGTTGGCTAGATATGCCCCGACTATGGAGGCTGACATGGGAGATATAGTGCATCGCTTTGTGAGTGGCTTGGGGCCACATTTGTTCAAGGATTGTTTGACGGCTTCGTTACAAGAAGGGATAAATATTTCCCGAATACAAGCCCATGCCCAGAATTTAGAAGGACAAAGACATCCGCAAAGAGGTGATCACGACATTGATAGAAGGCAAAGCAAGAGGGCCAGATCTATGGGGGCAGGTAGCGATTATAGAGGGGGATCGAGGCAGACTTATTCCCGGCATTCAGGCCAGTCAGCGACTAGTGCGCCTCCACGATTTGCAGATAGTAGATTTGATCGCTCCGTTCCTTCAGGATAGGGTCAGAGCTCGAGAGCTTCGGGTTCTCAGTTTCGGGGTGATATAGTCAGAGGAGACCACCAGTTCCACGATGTAGTCAGTGCAGAAAATTACACTCGGGGCCATGTCGCCAGGGCACAGATGCTTGATATGTTTGTGGACAGACTGGGCATTTGATGCGAGATTGTCCCTCGAGGTATGGTAGAGGTGGCGTTCAGCCCACAAGATCAGCAGTTGATTCCTCTTCAGTGCGCCCGGTAGGGCAGACTCCTCAGATGTCAGCAGGTCGAGGTAGAGTGTCACGACCCGTCTACCGGGCCGTGACGAGCGCCCGGTGCTTGCCCACCCGAGCACCCCTTTGCTTACACTTCACTTGCATTTAGGTGCGCCACATAATTAAACATATATTTCTAATCACCATTCATGCTAATCCCATTGGACGACAATGCTTTCATATCATGGTTGGCATCTATACCACGTCAATGTACATGAGCCGTCAAGGCTATCAAAATAATATACAAAATATAGGCCGACAAGGCCAGACACATCTAACCATATTCACATGTCTACGAGCCTCTAAGAAGAGTATAACATATCACATAAGCGGGACAGGACCCCGCTATGCCCATAATTATATACACAAAAGAATAAGTACCCAAAAGATATGGCTCTGACTGAAATGGAGCTCTGCTAGGTAGTCTCTGAGAATACCGCTATGGATCGAGCCTGCCTCCCAGTGCACCTGCGGGCATGACGCAGCATCCACAAACAAAAGGACGTCAGTACGAAGAATGTACTGAGTATGTAAATCATGATCAATATCAATATAGAGACATATTGAACAACATCAAGAATCGCAAAATATGGGAGATTGTAATATCATCGTCGTAGGCACTTACTTGACTCACATAGGATCCTTTCATTTCTAATGCGTATGTACGTACACACATTCATATATGTATCTGTGCCGTATCTGTACTCATATTCGTATACATACCCTTATTCGCATTCATATCATATCATGTTCGTATTCATACTTATATCCATATCATATACATAACATTTACACGGCATACCCGACCATGCAGGATCAGTGTTTCATACATACTTGGCCAACCAAGGCTCAAGGTTGCACATACCTGGCCCTACCAAGGCTTCAGGGTTACATCTACCTGGCCCTACCAAGGCATCAGGGCTATCCGTACCATCTGCAGAGGTGTGCGCGCGTTACGTAATCATATACATACTTATTTACATATCTTACCCGGCCTCATAAGCTCGGGGTTCCATAATAGTCATACATATACACATACACACAATGGCTCATAAGCATATTTACTATTTACATCATTATCATAATCTTCATCAACATCATTGTTACTATTATCGTCATTCATCGCATTTATCTTTATAGGCTTACTCGTTATACGAAGGATTTAGTACAATCGTGGCGTATCAAGAATCGTGAGCTTAATAGCTCGGAAGATCGAATCATTTATGAGACATCATAGACTCATTGAAGATTTAGATGTTTGGCCAAACAACCATGCCTTATGAAAGAAGGGTTAGCCTTACATACCTTTCTGTTGAACTATTCTACATTTGCGCGTTCTCGTCCAATGCTAGCATTTCTACCTTCATTAAAGTCATACTATCATTAGAATCGATAGCTAGCATATATGGCTAAAGCTAGAGAAAATCGGACAACATCTCCTCTATTTATACGACATTCCTCCATCGTGTATATCAACTCCCAATCGTCAAAAATACATTCATAATACCATAACAATAATCATTATTCATTCACATTATCCACATTTCTTAGTTTACCTTCAATCACCCATATCCATGGCTATGACACACGACTATGTCCATTCACGTGCATTTCTCATCTCACGTTCTCAACATCATTTATAACACATTTACATTACAATACATCAAGACTCATAACTCAATTCAAACTATTTCTCAAAATGACACTATTCCACATTCATGACCCATTTTGCCATACCTCTCTACAATCCAAGTATTTCAACTCTTAAATACCTTAAAAAACATAGAAACATCATAAATATTACCTTAGATGTCGTAGGAACAAGCCTTGGTTGATAATACTCCACTTGAGCAAAACCCTAGTTTATCTCCAATGAGATTTCTTGACTTGTGTGATCCTTAATGGGTTTTCTTATACTTGATTCACTTAGTTTATGTTGTTGATCACCAAATATCCTTGAATTCTTGTGGAATTTATGTAGAGAGATGTTTTAGAGAGAAGGGGTGTCATGTAGAAGTGAAATGAAATGAAATAATGAACTTGGTCTCTTATTAATAACCCAAAATCTGATCTTAAATGAATAGTCGTCGAAAGTGCACAGTGGTCGTAAACACAGTTTACGGTCCGTATTCCAGTTTACGGACCGTATTTCGTGGTCGTATTTAAGGATGACAGAAACAGAAAGTCAGGCTGAGGACATGGTGGTTTACGACTCAGTTTACGGGCCGTATTTCAGTTTACGGTCCGTATTTCAGTTTACGGTCCGTATTCCAAGTCATCTTTAACCATTCCAGCATTTGACAGAAAGTTGAAGCTTTTGGAAGCTGAAACACGACATGGCAGTTTACGGACCGTATAACACTTTACGGTCCGTATTTCATTTTACGACCAACTGGCCAGAATGCAAACCTGCAACTTTTTCACATTTCCAAAACCTATAATTAGTCATTGTGGAGCAAAACCTACCTTTCATTGCAATTGCCTTTGAAATCTTACATAGGGTCGTCAAACGTCGTTCCCTTCTTATTGAAATATCATATACTCATATTCTTCGTTAGTCTATTTACTGCACGTTCACGGGGGAATTCCCGAGGTGTAACATTCTCCCCTCTTTAAGAACATTCGTCCTCGAATGTTAAAGTCTTCGGGGATTCTATAGAAATTTCTCCAGAGTTTCCCCTATAATATGGCACTACCAACCTGTCACAACAACCCAAAATATCATCGCCTCACAGGGCTACGTCGCAATATCAACATATCTATGGCCACACACGACCAAAAGCATGAAAAGGAAATCATACATACCTCATACCGCTGATGTTTCATCTTGAATCTCTCCCAAGGGCTGAAATAAATGAGGGTATCTGGATCGCATACTTTCTTCCGCTTCCCATGTCATTTCTTCTCGTTTACTGCTTCTCCATAAAACCTTAATTGAGGCCACTTCTTTGTTTCTAAGCCTCCGTACTTGCCTATCTAGTATGGAAATGGGCACTTTTTCATAAGTCAACTTTTCTGTCCCTTGCACATCGCTTATTGGCACGATACTAGTAGGATCTCCAACACATTTTCGAAGCATCGAGACATGAAAAACTTGGTGAACTGACTCCAAATCCAGACGTAGATCTAATTCGTAGGCCACTTTGCGCACAATCTCATAAGGTCCAATGTACCGGGGACTAAGCTTCCCCTTTTTGCCAAATCTCATTACACCTTTCATCGGTGACACTTTCAAGAATACCCAATCTTTCACTTGGAACTCTAAGTCTCTTCGGCGATTATCCGCATAGGACTTTTGACGACTTTGGGCTGCTAATAACCGATCTTGTATGAGCTTGACTTTCTCTATGGCTTGCCGGACCAAGTCTGGCCCTATTAGTCTGGCCTCTCCTGTTTCGAACCACCCAATTGGGGATCTACACTTTCGCCCATATAAAGCTTCATACGGTGCCATTTGGATGCTAGAATGATCACTGTTATTGTAAGCAAATTAAATGAGTGGCAAATGATCATCCCAATTACCTCCGAAATCTATCCTACATGCCCGTAACATATCTTCAAGAGTCTGAATGGTGCGCTCAGCTTGTCCATCGGTCTGCGGGTGAAATGTCGTGCTAAGGCTCACTTGGGTCCCTAAACCTTCTTGGAACGACTTCCAAAATTGGCTGTAAACTGAGTTCCTCTGTCTGAGATAATATATACTGCAACACCATGGAGTCTTACTATCTCTTTAAGATAAAGCTTTGCATAATCTTCTGCCACTTGCGTCGTTCTGACTGGTAAGAAATAAGCTGACTTGGTGAGTCTATCCACAATCACCCATATGGAGTCATACTTACGGCGAGAACGGGGTAAGCCTGTAATGAAGTCCATGTTAATCACTTCCCACTTCCAAGTTGGGATTTCTATAGCTTGCAACAATCCACCCGGCTTTTGGTGCTCGATTTTCACTTGTTGATAATTGGGACATTGAGTTACGAATCCCGCTATGTCCTTCTTCATTCCATTCCACCAACATATAGACTTAAGGTCATGATACATTTTGGTCGCTCCGGGGTGAACAGAATAACGGGAAAAACGAGCTTCTTTCAATATCGGTGGCATAGACCTGCCACATCGGGAACAAACAATCTGCCTCGACATCGGAGAACTTTGTCTCCTGAAAGTTCAAACGATGACTCCTCTTTCTGAGGGAGTGTATCTCTGTAATGCCTTAGCATGGAATCTTCGTATTGCCGCTCTTTCACTTCTGCTACTAGCGATGAGACTGCTGAATTCTGGATAGTAGCTCTCTAGCTACCTGAGTCCACTACTCGAACTCCTAGGCTAGCTAATTGTCGGAGCTCACGGGCCATTTCCCTCTTTTCTGGTCGAACATCACACGAACTTCCCATAGATCTATGACTGAGAGCATCAGCCACAACATTTGCCTTTCCGGGGTGATACAAGATATCAACATCAGAATCTTTTAGCAATTCCAACCATCGTCGTTGCCGTAAATTCAGCTCTTTCTGCTTGATGATATACTGAAGACTCTTATGGTCTATATAAATATCCACATGGACACCATATAAATAATGTCTCCATGTCTTTAACGCATTAACCACTATGGCAAATTCTAAATCATGGGTTGGATAATTCCGCTCATGTTTCCGTAATTGCCTTGAAGCATACGCAATCACCTTACCATGTTACATCAATAAACAGCCTAGCCCAACACCTGAAGCATCCGGTGGAGGAGCCGGAGGTGCTGGAGCTGGGGCTGAGGCTCCCTTACGCTTCTCTAATATAGGTACTGAACGGGAGGACTGAGATTGAGCCGCACTCTAGGACTCACTTTCCTCTACTACCGGTGGCGGTGCTCTTTCAGCCCGCTTTTCTGCCACCGTCTTGCCCTTTTGGGCTGCTGTAGCCTTTCTCTTTACAGGCATTTCTGAAACACACAACACACGATTAAGGGACAAGAATTTCTTATACTATAGCTCTATCGCACGATTCATATGAAGAAAGAAGGTCATTTATTCCTAAAATGTCCGCAGCTTCTTGTTTATAAGTGTGGCGCGCAACACACCCATAACCAAGACTCTACTACACACGGCTCATAGACACACCCTAGGACTGAACTGCTCTGATACCACTTTTGTCACGACCCGTCTAGCGGGCCGCGACGAGCGCCCGGTGCTAGCCCACCCGAGCACCCCTTGGCTTACACTTCACTTACATTTAGGTGAGCCACATAATTAAACATACATTTCTAATCACCATTCATGATAGTCCCATTGGAAGACAATGCTTTCATATCATGGTTGGCATCTATACCACGTCAATGTACATGAGCCGTCAAGGCTATCAAAATAATATACAAAATATAGGCCGACAAGACCAGACACATCTAACCATATTCACATGTCTACGAGCCTCTAAGAAGAGTATAACATATCACATAAGCAGGATAGGACCCCGCTATGCCCATAATTATATACACAAAAGAATAAGTACCCAAAAGCTATGGCTCCGAATGAAATGGAGCTCTGCTAGGTAGTCTCTCAGAATACCGCTATTCATCGAGCCTGCCTCCTTGTGCACATGCGGGCATGACGCAGCGTCCACAAACAAAAGGACATCAGTACGAAGAATGTACTAAGTATGTAAAGCATGATCAATATCAATATAGAGACATAATGAACAACATGAAGAATAGCAAAATATGGGAGATGGTAATATCATCGTTGTTACACCTCGGAAATTTTTCGTACTTGTGTGAGGAGTAGAACAATGAAGGGCTTGAGTGTATGACGTTTTACTAAGTCGGGAATGACTAATTCTGAATTTTTGGGAAATAAGAAGGTTGCCGAAAATTTTCAGCTCAGTGGTCGTAAAGGGCACTATACGGCCCGTATAGTGCAATCACTCTCCAGCCTTCCAAAATCTCAAGTTTCTGCCAAGTGTTGAAATGGCTAAACACGACTTGGAGGACGGCCCGTAAACTGGTTTACGGACCGTGAACCTCGATCATAAACCGCCATAATCCTTAGCCAAACTTTCTGTTGCTGGGATGATTAAAAACGATCATGGAGGACGGACCGTAAACCACAATACGGTCCATAAACTGTGGTTTACGACCACTGTTCATCCCGACGAATATTCATTAAAGACCAGATTTTGGATTATTAAAAAGGGACCAAAGCCTCATTTTATTTCATTTCTTATCTATACACCTCAAGAGACTTCTAGAACTCTCCAAATAATTCATCCACAAGACTCAAAGAGAATTAATGATCAACAACATTAAATCCTTGAATCCAAGTGCAAGAACACATCAAGGGATCATCTAAGTCAAGTAATTCCCAAGAAGGTGCAACTAGGGTTTTGTCCAAGTGGAATATTGCAACTCAAGACTTGTTGAATCATCATCCAAGGTATGTCTCATGATCAATTCATGTTGTTTGAGGCATTAGAAGGCTTAGACACTTGAAGTATACAAGGACATAGAAAATGAGTCTTGCATGGGTGAATTGTGTCATAATGGAATAGTGAACGGATGGGATTATGAATGTTGATGTGTTATGATTATGAATACGTTTTAAATGACGTATAGACCATAGAATAGGGGCGAAGTAAGCAAAACTATGATGATTAGCTAAAACCATAAAATGAGGGGAAATTGGAAGAAAATCGTGGATTTTGCTTAAGGCGTGTAAACGATAATTGTTGCTCGCGATATTATGAGTATTATTGTAAATGTTTGGGAGGTTCAATAGAACAGGGAAAAGTAGTAGGAACAAAGAGAATTCCTCCTAGTTTTCCTTAGAAATAATGATGCGTTTTCGTAGACCGTTAACTAACCTGAGCCAAATTCTCTCGTAAAGGTGACGACGTGATATCGAAAGAAGATAAGTGGACGACGACTTGGCTAAGCGATCAAGGTATGTGAGGCTAGACCTTTTCTTTCTATGGCATGAATACCATGACATAATTTCCTCTGCTTCCCGTGATTTCCCTATACCTGGAAAACCAAGAGCTTAAGATATTAAATAGCCATATGAGTCAAGAGACATGATGTGACGCTCCTATGACATGAATGATGTTATTCCTTGTATACACTCACCTTATACATTGATCCTTTCAACGTGAGGCAGAATAATCATGTATGTCCATAATAGAATCGAGGGTATACGACCTTACGTCACCTCGATGGAATACAACTAATCTAGAGTCCTTATGCATGATTAAGAACAAGTATATTTTATAAATATATTACTATGAGTATTTTACCATGAGCATGTCATGATTGAATTTACACCGGGCCTAGTTGGCCGGGCAGACACCGCTACGGCGGGCGGCTATACGGACACACCGGGCCTAGTTGGTCGGGCAGACACCACTAGTGGGCGGCATGAGATGGTACCCCGGACGCGGGAGGCCTGGACGCGGGCTTATATTATTGATGATCACACCGTTTCGACATGGACGGGCAGCTTGCATGTCATGCATCTATGATATTATGATAAGTATGAGTAAGACAGCATGCATTATTTCTCTTATGACTATTATTCAGATTCAGATGTTCTCATTGATGCTCACGCTAAATTATTGATGTCTTTCTTCATTAATCATGCCTCTCATACTCAGTACAATGTTCGTACTGACGTCCCTTTCTTTGGATGCTGTGTTCATGCCCACAGGTAGACAGGGAGGCGAGTTAGATCCAGATACTTAGGAGCTGTTAGCTGTTGAGAGCACTCCATTGTTTCGGAGGTGCTTATGATTTCTCTTTTGGTACATATATGTATATATATATTTTTTGGGCATGACGGAGTCTTGTTCCGTCCGTTGTATAGTATGTCAGTAGAGGCTCGTAGATGCGTAGTGTGGGTAGCATGGTCTCAAATCTTCGTGTACATGTGCACTCATTATTTTGATGTACTAAACCTTTCTATATACAAAAGTATTCATGCCTCCATATAAATTATGATCCTTTCTATGTTTTAAGTATAAATGTGATAATAAGGCATTAATCGAGTAAGATGAGTAATAGAACGAGCGGTGCTCGGCGGCTAGTTCCGGGTACTCGTCGCGGCCCCTAGCAGGGTCGTGACAAAAGTGGTATCAGAGCAGTTCGTCCTAGGAAGTGTCTATGAGTCGTGTCTAGTAGAGTCTTGTTTATGGTGTGTTGCACGCCACACTAATAAACAAGAGGCTACAGGGCATTTAGGAAAATGACCGTCTTTCTTTCCATTAGATCGTGCGATAGAGCCATGCATTGGATTTTATCCTTCCCTAAAAGTGCGTTGTGATTTCAGAATGCCGCCGAAAGGAAAAGCTACAGCTGCCCAGAAGGGCAAAGCTACGACAAAGAAGCTGGCCGAAAGAGAGCCTCCGGCGAATGTAGAGAAGAGTGAATCACAAAGTGAGGTCGCGCCCAATGTAGAAGGGCAAGGAGGAGCCTCAGCTCCGGCCCCTCCACCAGGTGCTTCGGGTCAACAAGTGACCGAAGCTATTCGTTTACTGACACAATTGGTTGCCGCCCAGGCACAGCGGCAGAGTGCAGGCCCGAGTGACCATTCCACCAGTACGAGAGCCCGTGATTTCTTGACTTTAAATCCTCCGGAATTTTTTGGGGCGAAGCCGGATGAGGACCCCCAAGGCTTTGTTGATGAGATGTTGAGGACGCTGAAACTTATGCATGCTTCTGAGACCGAATCGGTAGAGTTAGCCTCCTATAGACTCCGCGATGTGGCGGTATTGTGGTATAACAACTGGATAGCGTCGAGACCAGAAAATGCACCTCCTCCTTTCTGGCAAGAATTTGTCGATGCTTTCATTCGACATTATTTGCCACCTAAGGTCCGCCGAGCTAGAGCGGACAGGTTCCTGAATCTAAAGCAAGAAGGCATGAGTGCTCGAGAGTATAGCATGCAGTTTAATTATCTAGCCAGGTATGCTCCGACTATGTTGGCCGACATGGGAGACCGAGTCCACAGATTTGTGAGTGGTTTAGGGCCACACATATTTAGAGATTGCTTGACGGCTTCTTTGCAAGACGGGATGGATATCTCCCGAATACAGGCACATGCTCAAAATCTCGAGGAACGACAACAGCAACAAAGAAGAGACCGTGATAATGACAGAAGGCAAGGCAAGAGAACTAGATCCATGAGAGCTAGCAGGTAATACAGAGGGGGACCGAGACCGATGCATTCTAGGCACTCAAGTCAGTCAGCGACTAGTGCGCCTCCCAGATTCTCAGATAGGAGGGTTGATCGTTCTTTCCAGCCAGGACAGGGCCAGAGTTCGAGGGCCTCAGATTCTCAATCTTGGGGACATTTTGGTCAGCGGAGATTTCCAGTACCGCGGTGCAGCCAGTGCGGCAAATTGCATTCCGGGCAGTGCCGTCAGGGTTCTGATGCGTGTTATGCTTGCGGGAAAGTTGGCCATATAATGAGAGAGTGCCCTTCAGCAAGGGGTAGAGTTGGGACTCAGCCTACAGGGTCAGCAGCTGGGTCTTCCTCAGTACGCCCGACGGCACAAACTTCTCAGGCTACAGCAAGTAGGGGCAGAGGCAGAGGGAGAGTATCTACTTCAGGTGCTGTCCAGACCCGCGTGTATGCTTTGGCAGGGCGACAGGATCTTGAATCCTCCCCGGATGTTGTCACAGGTACTCTGACTATATTTTCCCGCGACGTATATGCTTTGATTGATCCAGGCTTTACTTTCTCTTATGTTACCCCATATGTTGCTGACTGTATTGGGGTGAAACCTGAGCTAATTAAACCTTTCAAGGTGTTCACTCCGGTTGGTGATCCTGTGATAGCGCGGAAAGTATATAAAAATTGTGTCGTCGTGATATGTGATCGACGGACAAAAGTTGATCTAATTGAACTGGAAATGGTAGACATTGACGTGATTATGGGAATGGATTGGTTGGCCTCGTGTTATGCTAATGTCGACTGTAGGACAAAAGTGGTTCGATTTCAATTCCCGGGAGAGCCTGTACTTGAATGGAAGGGTAATACTGCATCCCAAAACGGTAGGTTTATTTCCTACCTCAAGGAGAGGAAGATGATAGCCAAGGGTTATATTTATCATCTAGTTCGGGTCCGTGATATCAAGGCAAAGCCGCCAGCTGTCCAGTCGGTTCCTATAGTAAATGAATTCTAGGATGTATTCCCAGAAGAACTTCCAGGTCTTCCTCCAGAAAGGGAAATCGACTTTGCTATCGACGTATTACCAGATACCGAGCCTATTTCTATTCCTCCTTACCGAATGGCTCCAGCAGAATTGAAAGAGCTAAAGGTACAGTTAAAGATCTACTTGAGAAGGGGTTTATAAGGCCCAGTTCATCACCGTGGGGAGCACCGGTCTTGTTCGTCAAAAATAAAGACGGATCTCTACGAATGTGCATCGACTACAGGCAGTTGAACAAAGTGACAGTAAAGAATAAATACCCTCTTCCCAGAATCGACGATTTGTTTGATCAATTACAGGGCGCCAAGTGGTTCTCCAAGATAGATCTGAGATCGGGTTATCATCAGGTGAGAATTAGAGAAGCAGATATCCCCAAGACTGCCTTCAGGACGAGATATGGTCACTACGAGTTTCGAGTAATATCGTTTGGGTTGACCAATGCCCCGGCGGTGTTCATGAATTTAATGAATAATGTGTTCAGGCCATTCTTGGATATTTTCGTGATAGTATTTATCGACGATATCCTGGTATATTCTCGCACAGAGTCAGAACATGCAGATCACCTAAGAATTGTTCTTGGCGTTCTCCGAGCCCGAGAATTATATGTGAAGTTCTCAAAATGCGAGTTCTGGCTAAATTCTGTTGCATTTCTAGGCCATGTTATTTGAGATGATGGCATCCGAGTCGACACTCAGAAAATAGAAGCTGTGAAGACTTGGCCAAGGCCTATGACGCCTACAGAAGTTCGTAGTTTTCTGGGTTTGGCAGATTATTACCGAAGATTCATAGAGGGTTTTTCTTTAATTTCCGCCCCATTAACGAAGCTAACCCAGAAGTCGGTGAAATTTCTATGGAAGGATGCTTGTGAGCGTAGTTTTCAAGAGCTAAAAGACAGATTGACTTCAGCTCCAGTGTTAACATTTCCAAAAGGGCCGGATGGTTATGTTGTGTATTGTGATGTTTCCGGTGTGGGGCTGAGATGTGTATTGATGCAACATGGCAAGGTTATTGCATATGCCTCGGGACAATTACGGAAACATGAACAAAATTATCCGACTCATGATCTCGAATTGGCCGCGGTTATCCTTGCCTTAAAAGATATGGAGGCATTATTTGTATGGTGTGCACGTCGATATCTATACTGATCATAAGAGTCTTCAGCATATTTTCAAGCAGAAGGAGTTGAATCTACGACAAAGGCGGTGGCTAGAACTGCTGAAGGATTATGATGTGAATATCTTGTACCACCCTGGAAAGGAGAATGTGGTAGCCGACGTGCTTAGCCGTCGATCAATGGGCAGTTTAAATGGAGATCCTTCAGAAAAGAAAGAAATGGTCTGTGAGCTTCATCGATTAGCAAACCTTGGGGTGCGGGTAAGCGATTCGGGTAATGCAGGAGTTAGAGTCAATGATCCCATGGTCTCACCCTTGAATGCGGAGATAAAAGAACGCCAGTATGAAGATCCACAGATGTGTCATCACAGGGATGTATCCGGTAGGAAAGAGAAGTCTCCATTTGAAGTTTCTACAGATGGGGTTCGTAGATACCGTGACAGAGTGTGTGTACCGGATGTGGCAGAATTACGCCAGCGGATCCTAGAGGAAGCACACCATTCTCGATATTCCATTCATCTAGGTGCGACCAAGATGTATCACGATCTCAAATTGTTATAATGGTGGGATGGCATGAAACGAGACATAGCAGCATTTGTGGCGCAGTGTCCAAATTGCCAACAGGTGAAAGCAGAACATCAGAAGCCAAGAGGCTTATTGCAAGCGATGGAGATTCCCACCTGAAAATGGGAAGAGATTAATATGGATTTCATTGTAGGATTACCCCGTTCCCGAGGCAGATACGACTCGATATGGGTGATCGTGGACAGACTCACGAAAGCAGCTCATTTCCTCCTAGTCAGAACCACGTATTCGGCGGAAGATTATGCGAAATTGTATTTGAAAGAAATTGTGCGACTTCATGGAATTCCTTTAGCCATTATTACAGACAGAGGGGCCCAGTTTACAGCTAAGTTCTGGAAATATTTTTAGGAAGGCTTAGGTACTCAGGTCAAATTCAGCACGACATTTCACCCACAAACTGACAGGCAAGCCGAGCGTACCATTCAAACTTTAGAAGATATGTTACGAGCGTGTGTACTAGACTTTGGTGGTACTTGGGATGATCATTTTCCATTAATTGAATTTTCTTACAAAACAGCTATCATTCCGGTATTCAAATGGCCCCGTATGAAGCTTTGTACGGAAGGAAATGTAGATCCCCAATCGGATGGTTTGAAACCGGAGAAGTGCAATTGATAGGCCCCGACTTGATTCAACAAGCAGTCGAAAAGGTCTAGATCATCCGGGATCGATTGTTGGCAGCCCAGAGTCGCCAAAAGTCCTATGCGGACAATCGCCGACGAGACATGGAATTCCAAGTTGGTGACTGGGTATTCCTGAAGGTATCGCCAATGAAAGGGGTGATGAGGTTTGGCAAGAAAGGAGAGTTAAGCCCAAGATACATCGGACCTTATAAAATTGTCCGTAAGGTAGGACAGGTAGCATATGAATTAGACCTACCTTCGGAGCTTGAAGCAGTTCATCCAGTATTTCATGTGTCGATGCTCCGCAAATGTATTGGAGACCCAAAAAGGATAGTTCCGGTAGAGGATGTGCAAGTGACAGAGAAGCTGACATATGAAGAAGTACCTGTTGCTATTTTAGACCGACAAGTGCGAAGACTTAGGAACAAAGAGGTAGCTTCAGTAAAAGTCCTATGGCGAAGTAGCAATCGAGAAGAAATGACTTGGGAAGCGGAAGAGAAGATGAAAGACAAATACCCACATTTATTAAAATCCCCAGGAGAGGTTCATGATGAGACGCCGAGGTTATAAGGTATGTATACTTATCTTTATGTTTTGGTCGTGTGTGGCCGTAGAGATGTTGTATCTGTGATGTAACTTGTAAAGCAAACATATTGGGGGTTGTTGTGGCAGGTAGGTAGTGTCCAATGTATAAAGGAAATTCTGCCGAAATTTTCGTAGGATTCCCGAGTACTTTAACATTCGAGGACGAATGTTCCAAAAGGGGGGAAGAATGTTACGCCTCGGAAATTTTTCGTACTTGTGTGAGGAGTATAACAATGAAGGGCTTGAGTGCATGACGTTTTACTATGTCGCGAATGGCTAATTATGAATTTTTGGGAAATAAGAAGGTTGCGGAAAATTTTCAGCTCAGTGGTCGTAAAGGGCACTATACAGCCCGTAAAGTGATTTACGGACCGTATAGTGCAATCGTCCTCCAGCCTTCCAAAATCTCAAGTTTCTGCCAAGTGTTGAAATGGATAAACACGACTTGGAGGACGGCCCGTAAACTGGTTTACGGACCGTGAACCTCGGTCGTAAAACGCCATAATCCTCAGCCAAACTTTCTGTTTCTGGGATGATTAAAAACGATCATGGCGGACGGACCGTAAACCACAATACGGTCCGTAAACTGTGGTTAACGACCACTGTTCATCCCGACGAATATTCATTAAAGACCAGATTTTGGATTATTAAAAAGGGACCAAAGCCTCATTTTATTTCATTTCTTATCTATACACCTCAAGAGACTTCTAGAACTCTCCAAATAATTCATCCACAAGACTCAAAGAGAATTAATGATCAACAACATTAAATCCTTGAATCCAAGTGCAAGAACACATCAAGGGATCATCTAAGTCAAGTAATTCCCAAGAAGGTGCAACTAGGGTTTTGTCCAAGTGGAGTATTGCAACTCAAGACTTGTTGAATCATCATCCAAGGTATGTCTCATGATCAATTCATGTTGTTTGAGGCATTAGAAGGCTTAGACACTTGAAGTATACAAGGACATAGAAAATGAGTCTTGCATGGGTGAATAGTGTCATAATGGAATAGTGAATGGATGGGATTTTGAATGTTGAGGTGTTATGATTATGAATACGTTTTAAATGACGTATAGACCATAGAATAGGGGCGAAGTAAGAAAAACTATGATGATGAGCTAAAACCATAAAATGTGGGGAAATTGGAAGAAAATGGTGGATTTTGCTTAAGGCGTGTAAACGATGATTGTTGCTCGCGATATTATGAGTATTGTTGTAAATGTTTGGGAGTTGCAATAGAATGGGGAAAATTAGTAGGAACAAAGAGAATGCCGCCTAGTTTTCCTTAGAAATAATGATGCGTTTTCGTAAACCGTTAACTAACCTGAGCCAAATTCTCTCGTAAAGGTGACGACGTGATATCGAAAGAAGATAAGTGGACGACGACTTGGCTAAGAGATCAAGGTATGTGAGGCTAGACCTTTTCTTTCTATGGCATGAATCCCATGACATAATTTCCTATCCTTCCCGTGATTTCCCTATACCCGGAAAACCAAGAGCTTAAGATCATAAATAGCCATATGAGTCAAGAGACATGATGTGACGCTCCTATGACATGAATGATATTATTCCTTGTATACACTCACCTTATACATTGATCCTTTCAAGGTGAGGCAGAATAATCATGTATGTCCATAATAGAATCGAGGGTATACGACCTTACGTCACCACAATGGAATACAGCTAATCTAGAGTCCTGATGCATGTATAAGAACAAGTATATTTTATAAATATATTACTATGAGTATTTTACCATGAGCATGTCATGATTGAATTTACACCGGGCCTAGTTGGCCGGGCAGACACCGCTACGGCGGGCGGCTATACGGACACACCGGGCCTAGTTGGCCGGGCAGACACCACTAGTGGGCGGCATGAGATGGTACCCCGGACGCGGGAGGCCTGGACGCGGGCTTATATTATTGATGATCACACCGTTCCGACATGGACGGGCAGCTTGCATGTCATGCATCCATGATATTATGATAAGTATGAGTAAGACAACATGCATTATTTCTCTTATGACTATTATTTAGATTCAGATGTTCTCATTGATGCTCACGCTATATTATTGATGTCTTTCTTCATTAATCATGCCTCTCATACTCAGTACAATGTTCGTACTGACGTCCCTTTCTTTGGATGCTGTGTTCATGCCCACAGGTAGACAGGGAGGCGAGTTGGATCAAGATACTTAGGAGCTGTCAGCTGTTGAGAGCACTCCATTGTTTCGGAGGTGCTTATGATTTCTCTTTTGGTACATATATGTATATATATATGTTTTGCGCATGACGGAGTCTTGTTCCGTCCATTATATAGTATGTCAGTAGAGGCTCGTAGATGCGTAGTCTGGGTAGCATGGTCTCACATCTTCGTGTATATGTGCACTCATTATTTTGATGTACTAAACCTTTCTATATACAAAACTATTCATGCCTCCATATAAATTATGATCTTTTCTATGTTTTAAGTATTAATGTGATAATAAGGCATTAATCGAGTAAGATGAGTAATAGAACGAGCGGTGCTCGGCGGCTTGTTCCGGGTACCCGTCGCGGCCCCTAGCTGGGTCATGACAATCGTCGTAGGCACTTACTTGCCTCACATAGGATCCTTCCATTTCTAATGTGTATTTACGTACATACATTCATATCCGTATCCGTTCCGTATCGGTACTCATATTCGTATACATACCCTTATTCGCATTCATATCATATCATGTTCGTATTCATACTTATATCTATATCATATACATAACATTTACACGACATACCCGACCATGCAGGATCGGTGTTTCATACATACTTGGCCAACCAAGGCTCAAGGTTGCACATACCTGGCCCTACCAAGGCTTCAGGGTTACATCTACCTGGCCCTACCAAGGCTCAGGGTTATCCGTACCATCTGCAGAGGTGTGCGCGCGTTACGTAATCATATACATACTTATTTACATATCTAACCCAGCCTCATAAGCTCGGGGTTCCATAATAGTCATACATATACACAAACACACAATGATTCATAAGCATATTTACTATTTACATCATTATCATAATCGTCATCAACATCATTGTTACTATTATCGTCATTCATCACATTTATCTTTATAGGCTTACTCGTCATACGAGGGATTTAGTACAATCGTGGCGTATCTAGAATCGTGAGCTTAATAGCTCGGAAGATCGAATCATTTATGAGACATCATAGACTTATTGAAGATTTAGATGTTTGGCCAAAGAACCATGCCTTATGAAAGAAGGGTTAGCCTTACATACCTTTCCGTTGAACTATTCTACACTTGCGCGCTCTCCTCCAATGCTAGCGTTTCTACCTTCATTAAAGTCATACTATCATTAGAATCGATAACTATCATATATGACTAAAGCTAGAGAAAATCGGACAACATCTCCTCAATTTTTACGACATTCCTCTATCGCGTATATCAACTCCCAATCGTCAATAATACATTCATAATACCATAACAATAATCATTATTCATTCACATTATCCACATTTCTTAGTTCACCTTCAATCACCCATATCCATGGCTATGACACACGACTATTTCCATTCACGTGCATTGCTCATCTCACGTTCTCAACATCATTTATAACAGATTTACATTACAATACATCAAGACTCATAACTCAATTCAAACTATTTCTCAAAATGGTAGTATTCCACATTCATGACCCATTTTGCCATACCTCTCTACAATCCAAGTATTTCAACTCTTAAATACCTTAAACAACATAGAAACATCATAAATCTTACCTTAGATGTCGTAGGATTAAGCCTTGGTTGATAATACTCCACTTGAGAAAAACCCTAGTTTATCTCCTATGAGATTTCTTGACTTGTGTGATCCTTAATGGGTTTTCTTATACTTGAATCACTTAGTTTATTTTGTTGATCACCAAATATCCTTGAATTCTTGTGGAATTTATGTAGAGAGATGTTTTAGAGAGAATGGGTGTCATGTAGAAGTGAAATGAAATGAAATAATGAACTTGGTCTCTTATTAATAACCTAAAATCTGATCTTAAATGAACAGTCGTCGAAAGTGCACAGTGGTCGTAAACACAGTTTACGGTCCGTATTTCGTGGTCGTATTTAAGGATGACAGAAACAGAAAGTCAGGCTGAGGACATGGTGGTTTACGACTCAGTTTACGGGCCGTATTTCAGTTTACGGTCCGTATTCCAAGTCGTCTTTAACCATTCCAGCATTTGATAGAAAGTTGAAGCTTTTGGAAGCTGAAACACGACATTGCAGTTTACGGACCGTATACCACTTTACGGTACGTATTTCATTTTACGACCAACTGGCCAGAATGCAAACCTGCAACTTTTTCACATTTCCAAAACATATAATTAGTCATTGTGGAGCATAACCTACCTTTCATTGCAATTGCCTTTGAAATCTTACTTAGGGTCATCAAACGTCGTTCCCTTCTTATTAAAACATCATATACTCATATTCTTCGTTAGTCTATTCACTGCACGTTCACGGGGGAATTCCCGAGGTGTAACATTCTCCCCTCTTTAAGAACATTCGTCCTCGAATGTTAAAGTCTTCGGGGATTCTATAGTAATTTCGCCAGAGTTTCCCCTATAATATGGCACTACCAACCTATCACAACAACCCAAAATATCATCGCCTCACCGGCCTACGTCACAATATCAACATATCTATGGCCACACACGACCAAAAGCATGAAAAGGAAATCATACATACCTCATACCGCTGATGTTTCATCTTGAATCTCTCCCAAGGGTTGAAATAAATGAGGGTATCTGGATCGCATACTTTCTTCCGCTTCCCATGTCATTTCTTCTCGTTTACTGCTTCTGCATAAAACCTTAACTGAGGCCATTTCTTTATTTCTAAGCCTCCGTACTTGCCTATCTAGTATGGCAATGGGCACTTCTTCATAAGTTAACTTTTCTGTCACTTGTACATCGCTTACTGGCACGATACTAGTAGGATCTCCAACATATTTTTGAAGCATCAAGACACGAAAAACTGGGTGAACGGACTCCAAATCCAGACGTATATCTAATTTGTTGGACACTTTGCCCACTTTGCGCACAATCTAATAAGGTCCATTGTACCGGGGACTAAGCTTCCCCTTTTTTCCAAATCTCATTACACCTTTCATCGGTGACATTTCAAGAATACCCAATCTTTCACTTGGAACTCTAACTCTCTTCGGCGATTATCCGCATAGGACTTTTGACGACTTTGGGCTGCTAATAACCGATCTTGTATGAGCTTGACTTTCTCTATGGCTTGCTGGACCAAGTCTGGCCTCTCCTGTTTCGAACCACCCAATTGGGGATCTACACTTTCGCCCATATAAAGCTTCATACGGTGCCATTTGGATGCTAGAATGATAACTGTTATTGTAAGCAAATTAAATGAGTGGCAAATGATCATCCCAATTACCTCCGAAATCTATCATACATGCCCGTAACATATCTTCAAGAGTCTGAATGGTGCGCTCAGCTTTTCCATCGGTCTGCGGGTGAAATGTCGTGCTAAGGCTCACTTGGGTCCCTAAACCTTCTTGGAACGACTTCCAAAAATTGGCTATAAACTGAGTTCCTCTGTCTGAGATAATATATACTTGAATACCATGGAGTCTTACTATCTCTTTAAGATAAAGCTTTGCATAATCTTCTGCCACATGCGTCGTTCTGACTGGTAAGAAATAAGCTGACTTGGTGAGTCTATCCACAATCACCCATATGGAGTCATACTTACGGCGAGAACGGGGTAAGCCTGTAATGAAGTCCATGTTAATCACTTCCCACTTCCAAGTTGGAATTTCTATAGCTTGCAACAATCCACCCGGCTTTTGGTGCTCGATTTTCACTTGTTGACAATTGGGACATTGAGCTACGAATCCCGCTATGTCTTTCTTCATTCCATTCCACCAATATATAGACTTATGGTCATGATACATTTTCGTCGCTCCGGGGTGAACAGAATAATCGGAACAACGAGTTTCTTTCAATATCTGGTGGCGTAGACCTGCCACATCGGGAACACACAATCTGCCTCGACATCGGAGAACTCCGTCTCCTGAAAGCTCAAATGATGACTCCTCTTTCTGAGGGAGTGTATCTCTGTAATGCCTTAGCATGGAATCTTCGTATTGCCGCTCTTTCACTTTTGCTACTAGCGACGAGACTGCTGAATTCTGGATAGTAGCTCCCTGGTTACCTGAGTCCACTACTCGAACTCCTAGGCTAGCTAATTTTTGGAGCTCACGGGCCATTTTCCCTCTTTTCTGGTCGAACATCATACAAACTTCCCATAGATCTACGGCTGAGAGCATCAGCCACAACATTTTCCTTTCCGGGGTGATACAAGATATCAACATCATAATCTTTTAGCAATTCCAACCATCGTCGTTGCCGTAAATTCAGCTCTTTCTGCTTGAAGATATACTGAAGACTCTTATGGTCTGTATAAATATCAACATGGACACCATATAAATAATGTTTCCATGTCTTTGACGCATGAACCACTGCGGCCAATTCTAAATCATGGGTTGGATAATTCCGCTCATGTTTCCGTAATTTCCTTGAAGCATACGCAATCACCTTACCATGTTACATCAATACACAGCCTAGCCCAACACCTGAAGCATCCGGTGGAGGATCCGGAAGTGCTGGAGCTGGGGGTGAGGCTCCCTCACGTTCCTCTAATATAGGTACTGAACGGGAGGACTGAGATTGAGCCGCACTCTGGGACTCACTTTCCTTTACCACCGGTGGCGGTGCTCTTTCATCCCGCTTTTCTGCCACCGTCTTGCCCATTTGGGCTGCGGTAGCCTTTCTCTTTACAGGCATTTCTGAAACACACAAGACACGATTAAGGGATACGAATTTCTTATACCATAGCTCTATCACACGATTCTTATGAAGAAAGAAGGTCATTTATTCCTAAAATGTCCGCAGCTTGTTGTTTATAAGTGTGGCGTGCAACACACCCATAACCAAGACTCTACTAGACACGACTCATAGACACACCCTAGGACTGAACTGCTTTGCTACCACTTTTGTCACGACCCGTCTAGCTTGCCGCGACGAGCGCCCGGTGCTAGCCCACCCGAGCACCCCTTGGCTTACACTTCACTTACATTTAGGTGAGCCACATAATTAAACATACATTTCTAATCACCATTCATGATAGTCCCATTGGACGACAATGCTTTCATATCATGGTTGGCATCTATACCACGTCAATGTACATGAGCCGTCAACGCTATCAAAATAATATAAAAAATATAGGCCGACAAGGCCAGACACATCTAACCATATTCACATGTCTACGAGCCTCTAAGAAGAGTATAACATATCACATAAGCGGGACAGGACCCCGCTATGCCCATAATTATATACACAAAAGAATAAGTACCCAAAAGCTATGGCTCCGAATGAAATGGAGCTCTGCTAGGTAGTCTCTGAGAATACCGCTATTGATCGATCCTGCCTCCCTGTGTACCTGCGGGCACGACGCAGCGTCCACAAACAAAAGGACGTCAGTACGAAGAATGTACTGAGTATGTAAAGCTTCATCAATATCAATATAGAGACATATTGAACAACATCAAGAATAGCAAAATATGGGAGATGGTAATATCACCGTCGTAGGCACTTACTTGCCTCACATAGGATCCTTCCATTTCTAATGCGTATTTACGTACATACATTCATATCCGTATCCGTTCCGTATCTATACTCATATTCGTATACATACCCATATTCACATTCATATCATATCATGTTCGTATTCATACTTATATCCATATCATATACATAACATTTACACAGCATACCCGACCATGCAGGATCGGTGTTTCATACATACTTGGCCAACCAAGGCTCAAGGTTGCACATACCTGGCCCTACCAAGGCTTCAGGGTTACATCTACCTGGCCCTACCAAGGCTCAGGGTTATCCGTACCATCTGCAGAGGTGTGCGCGCGTTACGTAATCATATACATACTTATTTACATATCTTACCCAGCCTCATAAGCTCGGGGTTCCATAATAGTCATACATATACACAAACACACAATGATTCATAAGCATCTTTACTATTTACATCATTATCATAATCGTCATCAACATCATTGTTACTATTATCGTCATTCATCACATTTATCTTTATAGTCTTACTCGTCATACGAGGGATTTAGTACAATCGTGGCATATCAAGAATCGTGAGCTTAATAGCTCGGATGATCGAATCATTTATGAGACATCATAGACTTATTGAAGATTTAGAAGTTTGGCCAAAGAATCATGCCTTATGAAAGAAGGGTTAGCCTTACATACCTTTCTGTTGAACTATTCTACATTTGCGCGTTCTCCTCCAATGCTAGAGTTTCTACCTTCATTAAAGTCATACTATCATTAGAATCGATAGCTAGCATATATGGCTAAAGCTAGAGAAAATCGGACAGCATCTCCTCTATTTTTATGACATTCCTCCATCGCGTATATCAACTCCCAATCGTCCATAATACATTCATAATACCATAACAATAATCATTATTCATTCACATTATCCACATTTCTTAGTTTACCTTCAATCACCCATATCCTTGGCTATGACACACGACTATGTCCATTCACGTGCATTGCTCATCTCACGTTCTCAACATCATTTATAACACATTTACATTACAATACATCAAGACTCATAACTCAATTCAAACTATTTCTCAAAATAGCACTATTCCATTTTCATGACCCATGTTGCCATACCTCTCTAAAATCCAAGTATTTCAACTCTTAAATACCTTAAACAACATAGAAACATCATAAATCGTACCTTAGATGTCGTAGGAACAAGCCTTGGTTGATAATATTCCACTTGAGCAAAACCCTAGTTTATCTCCTATGAGATTGCTTGACTTGTGTGATCCTTAATGGGTTTTCTTATACTTGATTCACTTAGTTTATGTTGTTGATCGCCAAATATCCTTGAATGCTTATGGAATTTATGTAGAGAGATGTTTTAGAGAGAAAGGGTGTCATGTAGAAGTGAAATGAAATGAAATAATGAACTTGGTCTCTTATTAATAACCCAAAATCTGATCTTAAATGAACAGTCGTCGAAAGTGCACAGTGGTCGTAAACACAGTTTACGGTCCGTATTCCAGTTTACGGACCGTATTTCGTGGTCGTATTTAAGGATGACAGAAACAGAAAGTCAGGCTGAGGATAAGGTGGTTTACGACTCAGTTTACGGGCCGTATTTCAGTTTACGGTCCGTATTCCAAGTCGTCTTTAACCATTCCAGCATTTGACAGAAAGTTGAAGCTTTTGGAAGCTGAAACACGACATAGCAGTTTATGGACCGTATACCACTTTACGGTCCGTATTTCATTTTACGACAAACTGGCCAGAATGCAAACATGAAACTTTTTCACATTTCCAAAACCTATAATTAGTCATTGTGGAGCATAACCTACCTTTCATTGCAATTGCCTTTGAAATCTTACTAAGGGTCGTCAAACGTCGTTCCCTTCTTATTAAAACATCATATACTCATATTCTTCGTTAGTCTATTCACTACACGTTCACGGGGGAATTCCCGAGGTGTAACATAGAGGCAGAGGGCGAGCATCTACTTCAGGTGACACTCAGCCCCGTGTGCATGCTTTAGCCGGACGACAGGATCTTGAGTCCTCCCCGGATGTGGTTACATGTACATTAGCTATATTTTCCTATGATGTATATGCATTGATAGATCCGGGTTCTACACTCTCTTATATTACTCCGTATGTTGCTAGTCGTATTGGGGTGATACCCGAGCCAATTAAACCTTTTGAAGTATCTACTCCGGTTGGTGATCCAGTGATACCTATACAAGTGTATAAAAATTGTGTACTTGTGATATGCAATCGCCAGACCAAAGCTGATTTAATTGAGTTGGAAATGTTAGATTTCGATGTGATTATGGGTATGGATTGGTTGACCTCCTGCTATGCTAGTGTTGATTGCCGGACGAAAGTGGTTCGATTCCAATTTCCGGAAGAGCCCATGCTTGAATGGAAGGGTAATACAGCCTCTCCAAAAGGTAGGTTTATTTCCTACCTTAAGGCAAGAAAGATGATAGCCAAAGGCTATATTTATCATCTAGTCCGAGTTTATGACACCGAAGCAAGGTCGTCAACTTTCCAATCCGTTCCGGTAGTGAACGAATTTCCGGATGTATTTCCAGATGAACTTCCAGGCCTTCCTCTAGAAAGAGAAATTGACTTCGCTATTGATGTGTTACCGGACAACAAGCCTATTTCTATTCCTCCGTATCGAATGGTTCCGACAGAATTAAAAGAGCTAGAGGCACAGTTGAAAGATTTTCTTGAAAAGGGGTTTATTAGACCCAGTTCATCATCGTGGGGAGCACCAGTCTTGTTCGTGAGAAAGAAATATGGTTCCCTACGAATGTGCATCGATTATAGGCAGTTGAACAAGGTAATGATAAAGAATAAATATCCTCTCCCAAGGATTGATGATTTGTTTGATCAACTGCAGGGTGCCAAATGGTTTTCTAAAATAGACTTGAGGTCGGGTTATCATCAAGTGAGAGTTAGAGAAGAAGATATTCCAAAAATAGCCTTCAGAATGAGATATGGCCACTATGAGTTACGAGTGATGTCGTTTGGGTTGACTAATGCTCCGGCAGTGTTTATGAATTTGATGAATAATGTATTCAGGCCACTCTTGGATTTATTTGTGATAGTATTCATTAATGATATTCTGGTATACTCTCGCACTGAATCAGAGCATGCAGATCATCTACGTATTGTTCGTGGAATTCTTCGAGCCCGATAACGGCATTCCGGACTAGATATGGCTACTATGAGTTTCGTGTTATGTCATTCGGGCTAACTAATGCCCCAGCCGTATTCACGGATTTTATGAACCGTGTATTCAGACCCTTTCTAGATTTGTTCATGATTGGGTTTATAGATGATATTCTGGTTTATTCGCCGTTAGAGGCCGATCATGCAGAACATCTGCGGACAGTGCTTGGGATTCTTCGAGATAAAGAGTGGTATGTCAAGTTTTCTAAGTGTGAGTTCTGGTTGAACTCGGTGGCTTTTCTGGGTCACATTATTTCAGAGGAAGGCGTTAGAGTGGATGCCCAGAAGATTGAGGCTGTGAATAATTGGCCAAGGCCCACGGCACCAACGGAGATACGTAGTTTCTTGGGCTTGGCAGGTTACTATAGAAGGTTTGTAGAAGGATTTTCCTCTCTTTCAGCACCATTGAGAAAATTGACTTAGAAATCAGTTAAGTTCCAATTGATAGATGCTTATGAGCAGAGCTTTCACACGTTGAAGGATAAGCTAACTTCAGCACTAGTTTTGACCTTTCCTGAAGGAGCAGATGGCTATGTGGTATATTGTGATGCCTCAGGTGTTGGATTGGATTATGTGCTGATGCAGCACGGTAACATTGTCGTTTATGCTTCTAGACAGTTGAAGAAGCACGAGAAGAATTACCTAACCCATGATCTTGAGTTAGCGGCAGTGATTCATGCCTTGAAGATATGGAGGAACTACTTATACGGTGTCCATGTCGATATCTATAGTGATCATAAGAGTCTCCAGTACATCTTTACGCAGAAGGATTTGAACTTGCGTCAGAGGCTATGGTTGGAGAGGTTAAAAGATTATGATGCGGACAATCTATATCATCCCGGGAAGGCTAATGTGGTAGCCGACGCCCTCAGTCGTAAATCTATGGGTAGCTTGTCTCACGTATTGCCAAAGAGAAGAGAAATGGTCCGAGAGGTTCATCGATTGTCTAGCCTCAGAGTTCGATTGCTAGACTCAGGTGATACAGGAGTTACTGTTTAAGACACGACAGTATCATCCTTGGTAGTTGAGATAAAGGATCTTCAGTACGAGGATCCTATTTTAGTTCATTACCGAGATACAGAACCTCAGAAAGAAAAGACACCTTTTGTGATCACAGGTGATGGAGTACTCCGGTATAGGGGAAGATTGTGCGTCCCTGATGTTGCAGGCCTCCGTCAGCAGGTTATGGGGGAAGCCCATTATTCTCGCTATTCTATCCATCCGGGCACGACAAAAATGTACTATGATCTTAAGGAAACGTATTGGTGGGATGGTATGAAAAGAGATACAGCCGAGTTTGTTGCTCAGTGTCCAAATTGTCAGCAAGTCAAAATAGAGCACCAGAAGCCTGGAGGTCTATTGCAGTCTATGGAGATTCCGACATGGAAATGGGAGTTAATTATTATGGACTTTATTACAGGGTTACCTCGTACTCAGCAGAAGTGTGATTCGATATGGGTCATAGTCTACAGGCTTACAAAGTCATCTTATTTTCTGCCTATCAAAACTACTTATGCAGGCGAGGATTTTGCGAGGCTTTATCTTAAGAAGATTGTACAACTCCATGGTGTTCCTTCCGCCATTATTTCAAATAGGGGAGCACAGTTCAAGGCCAGATTCTGGAAGTTTTTTCAGCAGGGATTGGGGACTCAGGTGAGTCTTAGTACTGCATTTCATCCGCAGACAGATGGCCAAGCAGAGCATACTATACAGACCCTTGAGGATATGCTTAAAGCTTGTGTGCTTGACTTTTAAGGAAATTGGGAGGATCATTTGCCTCTTATTGAGTTCTCATATAACAACAGTTACCATTCCAGTATTCAAATGGCTCCTTATGAGGCCTTATATGGGCGGAGGTGTAGATCGCCCATTGGATGGTTTGATGTTGGGGAGAATTAGTTAGTTGGCCCAGAATTAATTCAGCAAACGGTTGATAAAGTGAAGGTGATTAAAGAGAGATTGCTAACAGCCTAGAGCCGACAGAAATCCAATGCGGATAATCGGCGACGTAAGCTAGAGTTCAAGATGGGCGACTGGGTGTTCCTGAAATTTTTGCCAATGAAGGGAGTGATGAGGTTTGGTAAGAAGGGTAAGTTGAGTCCTCGATATATTGGGCCATATAAGATCATTCGTATAGTGGGTAAAGTGGCATATGAGCTAGAATTGCCTTCCGAGTTAGAATCGGTACATCCAGTATTTCATGTATCTATACTTAGTAAGTGTTTCGGAGATCCTTCAAGAGTTTTTCCAGTGAATGATATCCAGGTGACCGAATGGTTATCATACGAAGAGACTCCACTGGCTATATTGGACAGACAGGTCCGTCGGTTGCGAACCAAGGAGGTAGCCTCCGTTAAAGTATTGTGGAGAAATAAGAATGTTGAAGAAATGAATTGGGAGGTAGAAGAAGCGATGAAGATTAAGTACCCGCAGCAGTACCGGAGGTGCAGTCAGAGGCATCACTTTTCTCAGGTATTATTTCATTTCAGTTATCGTGATTGATCGTGTGAGGCCCTAGCATTGTATGTTATAGTATGTGTCTTTGTGAGGCATTATTTTGGGTTGTTGTGTACAGGACGGATTGGTATAAGTACAGGGGAAACTATGCCAACAATTTTATAACCCAAGAATGTTCGAACATTCGAGCACGAATGTTCCTAAGGGGGAAAAATGTTACACCCCTCGTTTTCATAGTGGTAGAACTTATGATTTACTAGTTGAGTATGCCTTGGGAATTGAGACCCGAGCCCGATTTTTTAGGAAGAAAATGTCTTACCCCGTGTGCGAGGGTAGCCGCAGATATTCCTGGCAATTTATGGAGTTAGAAGTTGAATGAATCGAATAGACGTGATCTGAACTGAATCAGAAGGACCTGCAGGACACCAGTCATGATCGACGGGTCATCGAACCTATCGATGGGTAGTCGTTGTGCGACGTCGATAGGGTACCGCAACCATGCATTCTGTAGGCGCAGATCGATGAGCACGTCGATGGACCGTCGATGGGTCGTCGACCCGCTCGTCGAACCGGACCACTGAAGCATTTAATTCCCCGAGTATAAATACGTGGTCCACAAATTTATTTCATATTTCTCTCATCCCCAGATCAGAAAATCCTAATATTTTGCTCTCCCAACATTTATGGCATATTAGTGAAGTTTTGACAAGACCCGGACCCCGTAAACCCGAGCTTGTGAAGAAGAAGGTTGTTTCTAGGGTTTCTCCAAGAATTGGGAGCTTAGGGACTTGAAGTTAAAAGTGATTCTTAGGATTTTTGACCCCTCAAGGTTTGTAAATGATTCCTACCCTTGTATTTGAGTTTACTGTCAAGAGTTTTAGTGATTTTAGGTAAAGAGAAGGTATTTGTGGAAGTGATAGATTAATGAAGGGCAAGGTAGTGACATGAGACTATTTTAAAGAAATTATTAGGGATGGATTTATGTATATTTTGATATATATATATATATATAGGATTTATCATTGTAAGCTTATAAAGGATATGGTCTTCTATAATTCGTTAAGCTTTATACGTGCTTCGGGATGATTAGTAAGCAAGGAAAGTAGCCTAATTAAGGCTTATGTTATCTTAATTGCAGATTTACAAGTTCAGGAAGTAGAAGTTGGGCGATTTCATATACGTCAAGGTATGTTGAGGCTATTCCTTCTTTTCTTTGGCATGACCCTATGATATGAACCGATAACGAGTAAGAGAGCTTCCATATTACTCTATTCTTATAAGCACTAAGAGAAATACAGTTTTGATGTTTTCATATCCCGGTTGTGGTATTTCCCCATATGCAGATCCTGTGATTTCTTGTCCTAGTAGTCTGAGTTCAGTAAGGCCCATGAGAGGCCAATTGTCACTATATTATGTTGAGAATTCTGTTGTTCAGTATTATCTGTAGTATGCATTCACTTTCAATTCTCAGGAGTACGAGCAAAAGGCACACTTGACAGGGGTTGAGGGTGTGACCTATGATATTACGTTTTATATGTGAAAGGCACGCTTGGCAGGGCGTGAAGGTGTGGCATATGAGTGGTCCATGAGTGGCCTATGATGTTGCGTTATATATATATATACAGGTGAAAGGCACACTTGACAGGGGGTGAAGGTGTGGCTTGCAATGTGGCAATGAGGTTAGGTACTGACTCCCCGTTGCTCGGGGGGCTGGGTTCATGCCCGCAGGTACAGGAAGACAGGGAGGTGGTCCAGCTTAATAGGACCCTTATACAGCAGAGATCAGTGCACTCCATTCGATCCGGAGTTGCAGTCTATATTGGTAGGCCGGTCTTTTGAGATATATCTATATGGGTACGACGGGGCCCTGTCCCGTCCTTTCTACAGCTTCCATTCCAGTAGAGGTCTGTATACAGTTGTATGTAGTAGTCAAATGATGTAGCCTTGTCGGCTTCTATTCTTTTGTGTACAGTATATGTAGCAGCCTAGCTGGCTTGCACGGTTTCTGCATGTTGTGTATATATATGTACAGAGTTCTAATGTTCCCTTTTATGAGATCAGTTTATGCCATTGTGGGCCCTTGATGTTTAGTAAGATGCAGTTATGAGAATAGGGGAATTTGGTCGCTAGAGGTCAGACTCCCATCACGGCTCATCGGTTTGGGTCGTGACAGGATAAGTATAAAACAATGGACCTAATTATAGTATGAATGGTTTTATATGTAGATTGCGAGTCAAGAGATAAGCTGGAAAGTCAAGAAGCAAGATTCCATGTAAGTTAAGGTTGAACCTTTCTTTCAAAAGGCATGATTCCTATGTTATGATTCCCTATATGATATCCATAAGATTCTTACTCATAGAAATGCCGGAAGTCTATAATTCTCAGAATTCTTATGATGACTCCAATTCTAGAGATTTCCAAAGTCCAAGTTCTCGATGTTTTCATGACATGATTGGGCATGCTAGGAATTTTTTTATTGCATTCATGATAAGTGGCCTCATCCTATGTTAGTGATCATCCAAAAAGATACATGATAGTAATAATGATTATGACAGTGATGATGATTATGATAGTACTGATAATTATGGTAGTGATAGCGATTTCAATTCTAGAAAGGCAAAAGTTTAAAGTCCACCATGTTTTCATGCTACTATTGAGCTTGTCTCCTGATTACTGACTCCATTCATTATTGTTGATCTCACCTTATGATTATTTTTCCTTCAAGGTGAGATGTGCCAATGACGTTAGCTTCATAACGGAAATCGGAAGTATAACGAATTTACGTCACTCCAATGAATTTAGAAATGTGTTATCAAGAATTTTTTGTAAGACACGAATAGAGTGCTAATGAAGGATTCCTAACGAGGTATTTGATGCTAGAAGAGAGGATTATGATCTATCTTAGGATTGGGTTAAGGTTTAGTTAAGCACGAAGAAGTCTTAATGGCCCAGAAATGTGCTTATGAGTTTTATATGGCTATATAGGCGTTGACGGATAAGTGATGACCATAAGAAGTGCATAGAAGCTGGTAGATAAAGAATGAGCACTAAAAGAATATAAAGGGTTATAAAGGATATTTAGATCGGGCTACACGTACCGTAGCACTTGCATTTGCATTGAACTAGAACGGGATACACGTACCGTAGCACTTGCATTTGTATTGCACCGGATCGGGCTATATGTACTGTAGCACGTGCAATTTGCATTGCACCAGATTGGGCTACACGTACCGTACCACTTGCATTTGCGTTGCACCGGATTGGGCTACACATACTGTAGCACTTGCATTTGCCTTGCACCGGATCAGGCTACACGTAGCGTAGCACTTGCATTTGCATTGCATCGGATCGGGCTACACGAACCGTAGTACTTGCATTTGCATTGCACCGGATCGGGATACACGTGCCGTAGCACTTGCATTTGCATAGCACTGTATTGGGCTACACGTACCGTAGCACTTGCATTGCACCAGATCGAGCTACACGTATCGTAGCACTTGTATTCGCATATCACTGGATCGGGCCGTACGTTCCTTGGCACTATTATATGGGATATAGATCGGGTCGTATGTTTCTCGAAACTATGACCTATACATGTCATATACCCTCAGAGGAAATTTCATTTAGCAGATATGTACGGATATGTTCATATAATCAGACATATAGATGCATTCAGTCAGTTAGTTTAGCTTATGAGTTCCAGCTTTCCTTTATGACTATAAGGATTGTACGAAGGGTACAGATATGAGCACCGATCAGCTGGGTAGTTAGTACTAGGATGACAAGTAGATCAGAACCACAGTGTTGTATACAGATATAGTTAAGCATACGAGGGTATCGAGAGACATGTACTATATATGGAACGGGTTGCACGCCGCAACATATGTTCGGATAATATTTTGGTAATAGGTTAACCAAAGCCTTGGTAAGGTATAAAGATCTGGTGGAGATTGCCAAAATTTAAAAAGGTATATATGTATATACGTATGCTAGATTTACATCGGTAACTCAGGAGTGCCAGGTTGATTCTTATCTTTTTTTCATTACAGTACATGCTTATTATGTTACATTTTTCTCTTTACATACTCAGTACAATATTCGTACTGACGTCCTTTCATTTGGGGACGCTGCGTTCATGCCCGCAGGTATAGACATACGAGACGAGGACTTTCCGCAGTAGGCTGCTTCCAGGTACCAGTTTCGATTGGTGAGCTCCACATCTTTCTGGAGTATTGCTGAGTCTAGGATTGTATATGTGTTTTGTGTTACGAGTATATCGGGGGCCTTGTCCCGACTTATATACTTCAGTCATGCTCATAGAGGCTTTGCAGACAGTTTCTTAAATATAACTAGTCTTGTTTTTGTCAGTTGATGTGTCAGCATCGTGGGCCTATCATACATATACTTATGCATGATATTATATTCATAGTTGACCACCTTGGACTTATTTTGCCACTCGAGACATAGACGATGTGAGTTACAGCCTAGTTCACTCAGTCCCGTAAGGCGTCGGATGCCAATCACGCCTCACTAAGGTTGGGGTGTGACAATTTAGAACTTGTGTACATACCTAGTTCGGTCCCCAATGCACTCGGGTGCATTTTGGAACTTTGGTTGGGAAGTTAGAATTGAGGTATCAGGAGTTGACTCGGTCAAAGAGGCCTCTGTTGGAAATTTTGAGGCCACGAGTGTGTTCGTAACGTGTTTTTATGTGTGTCTGAGTATGTGGTTTGTGAGCAGATGGCATCAGGTACTAGTCGGGCTTTCGTATTGAGATTGAGATATTTTTTGGAAAATCTGTGCTGGCGTCAACCTTGGCGGCCCAGTGCATTGGAAAGCATACCATCACGATAGTCTCGCTGCCGCAGTAACGGTATCGAGCCTGGTCATTTCATTAATTGTGTATTGAAATCCCTTAGTCCCTCATTTATTACCATTCTGAAATCTGAGCTTTTGGGAGCAAATCTAAGGTATTCTTGGAGAAGATTCTAGGTGGTAAGTCCTTCTAATCCTTTTGCTATTCCATTATCCCTAATCACCTTAGAATCCCTTTATCTTTATAGTTCATTAAGTGATTGAGGATTAAACGTGGGTTTAACGAATTTTATTTCTAGGCTTCTACATCATAATTTGTTGAATGGGATAGCTTCCTTAAGCATTGAATTGATGGTTAGAATCACTTATTTCATAGTTTCTTCCTAATTAGAGACTAGTTTGTGGAATTGAAAGTTAGGGTTTATACCCAAATTTGGGATTTTTGCCTAGAATCCGAAATTGTGTGAATTGTTGATTATTCTATATTGCTATTGATGGGAATTGATCACATAGAGGTTTAATTTCATGTTGGGACCTTTAGATTCCTAATTTCACCCATCTAGTTCATAAATCTTATTCCATAGGTTGGGGATTTGGGTCTTGAATAGAAGTAGGGTTTATTTGATGTTCTTTTTTATTCTAATTCCGTGATTCGAATATTCTTAGAATTTCTTGATCTCGAGGCTCAAAGGAAAGAAAAGTCTAAGGAGTGATTGTTGGTGATATTGATGTTCAGCCTTCTAGGTAGGTTCGGGTTTACCTTAAGGTGAGACTTCGTTTAGCGAAGCATATATTTAAACGATATTGTCGGAGAAAGCATGTAAACCTTCTGGTATGAAGTTGGGTTTGATATTGTCTTAGGTTGGGCCTTGTTGTGTGATTGGGGCTAGCCACCTCGTTGTGTTGTGACTTGATTTGTTCTATTGTTGTTGGCTTGATGCCACGTGGTGATAGTAGATATTGGAGACTATTGTTATATCTTTTCATGATATTGTAGTATCTTACTTGTTGACATTTGGTAGGAGGATAGTGTTCTATATGGGTTGTGTAGCCTCTTCATGATATTGTAGTATCTTACTTGTTGACGTTTGATACGAGGATAGTGTTCTAATGGCTTGTGTAGCCTTTCCATGATATTGTTGGCGTACCCATGCGTGGTACTTGTGATATTGATCTGATTATTAACATTGAACTCATACATTGCACGCATTCTCATCCTTCATGATATACTGTTGACACACTGATGATACTTGAGGAAATACTGTGGTGAGTTGGGCTCAGTTGGATGAGAGTGACGTGAGAATCGATATCCGATTGTTGTCCCGGAATCGAGGTTGTGCGTAGCAATTGCCGAGGTTTTTGCCGGAATCGTGAGGTAGCGAATGTCGAGGTTTGTGCTGGAGCCTTCAGGCACATGGACTTTGTGGGTCCCTCATGGGTTGTGCTACCGAGACGTGGAGATATTTCTATGCGGAATATATATGTACATAGAATTGCATTGCATTCACATTTCATACATTATTGCATTGCATTGCACCATGGCTTCTAGTATGATATTCTCATGATGTATTTGTGATATATGGATTCAGACTGAATATTTGAGACTTGACACAATTGTGTTTGGATGCTATAACATAAGTGATGACGTGTACTTGGTTTCAGCCTCGTGTTTGACTTATACCTTGTTGATTTACCTATTTATCTTACTTTATTGACTTGATATGTTTTAGCTAAACTTAGTCGGCCTATGATTCCTACCACCACTTCTTGTTTGTACTGACCTGCACTTGCTGCATCCTTTTATGAATGCAGAGTTCCAGATAGAATCGACCTCTGAGTCTCATGGCTGACTGCTATGCGAGAGTTGCTGCTGAGAGTCTTACAAGGTGAGGACGATGACGTCCGCCGCCTTGGAGATTCTTCCTTTATCTATGTCTTATTTTATAATCCGAGACATATTCAGACTTTTGATATAATTTGTTTCTTCCAGACTTGTAGTATCTAGTTAGAGGCTCTTGTATGGTTAGACCAGACTTTGGGTGGATGTGATGTATGTTCTTACTTCCGAACATTTCTATATGATTATCGTCAGACTTACGTGATTCTTATCTCTTTGGCTTGTTTAATTGTTAATTTATGACTTTGAAATTGTTGGGATAAGGGTTCACTTACTGAGGTGGGAAAGGAAGGTGCCCGCACAGCTTAACTAAAATGGATCGTGATAAGAGCTTCTGAACGGTCAAAGTCTAATCATCAATTTAATCTCCCTTAGAAACCGAGTCTAACGATATCCATGCTACTATAATACGATAAAAATCGAAAATGACCCTTTAAAAGGAGTCCCTGCCCAACAATGGCCTAAATAGAAATTTCAAGTTAGAAAAGGTCAACCCCAAGCAGCCAAACACTAATTATTAACACAACTAGTCCCCTATTAGCATTAATTGCATCATTAATTGGAAAACCCCTGTCACGACCCAACTTGCTTTAGATTATGTGATGAAGGTCATGCGGTGAGGTGGATACGATTATACCAGCATTAACGCACAGGATTTCATCAGAGATTCGAGGTTAAGCGTGCTGGGGTGAGAGAAATACTAGGATGGGTGACCCCTTCGGAAGTGTGCAAAAAGTCCTATAAATTTAGATATAAGAGACAAATGAGAAGCTAGAGCAACCTAAGAGATATTGGAGTATGCGAAGTGGTTGGAGACCTTAACAGGTCGCGTAGGACGAGGCGGACTAGACCGGTGAAGAGAAAAAAGGTGCATCACAGCTCGAGAATTAGGGTGAGTTTGAATAGCTTTTGGAAATATTTTGTCAGCGAGATGGTAGTAATTATATATCTATATATATACATATATATATATATATATACGTATGCTTATGATATCCCATACATGGCTATATCAGCGGGTATGTGTATCCCCGCAACCAACGTTGCAATATATGGAAGGCATTAATCGAACAGGGTAACGAAGTTCAAGTGACCAAATAAATGATGATATAGATAGAAATGGAAGAAGAACTCAGGGAAAGAAGTTTTATATATCTTATAAGCAAAGTAGGGAAGAAAAACGAGGAGTAAGGTATAATCCAAGACTTCATAAAGGACGTGGTGAATCTCGATTTCCCCATTAGCTTGCGGATCCGGAAAATCGTTAGTCATAAACGACAGAGGTGTGAAAAGACGGAAAAAAAGGCATTGAAATTGGATCTAACCCTTATAGTATTCCAATGGGATACAAGACTGTAACTAGCAAGAAGATAGACAAGTCAGACCATACGATGACGGAACCCCGGCCCTAAGAATATCGTGAAGGGCGGTAGATAATTATCGAAGACGACGGTTACTGGAATGCTATGGGCGTATAAGGACCTCCTTAATAAGGGGGGAAGAACATACTAGACTTCAAAGGAACTATGACGTTTCAAGCTCTTGAAAAATGAGGTTTATTAGCTCGGGGCGTATTGGCATATCGGGAAGGTAACGAAAAGAAGTAGAAACAAATTGACAATAAGTGTACCATGAGGCAGACATAGGGATAAAGTATGGAAGATTACTCAAGAGAGCACTTTACGCCAAGATGAACTACGATATTTTTAGACCATGATTTGAATCCCTCGTATTGGGCAAAAATTGTGTCGTACCTAAGTAGGAAGTGACATGCCCTAAAGGGTAATGAAAAGAGCAAGAAAGGTCTCCAAGTTAAATTTACAAAGGGTGTTAGAGAGGATGACGAACCCAAAGGACACTTGGGATGACGATGACAATTGTAATAAAAGGAACAACGATTGGTAGTTTGGAAATTTTTGAAGGAAAGAAAGAACGCTGCTCCTATGAATGGAAATAAAAGAGTTCACCGGATATTAGAAAATAGTTCATCGACCACTAATTATACTGAACATGAGAGCATATGCTATGGAATTATATGAACCGTCAACGTGAAGCTATGCCCAACTACAATTGTAAGAAGGCCATACCGGAAAGCCAACAAGGAATAACGACTGATGAAACGATCGCCGATACAAGGAAATCAAAGATAAGTATACTTGCGTTGCAAGAGAGTCATAATAGAAGAATTGTCGTCGTCCTATGCTTCTAGGATTTTATTGATAGATGTGAGGGAAGGAAGTAAAGAAAATTTGTAGCAGGAGCTCAAAGTTGTGTGAGCTATGAAATTAGTTGAACTCGGATTATAAGTTTACCATAAGTGTAACTGGGCTACGAAGGATAAAAAATGGCGAAGAAAAATTACGTATATACGTATTTCGGATAATTATATAACTGGCCTTAGAAAGGAACATAACCATTAGGTTCACTAGCGACACAGTTATGCTGGGTAAACATTTGGAATGTAAGGGTAAAAGAGATGGCGACAAGGATGTAAGGATTAGAGAGCCTGACTAATGGACTACAAAAAACAATAATTGGTACAGTGTATATCTAAGATCAACGAGTAAAAAAAGGATAGCCCGAGATGGCACGGAAGGAATAAACGCAAAGAGGGCGCCATAGAGAGAGAAAGGTAGCTGCCCACTAACAAGGAAACAAAGAGCGAGAAAAAAAAAAGAATACTTACAGGACAATGAATAGTTGTGGCACGGCAAGTCAAGACTACCATAATGGAGAAATAACAAGAGCGGGATGCTATTTAATTTTCGATCATGTACAGGGGGACAAAGAAGTGAAAGAAGATGACTGAAGGCAATAAAAGAGTTTAGAAAGAATGAGAAAAGACTGACCAAAGTTATAGTTTAAGCAAATGGTAATCAGACCATAAAGGAAAAAAATAATTGTTCTAACGAATAAAAAATGTTGTCGTGGTTTGGCAATACTGCAACATTAGAAGACGAATGTTTTTAAGTAGGGAAGGATGTTACACCCCGTATCTTCGAAGAGCACATATCAAATTTGAAACATAAGTACGTTGAGTTAGGGTTAATTAAAACCATTTTGGAATATAAGGAGCAAGAATTATTAAGTATACTTAATGAGTGAGGGATGTATATAAGGTATACCAGAAGGTTTTATAAGGAAATGAGTGGAAGAAATTAAGTAGTACGACTTTGGAGAAAGGATAGGTAATGTTTTGTGTGAAAATTTTGGTCCAACTTGGGGGACGAATATCTCTTAGCATATGAAGTGTTTTAAGGTGAAACAAAAGCCTAAAATGAAGTTCGTCGAGCTAGTTTCCAACGCAACAAACTGCTCATCGATAGGACATCGGAGTCGAGAATTATGGACGTTACAAGTTTGGCTGACAGAGCAAAAACGCGTGCTATAGTACTGCTACCGTAACCGACTTGCTATAGTATTGCTACAGTAAAATGCTACAGTGAACCCGACCCGAATTTGACCCCTATATAAAGGGTAATAACCCCCTTTTTGCATCAGATTTTGCTAGAAAATTCTAGAAATTGAAGAGAGAGAGTGAGGGAAACAAAAAGTGAGCAATTTTTAAGTAGCAGAGTAGTAATTTAGGTCCGGGTAACGCATGGTTGTGATTCTACAATTGTTTTGCGGTGGTTTTTAGAGTGGACATTGCGGATATTGCTGTCTTAACGAGAAAAAAAGTATGCATCTTTCTCTTTTGGTATTATTTAACATTTATTTACGGAGATAAAGTCGTTAAATAATTGTGTAGTAAGTTAGTTAGTTATGGAAGTTGGAAAACAGCGTGTGGGTTGTTTTATGGTACATATTGGTGTTGGAAATGATGTTATTGATGTTGGTATTTTTGCTATTGTTGTTAGTTGTTGGATTGTGATTTCGGGCTAGGCATATAAACAGGGGAGGTGTTGCCCGAATTTCGGCAGATTCTAAACGGAATTAAATTGAAGGCTTAAGATAAGCGTATGACATTGAGCCTAATAATAGTATGAATGGTTTATATGTAGATTTACGAGCTTCGAAGGATAAACGTTGAACGACTAAGGCGACCGAAAGGTATGTTAAGTCTACTTCCTTTCTTTCTAAAGGCATGATTCTTTTTCCTAGGAACGCATACATGGATTCCATAATATCCTTATTTCTAAAAATCCCGAAGCTCATGATTCTTAAAGTTCTTATGATGCTAAAGATAGATGTTTCTATGATGGTAACAATGATGATGATTCCATTTCTTAAGATTCCTACTAGTGAGACCTTTTTGACTATTCGCACAAAGATGTACTATTCACGAAGATTATACATGGGTTACCATAACCCTAGTGTAGTGCTACTATCTAGTTAAGAGATAGTATAAGATGTTATACCCCGTATTTTATACGTCGAGTTATTCATAAAAGAATCGACGCGAGTTAAAGACGGAACCCTTCCCGGACACGGAATAGAAATCCTTAATTTTTCAATATTTATTAGAACATAAATTTGTTTATAAATTTTACTTAGTGTAAACATATTAATGGAGATTAGGGATTAATTAACCATGATTGGATTATTAAGTGGGGATTAAGACTTAAATATTCACTAATTATGCACTAGTGGTCGTGTGGGCTCCACTGTCACATGACCAAATCAGATTTTTGCCCATGCTTTAGTTGGGCGAACGTTTAAGACTATCTTGAGCAGCAAAATGGTCTACTTTGTTGGCCAAAGTTCAGCCACAACTCCAACTACACAAAGTGGAATAGGGGAGAGAAGCTCCATTTCACAAACATAGAAACTTGGAAGATAGAGAGAGAGACTCTCGGCCATGGCTGGCCAGATTTGAGCCCTCCATTTTGATTCAAAAAAAATATATTTTCCAAGGTGTTTCAACCCTTAGGAAGGTGCATAGAAACGTGGAGTAGCCATTGGAGCAACAACAACAAGTATTAGTTCAAGTCATCAAATTCTAGCCAAGTTGAGAAGTTAGATTGTTAAGGTAAGAATTGATCATCTTTTTACACGTTTTTAGTAAGGATTTGGACGTGTTGTAAATGTGCAAATACAAATTGAATCCATGCAATTAGGTGAGTTGATGTTGGAGCATGATAATAGCCATGGAATTATATGTGTTGATGTTGAAGTATGGTTGTAACTTGGTGAACATGAATTGCATGTATAAAATTATGAATGTTGGTGTTGGAATGCTAATGTGGCCGTAGGGACTGTTTTAGTTGAAATGGGTGGACTGATTTTATTTATTAATTATGGTTGTTGCTTTCATAAATTACATATTAAAAGGATGAAAAGAAGTAGAAAGTTAAAGGTGAAGTTGTGTTGATATGAATACAAATTGAATCCATGAAATTATGTGTGTTGAAGTTGAAGCATGGTTGAAGCCGTGTAGGGACTGTTTTGTGTAGAAGGTGGTGAACTAATTTTACTTGGTATTTTGATTGTTGTTGTCATGAATTTTATGATGGAAATGAAGGTATTTAATGGTTAGAGTTGGAGCAAAAATTGTTTGTGGGTTGTTGTAAGGATTGTAGCGATAATAATGTAGCTTATTTGCGTATGAATTGATGATGTAGTTGTCGTGTGGCTGCTGGTCGTATCTCACTGAAATTATATTAAAAGAAGATATGAAATAATGTGTAAGAATCGTATGTGGTTTGCTTGGTATGTTCATAAGCGTTTGCAAGAATTCCGAGCATCTTTTGTGTAATAGTTAGGGGCTGTTTTGGATGTGTCGTTGTTGTTCTTATTGAGCTTGGAAGATTGATGATAATTAAGATTATGCATTGTGTTGTATGTTATTTGGGCTGTTATAAAATTGGTTACATGAAAATGTTAAGGCTAAGGACTATTAGGAATAACTCGAAGACGTAGTAGTCGTATGTGAATCGTTATTGAATATTGTGAACGTTGGTTGTTTGGAATATTGCGTGGACTGTTCGGAATGTTGTGCGGGCTGTTCGTAGTGATTCTCGCATCTTGTCTTGGATAGCCTCGATATAGTACTTGAACGTATAATTATTGGTGTTAGCTTGACTATGGTGTAATTAGTTTGGGATGTAAGGAAACCGTCGTCTAAATTATTTAGAAAGGAGTTGCTAACGTTGGGAAACGTTTTGAATCTCCCCGTAGCTTAACCATAATTCTTGACATCTTAATATAGGTTGAAAATTAGGCAGCGTATACGTGTTGTGTTACGAATAAATGCCAAAGGTATGTAAAGTTAACACTTCTTTCTTTTTTTGGCATGATCCTCACAAAACGAATAGACGATATGTATATGGTTCCAAAGAAGTTCCTATTCTTAGAGCCACTAGGATGGCTAATGTTCTTGATTCTCATAATTTGATTTATTATTGTTTTGATATGTACATATGATTTCAAAGTTCCATTTTGATAAAATCCACAGGGACATCCGAAGGTACTTGATATGATTATTATTTGAATTTGTAAATGATAGTTCGTTTTGATTATTCCATTGAGTCTTTGATAATGTTTAAAATTGCATATGGTTTCTCACTACTCTGCTCGTGCATGCCTCAATATATCTTTCACCGAGTCCCGGGCCAGGTATGTTATCGTGCACAGTTTCACTGCATTGTTCACCGAGTCCCTCACTAGAGGGCCGGGTATGGTATATATATATATATGATGATATGATGATATGACGATATGATAATATGATGATATGATGACATGTTATGGCGGCCAGGAGTTCATATGATGACTTTATTCACCGAGTCCTTCACTAGAGGGCCGAGTACGACATATAGGTATATGATATATGATATTGACAAGCATGATTATGTTTCAAAGGCAAGTGTTTTGGTATTCTGAATATTGTACTTGTTTCCTGTACTCCTTATTTCAATTATGATCCTTTTACTGTATTTCCTGCTTTACATGCTCAGTACATATTCCGTACTGACCCCCTTTCCTCGGGGGCTGCGTTTCATGCCCGCAGGTACAGATAATCGCTTTGGTGAGCCGCCAGCTTAGGATTTCCTTTCTACTATCTTGGAGAGCTCCGTTGTTCCGGAGCCCAGATTTTGGTATAGATCCTTTTGATCTAAATATATGTGTATGTTGGCTAAGGGTACGACGGGGCCCTGTCCCGTCATATTTCACTGTTGAAACTCTTAGAGGTCTGTAGACATGTATGTGGGTTGTACTCAGATGTGATCAGTTATGTGTATGATCAGTACGCGTGTTCTATCGTTGTAGCAGCCTTGCCGGCTTACATGTATTGTCATGTTGTGGTAGTAGCCTTGCTGGCTTGCTTGTGTTATTGTTTCGTAGTGGCAGCCTTGTCGGCTTGCGAATATATATATATATAGTTGGGACGTTCCCACATGTTATGACAGCCTTGTCGGCTTACGTACTGCGTTATCTGTTGATAGTTGTGACTCCTCAGGAGATAGGTTGTTGGATATATATATATACATTTATGTGACAGCTTCGAGACTATGTTTTGGTCTTTATAAGTTCTATGTTACTTTTTGTTGTGGATTGACCATATAGCTAACAGGTGTGTATACGGGTGTCCATCTCGGGCACCAGTCACGGCCTACGGGGTTGGGTCGTGACAAAAGTGGTATCAGAGCCAGGTTCATCCTCGGAGTGTCTACAGACCGTGTCCAGTAGAGTCTTGTTTATCGCTGTGTTGTGCACCACATCTATAAACAGGAAGCTACAGAACAATTAGGATGTCATCTTTCCTTTTTATCTTAGATCGTGCGATAGAGCTATATTATCAGGAAATTCCCTTTCTAACAGACTATTATGTTTATAGCTATGCCTCCGAAGAAAGCGACAGCTGCCTAGAAGGGGAAAGCGATAGTAGGGAATACTAGACAGACAAAGAGAGTTACCAGGGCTCATGCCCAGTTTATACCTGAGGTTGTGCTCCAGTCCGCGAGTTCTGCCACATCGTTACTTCCGGAGGAACTCAGAACAGCGACAGCTCTAGGTCATGGGGAGGCTCCACTGCCAGCTCCCGAGTTCCCAGCACTTGAGCCTCCAGGTCCTTAGCCTGGAGCGGAGGATAGAGCTATGAGGGATGCAGTTCAGTTTTTGACTAGATTAGTGGCAGGACAGGCTCGCAGGCAAGGACTAGGGGTTGATCAGATAGATAGACATGACAGTCTGAGAGCCCGTGACTTTCTAAGCTGCAATCCTCCAGAGTTTTTCGGGTCAAAGCCCGAGGATGACTCGCAGGTATTCGTTCGGCAGATGCAGCGTACGCTGAGGATAATTAAGGCTTCTGAGACTAAGTCGGTTGAGTTAGCGTCGTATCGACCGCGGGATGTAGCTGTCAACTGGTATGAGTCGTGGGAGCTGTCTAGGGGCGCGGATGCTCCTCCAGCAGTATGGGACGAGTTTGTGGATGCCTTCCTTGGCCACTTTTTGCCTCCAGAGATGCGGCGAGCGAGAGTTGATAGATTCTTACGTCTGAGGCAAAATTGCAGGAGTGTTCGGGATTATAGTCTTGAGTTTGATTCGTTGGCCAGATATGCACCCACTATTGTATCTGATATGACCGATAGGATGCATCGATATGTGGTGGGGTTGGATCGTTATTTACTTGATAGCTGTATGGTAATGGCCTCCCAGCCAGGGATGGATATTGCTCGAGTACATGCGTATGCACAGGGGATGGAGGAACGGCACAGAGGGCGTCAGCCCGACAGAGATCATGACCGGGGCCAGCCCAAGAGGGATATATCGGCTAGTTATTCTGGTGAGTTTCGGGGCAGGCAGCCTCAACAGCAGTATAGTAGATACCCCTCTCAGCCAGCACGGAGTGCACCCCCACAGTTCACTGGTAGGAGATTTGATAGTACAGGGTATTCAGGAGCTGGTCAGAGCTCCAGGGCTTCAGGCTCACAGATGCTGAGGGGTTCGAGTCAGTTGAGGCCACCCTTACCTCGGTGTTCTCGGTGTGGTAGACCCCATTCTGGGGAGTGCCGTCTCGCTACTGGTGCTTGTTTTTCTTGTGGCCGTCAAGGCCATATTATGAGAGAGTGTCCCTATGGGGGTAATCCAGGTGGTGCAGCTCAGCCTACTGGGTCAGTTGCGGGTTCATCTTCTTCTGTGGCTATGCGCCCTATGGGGCAGGGTTTCTAGGTACCAGCAGGCCGTAGTAGAGGTCGTGGCGGAGCTTCTAGTTCTAGCGGTCCATCAAACCGCATATATGCTTTGACTAGTAGACCGGATCAGGAGGCGTCACCTAATGTAGTTACAGGTATGTTATCGGTTTTCTCTCGAGACGTGTATGCATTGATAGACCCAGGCTTCACATTATCGTATATTTCTCCATTTGTTGCTAGTAGAATCGGGATAAAACCTGAATTGATAGAACCATTTGAGGTAGCTACACCAGTAGGAGATTCTGTTATGGCAAGACAAGTATATGGGGATTGTTCGGTGATCATATATAGTCGTTGCACCAAGGCAGATTTGATAGAGCTAGATATGACTGAGTTCAATGTTATTATGGGTATGGATTGGTTAGCTTATTGTTATGCTAACGTTGATTGTAGAGGCAAGATAGTCCGATTTCAGTTCCCAGGAGAGCCAATTATAGAGTGGGTGGGAAATACAGCATCGCCGAGGGGTAAGTTTATTTCATACCTCAAGGCAAAGAAGATGGTCAGAAAGGGCTATATTTATCATCTGGTTCGAGTGCACGACCTGAAGGCAGAGGCGCCGACTCTTTAGTCAGTGCCGATAGTTAGCGAGTTTCCCGATGTATTTCCAGATAAACTTCCAGGCCTTCCTCCTGAGCGTGAGATAGAGTTCACTATAGACGTATTACCAGACACTCAGCCCATATCTATCCCTCCTTACAGAATGGCACCTGCAGAACTGAAGGAACTGAAGGAGCAACTGAGAGATTTATTAGAAAAATGCTTCATCAGGCCCAGTACATCCCCTTGGGGAGCACTAGTGCTATTTGTGAGGAAGAAGGACGGGTCGCTGCGAATGTGTATTGATTATAGGCAGCTGAATAAAGTAACAATAAAGAACAGGTATCCCCTCCCCAGGATCGATGATTTATTTGACCAGTTGCAGGTTGCTAAGTGTTTATCGAAGATAGACTTGCTGTCAGGTTATCATCAGGTGCGAGTAAAGGAGGTAGACATTCCAAAGACTGCATTCAGAACCCGATACGGGCATTACGAGTTTAGAGTGATGTCTTTTGGGTTGACTAATGCTCCAGCAGTGTTTATGGATTTGATTAACCGAGTGTTCAAGCCATTCCTTGACCTGTTCGTGATTGTATTCATTGATGATATTCTGGTTTATTCACGATCAGAAGAGGAGCATGCAGATCATTTGAGGGCGGTACTTAGGGTGCTTCTGCACCAGAAATTGTATGCTAAGTTCTCCAAATGTGAATTCTGGTTAACTGCAGTAGCATTCTTGGGGAATATTATTGGAGCTGACGGCATTCGGGTAGATACACAGAAGATCGAGGCGGTGAAGACATGGCCTAGACCTATAACACCTACTGAAGTACGCAGTTTTTTGGGACTAGCAGGGTATTACAGGAGGTTCGTAGAGAAGTTGCCTCAATTTCAGCGCCTTTAACAAGGCTAACCCAGAAGGCAGCTAAGTTCCAGTGGACCGATGCTTGTGAGCGGAGCCTCCAGTTGCTGAAAGATAAGTTGACTACGGCCCCAGTTCTAACTCTTCCTGAGGGACCAGAGGCTATGTCATTTATTGTGATGCTTCCGGTGTTGGGTTAGGTTGTGTGTTGATGCAGCATGACAAAGTAGCCTATGCCTCCCGACAGCTCAGAAAGCACGAAAGAAATTATCCCACCCATGATCTGGAGTTAGCAGCGGTGATTCATGCTTTAAAAATATGGAGACATTATTTATATGGTGTGCATGTTGACATTTATACAGATCATAAGAGTTTCCAGTACATCTTTAAGCAGAAGGAGCTGAATTTGCGGGAGAGGCGGTGGCTAGAGTTGCTGAAGGACTATGATGTTGACATTCTATACCACCCAGGGAAAGAAAATGTCATAGCAGATGCACTCAGCCGTAAATCTATGGGTAGTTTGGCAGATGTACGACCAGAGCAGAAGGGCATAGTACGTGAGATTTGTTAGTTAGCTAATCTGGGACTCCGTTTGGCTGATGCTGATAATGGCAGGGTTTCTGTTCGAGCAGTTGCTGAGTCCTCTATCATAGAAGGGATAAAGAGACACCAGTACGAGGATCCTATTCTTGTACATCATAGAGATGCAGCTCTTCAAAAAGAAGAAACCCTATTCGAGGTTGCACCTGACGGAGTGCTACGATACAAAGGTAGATTATGTGTACCTGAAGTTGCAGGGTTACGACAACAAGTGATGGGAGAGGCACACTATGCCCGTTATTCTGTTCATCCAGGGTCAACGAAGATGTATCATGACCTCAGATGCTTGTATTGGTGGGATGACATGAAGAGGGATATAACAGAGTTTGTTACTCAGTGTCCGAATTGTCAACAGGTTAAGATCGAGCACCAGAAGCCTGGGGGACTATTACAGGAGATGGAGATTCGGACCTGGAAATGGGAGGTGATCAATATGGACTTCGTCACAGGTTTACCTCGCACTCCGCGAAAATATGACTCTCTTTGGGTCATCGTTGATAGGTTGACAAAATCAGCCCACTTTTTTCCAGTCAGGACTACATATTTAGCTGAGGATTATGCCAGGTTGTACCTTAAGGAGATAGTGAGACTTCACGGGGTTCCCACAGCTATTATCTCTGATAGAGAAGCCCAGTTCACAACTAACTTCTGGAGATCTTTCCAGGAGGGATTGGGGACACAAGTGAGTCTCAGCACGGCATTTCACCCTCAAACTGACGGACAGGCCGAGCGTACCATTCCGACGCTACAAGATATGTTACGGGCCTATGTTATTGATTTCCGGGGTAGCTGGGATGATCATTTGCCTCTTATTGAGTTCGCCTATAATAACAGCTACCATTCGAGTATTCAGATGGCACCGTATGAGGCCTTGTATGGGAGGAAGTGCAGATCACCTATTGGCTGGTTTGATGTTGGTGAGACCAAGTTGATAGGCCATGATATGATTCAGCAGGCTGTTGATAAATTAGGCCTTATCAGATTGTCCGTAGAGTAGGCCAGGTTGCCTACGAGTTAGACCTACCAGCTGATTTGGAAGCAGTGCATCCAGTCTTTCACGTGTCAATGCTTCGCAAATGTGAAGGCGATCCTTCCAGAGTATTTCTCGTAGATGATATCCAGGTGACAGAGGTGTTATCCTACGAGGAGCAGCCTATAGCCATATTTGATCGACAGGTTAGGAGGTTGCGAACTAAGGACGCGGCTTCCGTCAATGTATTATGGCGAAACAACAATAGGGAAAAGATGACCTGGGAAGCTGAGGAGGAGATGAAGAACGAGTATCCTTACTTGTTCCCTACTCCTACAGGTAACTTAAACTCCTCACTTGATTATATTGATTGTCTGATAAGAATATATGTTATGACGATAAGGGAAACCTTTCCAAAAATTCTTATAGAACCTTACGGGACCAATTCAACATTTGAGGATGAATTTTCTAAAGGGGGGAAGAATGTTATAGCTCGTATTTTATACGTCGAGTTATGCATAAAAGAAGCGACGCGAGTTAAAGACGGAACCCTTCCCGGACACGAAATAGAAATCCTTAATTTTTCAATATTTATTAGAACATAAATTTGTTTATAAATTTTACTTAGTGTAAACATATTAATGGAGATTAGGGATTAATTAACCATGATTAGATTATTAAGTGGGGATTAAGACTTAAATATTCACAAATTATGCACTAGTGGCCGTGTGGGCCCCACTGTCACATGACAAAATCAGATTTTTTCCCATGCTTTAGTTGGGCAAACGTGTAAGACTATCTTGAGCAGCAAAATGGTCTACTTTGTTGACCAAAGTTCAGCCACAACTCATTTCCCAACTACACAAAGTGGAATAGGAGAGAGAAGCTCCATTTCACAAACATAGAAACTTGGAAGATAGAGAGAGAGACTCTCGGCCATGGCTGGCCAGATTTGAGCCCTCCATTTTGATTCAAAAGAAATATATTTTCCAAGGTGTTTCATCCCTTAGAAAGGTGCATAGAAACGTGGAGTAGCCATTGGAGCAACAACAACAAGTATTAGTTCAAGTCATCAAATTCTAGCCAAGTTGAGATGTTAGATTGTTAAGGTAAGAATTGATCATCTTTTTACACATTTTTAGTAAGGATTTGGACGTGTTGTAAATGTGAAAATACAAATTGAATCCATGCAATTAGGTGTGTTGATGTTGGAGCATGATAATAGCCATGGAATTATATGTGTTGATGTTGATGTATGGTTGTAACTTGGTGAACATGAATTGCATGTATAAAATTATGAATGTTGGTGTTGGAATGCTAATGTGGCCGTAGGGACTGTTTTAGTTGAAATGGGTGGACTGATTTTATTTAGTAATTATGGTTGTTGCTATCATAAATTACATATTAAAAGGATGAAAAGAAGTAGAAAGTTAAAGGTGAAGTTGTGTTGATATGAATACAAATTGAATCCATGAAATTATGTGTGTTGAAGTTGAAGCATGGTTGAAGCCGTGTAGGGAATGTTTTGTGTAGATGGTGGTGAACTAATTTTACTTGGTATTTTGATTGTTGTTGTCATGAATTTTATGATGGAAATGAAGGTATTTAATGGTTAGAGTTGGAGCAAAAATTGTTTATGGGTTGTTGTAAGGATTGTAGCGATAATAATGTAGCTTATTTGCGTATGAATTGATGATGTAGTTGTCGTGTGGCTGCTGGTCGTATCTCACTGAAATTATATTAAAAGAAGATATGAAATAATGTGTAAGAATCGTATTTGGTTTGCTTGGTATGTTCATAAGCGTTTGCAAGAATTCCGAGCATCTTTTGTGTAATAGTTAGGGGCTGTTTTGGATGTGTCGTTGTTGTTCTTATTGAGCTTGGAAGATTGATGATAATTAAGATTATGCATTGTGTTGTATGTTGTTTGGGCTGTTATAAAATTGGTTACATGGAAATGTTAAGGCTAAGGACTATTAGGAATAACTCGAAGACGTAGTAGTCGTATGTGAATCGTTATTGAATATTGTGAACGTTGGCTGTTTGGAATATTGCGTGGACTGTTCGGAATGTTGTGCGGGCTGTTCGTAGTGATTCTTGCATCTTGTCTTGGATAGCCTCGATATAGTACTTGAACGTATAATTATTGGTGTTAGCTTGATTATGGTGTAATTAGTTTGGGATGTAAGGAAACCGTCGTCTAAATTGTTTAGAAAGGAGTTGCTAACGTTGGGAAACGTTTTGAATCTCCCCATAGCTTAACCATAATTCTTGACATCCTAATATAGGTTGAAAATTGGGCAGCGTATACGTGTTGTGTTACGAATAAATGTCAAAGGTATGTAAAGTTAACACTTCTTTGTTTTTTTGGCATGATCCTCACAAAACGAATAGACGATATGTATATGGTTCCAAAGAAGTTCCTATTCTTAGAGCCACTAGGATGGCTAAAGTTCTTGATTCTCATAATTTGATTTATTATTGTTTTGATATGTACATATGATTTCAAAGTTCCATTTTGATAAAATCCACAGGGACATCCGAAGGTACTTGATATGATTATTATTTGAATTTGCAAATGATAGTTCGTTTTGTTATTCCATTGAGTCTTTGATAATGTTTAAAATTGCATATGGTTTCTCACTACTCTGCTCGTGCATGCCTCAATATATCTTTCACCGAGTCCCGGACCGGGTTTGTTATCGTGCACAGTTTCACTGCATTGTTCACCGAGTCCCCCACTAGAGGGTCGGGTACGGTATATATATATATATATATATGATGATATGATGATATGACGATATGATAATATGATGATATGATGACACGTTATGGCGGCCAGGAGGGCATATGATGACTTTATTGTCACGACCCAACCCCATAGGCCGTGACTAGTGCCCGAGTTGGACACTCATATTATCTGTTAACTGTAGTCATTTGCAATTAGCATGTCATGATCTCATTTGTACATAAAACGGGTAGGACATTATTTTAAAGCTGTCAAGCTGTGTATGGCTTAGACACCTGTCTTCTGAGGAGTTGCACTTTTTAAACAACAACATATATATATATATATATATATATATATATATATATATATATATATATTCCTACGCAAGCCGACAAGGCTGCCACGATATACAAAATAATAAACATACATATATATGCAAGCCGACAAGGCTGCCATTACGATTGGGTACGCCCCAAACATAAGTCATAGACATAAAACGCATCAACAACTACAAACAGACCCATACCGATGTCCACAGACCTCTAAGAGTAATGACCGTATCATATGGCGGGATAGGGCCCCACCGTACCCAAACAAACACATATGAATACAACATAAGGGAGTTATACCATAAGCTAGGCTCCGGAACAAGGGAGCAGTCCAAAATAGCTGAATAGGTATCCTAAGCTGGCGGATCTCCGAAACGAGCGTCTGTACCTGCGGGCATGAACGCAGCCCCCCGAAGAAAGGGGGTCAGTACGGAATATGTACTGAGCTTGTAAAGCTTGAAACATAGTAATAGACTTATATTGAGACAAGGTATATAGGACTCAGTGCAACAACCAGAATTTCATAAAAACTTGCCTTTGAACACATTTGGTCTGTATATCAATGTCATTATAGAGTTTTGTTATCAAAGTTGCATAATCATTCTGTATATAACATATATAACGTGCCCCGTCCCTGTAATGAAGGACTCGGTAATTATAATCATAGCATCATAAACATAAACATAAACATATACGTGCCCCGGCCCTTTAGTAAGGGACTCGATAATAGGAATACATGCCCTCCTGGCCACCATCTCCATATCATCATATCATCATATCATCATACCATCACGTCATCATATCATCATGTCATCATATCATCATATCATCATCATATATATATAACGTGTCCCGGCCCTCTAGTGAGGGGCTCGGTGAATAATATAATAAACATGCGCACGAAAACGTGTCCTGGCCCGGGACTCAGTGAAGGATATAGTGATAAGCACGAGCAGAATAATAAGCAACCACATATAAGCCATTCATCTTTTGAGACTCAATAGATAAGCAACTAACCAGCTCTAAAGTATTGGGATAGTAATCATATTCAATTCTTTTCAACTCTCACTACAAGCCATAGCAAGGAACGTTTCAGCTTTCATGTACATGTATCAATTTCCATGATGTAGTTTTTGGAAGTCAAGTATGCTTCTATTCATGCCAATCTTTTAAGAGTAGGAACTTCTATACATCATTCATTAGTCAATCATATGGTAGGCTCGTGACAATAGCATTAAGGAAATATAGAATCATAAGTCATGCATGGAACTAGAGAATAGAATTTACCCCAAGGTTCATATCATTTCATACTTACGTCTAGGACATGCCAAAAGAAAGAAGGAATAGGCTTTACATACCTTTAGCGTTTAGATGTATTCTAACTTGTACTTGCTGCCCAAAAACACTTATCCTATATCAAGATATGAAGAACTACAATTAGTCTACAAGGGAATTCAATACGTATTTTGAAGCTCACAATTCCTTTCTAACATTTAAACGACGTTTCGTTCGCACTCAAACCAACTAGCGTTACAAGCTAACATTGCTAATCGTTCTTTCATATATTAATCAAAACTTGTTTAAACATGACTTAGGGAACTTGGGCAGTCCCTACACCATTCAAACTGTTTCATACACACGGCTAAACAACACGCATAGCACTTCCATTCTCACTTAGCAATTTTTCAGTTTTAACTTGCAACAACAACAACACGTTTAATGACATTACTTTCATGATTCTTGGAACTGTTTTAACCTCGTTTTCATTCCTACAACAGCCCACCATCATTTCAGTTTTAACTTGAATCAATGCACTTTACTTTCACTAAACGTTTGCAACAAGAATCAACATTCAACACCCACAAATTCACTTCTAACATCAAAACTGTCCACGGTTTTGGACTGCCTATACACTTCAACATAATTCATTTCTTTAACACCTCAATTCACATATTCAACATGCCTACAACACACCACAATGTCCATAACAACAACAATCAAAATGTGACACAAAACAGTCCATAATCGCCCCTAAAACAGTCCCCTCACACGGCTACAACACCACTCCAACAACTTCATGATTTTCATCCATTTATTCATACTACAATACATTCAATCCATTTCCAATACATGTTCAAGAAGATAAAGCATGACTTCATTAGAACCTTCAACACACGGCTCATTTTCATTTCAACAAAAACAATCCAATATCCAACATGCAACATCATAAACAAATTTCTACAATCTTTGTTCATTTATCTATGTTGATACATATTCAATCCATCAACAATATATGCCAAATGAAATCAAGCATGACTTATCCAATACTCACGGCTCATCCCTTACTCCAACCATAACAACAATCCAACAACAACATGCATGAACTATACACTCAAATCATCATGCAACACAAGAACAATAAGCATTCTTACCTTACAACTTGTTCTTCAACCTTAGCCGAATCTTCAACACTATTAAAATGCTACACCTTCTTGTTTCTTTTCAACAACTACTACACGTTCCTATACACTTGATGAGGAGTAGATTTGAGGGAGAAATTTATTTTTTTTGACCAAAGTTTTGAAGCTCATTCTCGGCTAGCTCTTGGCCGAGAGCTTCCCTTTCTCTCTCTATGTGTTATACACTTTGAAATGTTGAAATGAGTTGTGGAATGTGGAGTGAATCAGATTTTTCACATTATGTATTCACTCCATATTTTGGCCATGTGTACTACACTAACTTGGGTCAAGAATCTTTGACCACTCCATTATTCTACACGGCCAAACATGGCTTTAAATAATGGGCTGATTTTTTTGTTCCCAATCCCACTTATTAATCTAACCATGGTTAATTTAATCCCCATTTTCCATTAATACTTTCATTCCAACGAAATTGTAGGTGAGTTGTGACTCGAAACGAAACCGGAAGTTAAAATCTCTACTTCGTATCTTAAGATAGTCTTGTATTTAACTTGTCGCGTTTATTTTAAAATGTCCCAATGTATGAAAATATGGGATATAACATTTATTCACTGAGTCCCTCACTAGAGGGCCAGGTACGGCATATAGGTATATGATATATGATATTGACAAGCATGATTATGTTTCAAAGGCAAGTATTTTGGTATTCTGAATATTGTACTTGTTTCCTGTACTCCTTATTTCAATTATGATCCTTTTACCGTATTTCCTGCTTTACATGCTCAGTACATATTCCGTACTGACCACCTTTCCTCAGGGGCTGCGTTTCATGCCCGCAGGTACAGATACTCGCTTTGGTGAGCCGCCAGCTTAGGACTTCCTTTCTGCTATCTTGGAGAGCTCCGTTGTTCCGGAGCCCAGATTTTGGTATAGATCCTTTTTATCTAAATATATGTATATGTTGACTAAGGGTACGACGGGGCCCTGTCCCGTCATATTTCACTGTTGAAACTCTTAGAGGTCTGTAGACATTTATTTGGGTGTGATGGGCACCCGGCCCCACATCCGGAGCCGAGCGAACCCACAGACCTTCGGGACACACAAAATCTTGTTATACTTTTAAAATCAAATAAAGATAAAATACATAATAACTTCTCAAAATATTCTTTTCGATATTTTCCAAATCATACAGAATCTGTGATCATATAGAATTTAATGCATAAGACAGGATGGCATATCGGCTAACGAAGCCGCTTACACAACTGACATACTATACCCACGACTCTGTCTGCAAAGTCTCTAACATCAATCCAGAAGAAGCACACATACAAACTCTGAATCATCCAACAAATCTTGTTCTTACTAACTTCAAATTTTTATCCCTTTTTAACTCTTCGAACTGTTAATCATCTTTCTTACAATCGTTCTTCACATCGTGCCCAAATCTGTAGCTTCTCTAAAATATCACATCCCACTTATCGTCCATTTGCGATATTTCATTCCATGCTTCTTCCTGTTAGGTATACCTAGTTAAATGACCACATTTGAAAAATTTGTCCAAGTCTCCTTTACCATTCCTATTATTCAGAATCTGCACACCACAAATATCAACAATACCTTTATAACCTTCCGTGTCATCCCTTACCTTCTCCCATAGTATGTAAAGCTCATATAAGGAATTTCATTTTCCTATGACTCAGCTCTATCGCACGATCTAAGATAGCAAGAATGTCAACAACCACTAGATGTCCCGTAGCCTCCTATTTATAAATGTGGCGCGCTTCACACCATAAACAGGACTCTACCGGACACGACTTTGCAGACAACCCCTAGGACAGACCTGCTTTGATACCACTTTGTCACACCCTAATTCCACTAGGGTGTGATGGGCACCCGGCCCCACATCCGGAGCCGAGCGAACCCACAGACCTTCGGGACACATAAAATCTTGTTAGAATTTTAAAATCAAATAAAGATAAAATACATAATAACTTCTCAAAATATTCTTTTCGATATTTTCCAAATCAAACAGAATCTGTGATCATATAGAATTTAATGCATAAGACAGGATGGCATATCGGCTGACGAAGCCGCTTACACAACTGACATACTATACCCAAGACTCTGTCTGCAAAGTCTCTAACATCAATCCAGAAGAAGCACACATACAAACTCTGACTCGGTGGCACCCCAGGAACAAATGGAGCTTGCCAACTCTGCCGGAACATCCTCTATAATAACTCCACATCATCTGGGTGTACCTGCGCGGCATGAAACGCAGCCCCCGAAGAAAAGGGGGTCAATACGGAATATGTACTGAGTAAGTAAAGCATGAAGTATAATAAACAGAATCATAACCGGAACAGGAAGTACAGAAAATGAGTGCAATAATCAGAATATCAGAAATGCTTACTCATATAACATACATAATGCATGTCAAAACATATGCCATATCCGGCCCCACTATGGGACTCGGTGAACAGAACGTGGTCGCCACCCCGTCACTGGCGCCACAACACATCATACTCCAGAGTAGGGAATAGCTCCGTAACATATCATATCATATCAGAATGTGCACATATCATAACATATCAGATGACCATGTACATATATTCTGATATGTTACGATATGATATGATATGGCCATCTGATATGTTATGATATGTGCACATTCTGATATGATATGATATGTTATAGAGCTATTCCCTACTCTGGAGTATGATGTGTTGTGGCGCCAGTGACGGGGTGGCGACCACGTTCTGTTCACCGAGTCCCATAATGGGGCCGGATTTGGCATATGTTTTGACATGCATTATCTATGTTATATGAGTAAGCATTTCTGATATTCTGATTATTGCACTCATTTTCTGTACTTCCTGTTCCGGTTATGATTCTGTTTATTATACTTCATGCTTTACATACTCAGTACATATTCCGTACTGACCCCCTTTCCTTCGGGGGCTGCGTTTCATGCCGCGCAGGTACACCCAGATGATGTGGAGTTATTATAGAGGATGTTCCGGCAGAGTTGGCAAGCTCCATTTGTTCCTGGGGTGCCACCGAGTCAGAGTTTGTATGTGTGCTTCTTCTGGATTGATGTTAGAGACTTTGCAGATAGAGTCGTGGGTATAGTATGTCAGTTGTGTAAGCGGCTTCGTCAGCCGATATGTCATCCTGTCTTATGCATTAATTTCTATATGATCACAGATTCTGTTTGATTTGGAAAATATCGAAAAGAATATTTTGAGAAGTTATTATGTATTTTATCTTTATTTGATTTTAAAAGTCTAACAAGATTTTGTGTGTCCCGAAGGTCTGTGGGTTCGCTCGGCTCCGGATGTGGGGCCGGGTGCCCATCACACCCTAGTGGAATTAGGGTGTGACAGTGGTAGCAACCTTGCTGGCTTGCTTGTGTTATTGTTTGGTAGTGGCAGCCTTGTCGGCTTGCGTATATATATATATATATATATATATATATATTTGGGACGTTCCCACATGTTATGACAGCCTTGTCGGCTTACGTACTGCGTTATCTGTTGATAGTTGTGACTCCTCAGGAGACAAGTTGCTGGATATATATATACATTTATGTGACAGCTCCGAGACTATGTTTTGGAATTTATAAGTTCTATGTTACGTTTTGTTGTGGATTGACCATATAGCTAACAGGTGTGCATATGGGTGTCCATCTCGGGCACCAGTCACGGCCTACGGGGTTGGGTCGTGACATAAAAATAGTTGAGTTATATAAGATGGTTGAATGTCAGGAGGTATAATTAGTGTATATGTTGTTTATAGGCTATTATGTTGCCTTCGAGTTATTATTATATGTATACGCCTGGCCTATGGGTTATGGAGTTATTGCCTGGCCTACGGGTCATGGAGTTATTGCCTGACCGACGGGTCACGGAGTTGCGCATACCTAACCTACGAGTCATAGAGTTGATTATACCTGACCTACGGGTCATGGAGTTGATTATACCTGACCTACGGGTCATGGAGTTGATTATACCTGACCTACGGGTCATGGAGTTGCATATACCTGACCTACGGGTCATGGAGTTGATTATACCTGCCCTATGAGTCACAAAGTTTTATGAATGGAGTTATGTTATCTATGCCTGACCTTCGAGTCACGAAGTTATATCTATAGAGTAATGTTATCTTGCCTCAGATTAGAGGCAACCCAGGTAGAGCACCTCCAGATGCTTTCTTGAAATATCCTGAGTATAGTTTGTTATTTCATTTCAGTTGTTATCTTGCCTTACATATTGTTATGCCTCGAAAAAATTTCCGCTCATGCACAGTGAATAGACTGATGAAGGGCGCGACGTATACGACGTTTTCATAAGTAAGAAGTAACATTTGATGATTCGAAATGAGATTTCAAAGACATGTGAAGTAGGAGACGAAAGTTGTTAAGAAAGGCAAGGCATACGTTATGTATCGGAAAGGATTTACGAGTAACGAGTTAATGATGATTTAATGATACTTTGGAGAAGAGTCATAACGTCCCTTAGATTGTTAATGAAGTGATAAATAAGTGTTAAGAAGGTTCCATAAGGATTGGAGATCAAACGAGTCGACGAGAAAGAAATCGGAATAGCTGGGCATTGTACGGCCCAACATACTGGCCGTATAAATTACACTGGCCGTATGTTAGGCCGTATATTTAGCCCAGATGGGCAACCTTCACTAGACCAAACATACGGCCCGTATAAAAGATACGGACCGTATGTTGGTCCGTATGTCCGTGTCGGGTCAGAATTTGTGTATTAATAAGGGATCCAAGTCTTATTTCATTTCATTTCCATTCACTCCCCTTCTCTCTAAAGCATCTCTATACACTTCTCCCACAAGAATTCAAGGGATATTAGTGATCAACTACATCAAACCAAGGAAATCAAGTGTAAGAAATCCATTAAAGTTCATTCAAGGCAAGGAATCCAAGTGAAGGTGAAACTAGGGTTTTGCTCAAGTGAGGAGTTTCAACCCAAGGTTCATTCCTACACCATCTAAGGTACGATTTATGGTATTTCCATGTTGTTTAAGGTATTTGAAAGTTGAAACACTTGGATTGTAGAAGAATATAGAAAAATGGGTCATGGATGTGGGAATAGTGTCATTTTGAGTAATAGCTTGAATTGAGTCACGATTCTTGATGTGTTGTGATGTGGTTATGTTATAAATGATATTAAGGACATGGAATTAGCATTATATGTGAGAAAACGTATTAGTATACTATGACCATGATTATGGATGAATTGAAGTGAAATTATGAAATGAGGGTAATGTAGATGAATGAAGATTATTGGTTATGATATTGTGAACGTTGTTATAAATGTTTGGGAGTTGATATACAATATGGGGAAGGTTGTATAAACAAAGGAAATTCTGCCCAATTTTCTCTAGCTTTAGTAAGCACGTTCATATAATCGATTAGCTAATGTGAATGCAAATTCTCTTGAAGGTAGAAACGTGAGCATTGGAGGAGAACAATCAAGCGATGGAAATTGTTAAACGAAAGAGGCATGTAAGGCTAGTCCTTTATTTCTAAGGCATGACTCTTATGGTTTGAATCCTCCCATCTTTCCATGATCTTCCAACATATCGGGAATTATGAACCTGCGAGTATAAAGAGCTTCATACGAGATAAAGAAAAGAGATACGTTACGAGCATGACAATACCGATGTTGAATCTAAGTCTAGAAGTCCTAAAGCTCATGATACGATATTCCTACGAAGCTAATGATCCTTATATAATCCCTATGATATTATTTCCCTACCTCCCCATGACTTTCTTACATTCCGGGAACTATGAGACAATATTGATAAAGAGCTTTTTATGAGATAAAGATGAGAAATATGTCATGAATACGATAATAATGATGATAGGTTTAAGCCTAGAGATTCTAAAGCAAGATACGATGTCTATGAAGTTAAAGATCCTACTTAGCATCCCTTGATGTCTTTCATGGTGTACACTCAACTTAAAATGTTAGTTCCTTCAAGGTGAGATATGATGTATATGATTACTCCATAATATAATCGGGGGTTCTCGACCTTATGTCACCCCGACATTGTTATAGATTGTCTATAAGCTCTAATGCATGTACTATGACCAATGTTCCGAAAACGTTACAAGTTTATGTTCGTAGGGGGTTCCATATGAGATAAAGATAAGAGATATGCCATAGATACGATGATGGTAATGATGAGCCTAAGTTAGAGATTATAAAGTCTGTCATGCGATATGTTTACGAAGTTCATGCTACGAATGTGATACAATTTTCATAGATTGTCTTTAAATTCAAATGCATGGTCTATGAAAAGTTATGATAAGCTTATGAGATATATGTGATGATAATGACGATGATGTTGATAGTAATGATAATAATGATGACGATGATAATAGTGATGAAGCTAAAGATATTTATGGGCTTTTATGTATATGTGCCTATGTATGGCTATTATGAAACCTCGAGCTTATATGGCCGGGTAGAATATATACATATATATAGATATATATATATATATATATATATATATGATGATGCGCGCGTACCACTGCAGTTGGGTACGGATATCACTGAGCCTTGGTAGGGCCAAGCATGGACAACACTGAGCCTTGGTAGGGCCAGGCATGGACAACACTGAGCCTTGGTAGGGCCAGGCACGTATAACACCAAGCTTTATTATAGCTGGGCACGTAAGACACCGAACCTATATAGTCGGGTATGATACTACTATGATTATATATATGATATATGTATGAAAAGCCTAGAAGATATGTATGTGATATTGTCGAGCCACTACGTGGCCGAATACGGATAACGTTTAATGTGTATGAGTAGATACGGTATTATGATAAATATGTATGATACTATGATGTATACGCTATGATGATACATGTACTGTGATTATATATGATATAGGCATGAAAGGTATACTCCCTTAAAAGTTATGCAGTTTATGTCTTATGATTCTCTATTATGTTCATTTAATTCATGCCTTACATACTCAGTACAATATTCGTACTGACGTCCGTTTTCTTTGGACACTGTGTTCGTGCCCACAGGTAGATAGGGAGGCAACCCAGATTTATAGAAGCCGATAATCAAACTTTTTTAGAGTACTCCATTATTCCGGAGTTGCCATTGATTTACTATTTTATGTACATATATGTTTTGGGCACGACGGGGTCCTGTCCCGTCCATATGTCTAGTACTCTAGTAGAGGCTTGTAGATACGTATGTGTGGGTAGTATGGTCTCACGATTTTCCACGTGTATATATGTATTATGTGGATAGCCAAAGAGCTTATGTATAAACAGGTAAATATGTTTCCAATGAAAAAGGTTTTCCTACGATTATGAGCATAAGAAATACGATTGTACGCAGAATGAGTAATAAGATGAGTGGTGCTCGGTGGTTAAGCCCCGGGTACCCGTCATGGCCCTAGCCGGGTCGTGACACATATTCAGTACATTATTCGTACTGACATCACTTTATTTGGGGGCGCTGCGTTCATGCCCGCAGGTTCAGGTAGTCAGATAGACGATTCAACTCAGTAGGCCTTCCACTCAGCCGTAGTCAGTGCACTCCACTTGGTCCAAAGCTGCAGTCCCTTTGGTGGTATGATATTTTTACATGTATATATGGGTGTGACGGGGCCTTGTCCTGTCCTTTCTGCAGCTCGTGTTCCCTAGAGGTCTGTAGACAGTTGTTTGCAGTTGAGATATTATGTAGCCATGTTGGCTCTCAGTTTTGTTGTTCAGCTTACATAGCAGCTTCGTCCGCTTGCTCAGTTGTGTATATATATTTAGGTGTGTGTGTGTCCAGTTCAGATGAGATAGACAACATTTGTTTATATATATCCAGATTACGGCCTCGTCGGCTGGTTGATATTGCCGGTGTGCAGGTAGGCCTTAGCAGAGTTTCAGATTTAGAGTGGTTCGCTCGGGGCCTAGTTTGGCACCGAGTGCCGGTCACGCTGCTCCAAATTTAGGGCATGACAAACTTGGTATCAGAGCAATTTGTTCTAGGGATTGTCAACAGATCGTGTCCGGTAGAGTCCTGTTTATGGGTGTGAAGCTGGCTAAACTTATAAATAGGAGGTTGCAGGACATTTAGGAATCATTGACCTTTCTTTCTATCTTAGATCGTGCGATAGAGCCAGAGTCTAGGAGAGATCGTTTCTGACCCCTTTTCTTGTAGGTAAGTGCAAACTGACGAAAGATGAAGAGATCAGCCTCAGACAGTGGGAGTGCTAAGAAGGCCCCCAGAGTTGATCCAGGACCCCAGGCTCCAGGACCGAGCAAGAGGAGCCTTAGTTATTCTATTGAGACTGATCCCTCGGAGCACCCAGCGACGATTCCTCCAGAGTTCTTGACTCCCAGGGAGAAGGACCCTCCAGAGGACAGTTATGACACAGATCCGTCTGAGTATTCATCTGGGACACCGGAGGAGGAGATTCCCGAGGCCATACGAGCTGCTCCAATGGCATAGCACTACATCAGACCAGCCTATCCGCTGAGTGTTACAGATTACTCTAGCCCTCTATCCTGGCCGTCGGCAAACCAGGAGTTGCCCGATTATTTATATCCCTCGGACTCAGATGAGAGAGATGATGAATGCCAGACGAGCGGATGGTGGGTAGATGATGACGAGGAGTTCACTTCACCTTATAGTCCACCAGATCAGACTAGAGACCGATCAGCTACAGGTATATGAGTCCTCATTGGAATTTTCTATGTATGTGCATTTGCTGTAGATTATTATTTAATAATGGCGAACGGAAACCCAAAGAGGCCGATAACCGAGTATTTATAAGTAACGGTGACCAAGGTGTGTTCGCTACCATTGGGAATCTGGAAATCTAGGACGGAAAGTAGTCATACATACCAATGAAAGGTGAATTTTGAGAATTAAAAAGGCCAAAATAGTAATTGTGTAGTCGGAAGAGTGAGAGACCCTTTTTAATTCGGAGGGAGATACGTTACGAGAACGTTTTGAAATCTGTCAAGACTTCAACTTACTTTAGATTATTTGATGAAGGTCATGCGGTAAGGTGGATACTATTATACCAATATTAACGCACCGAATTTCATCAGAGATTCGAGGATAAGCGTGCTGGGGTGAGAGCAATAGTAGGATGGGTGACCCCCTGGAAAGTGTGCAAAAAGTCCTATAAATTTAGATATAAGAGGAAAATGAGAAGCTAGAGCAACCTAAGAGAGATTGGAGTATGCGGAGTGGTTAGTGACCTTAAGAGGTCACGTAGGTCGAGGCGGACTAGACCGGTGAAGAGAAAGAAGATGCATCACAACTCTAGAATTATGGTGAGTTTGAATAGTGTTTGGAAATATTTTGTAAGCGAGATGGTAGTAATTATATATATATATATATATATATATATATATATATATATATATATATATATATGTACGTATTCTTATGATATCTGACACGTGCCTATATCAGTGGGTATGTGTATCCCGGCAACCAACGTTGCGGTATGTGAAAGGCATTAATCGAACAGGGTAACAAAGTTCAAGTGACAAAAAAAATGATGATATAGACATAAATGGAAGAAGAACTCAGGGAAAGAAGTTTTAAATATTTTATAAGCAAAGTCGGGAAGAAAAACGAGGAGTATGGTATAATCGAAGACTTCATGAAGGACGTGGTGAATCTCGATGTCACCATTAACTTGCGGATTCCAAAAATCGTTAGTCATGAATGACAGAGGTGTGAAAAGATGGAAAAGAAGGCATCGAAATTGGATCTTACCCTTATAAGTATTCCGATGGGATACAAGACTGTAACTAGCAAGAAGACAGACAAGTCAGACCATACGATGACGGAACCTCAGCCCTAAGAAGATCGTGAAGGGCGGCAGATAATTATCAAAGATGACGGTTACTCGAAGGCTATGGGCGTATAAGGACCTCCTTAATAAGGGGGGAAGAAGATACTAGACTTCAAAAGAACTATGACATTTCAAGCTCCTGAAAAGGGAGATTTATTAGCTCGGGGCCAAAGTTCGAGGCGTATTGGCATATCGGGAAGGTAACGGAAAGAAGTAGAAACGAATTGACAATAAGTGTACCATGAGGCAGACATAGGGAGAAAGTATGGAAGATAACTCAAGAGAGCACATTACGCCAAGATGAACTACGATATTTTTGGACCATGATTTGAATCCCTCGTATCGGGGAAAAATTGCGCCATACCTAAGTATGCAGTGACATGCCCTAAAGGGTAATGAAAAGAGCAAGAAAGGTCTCCAAGCAAAATTTTAAAAGGGTGTTAGAGAGGATGACGAACCCAAAGGACACTTGGGATGACGATGACAATTTCAATAAAAGGAACAACGATTGGTAGTTTGGAAATTTTTGAAGGAAAGAAAGAACGTTGCTCCTATGAATGGAAATAAAAGAGTTCACCGGCTATTAGAAAATAGTTCATGGACCACTAATTATACTGAACATGAGAGCATATGCTATGGAATTATATGAACCGTCAACGTGAAGCTATGCCCAACTACAATTGTAAGAAGGCCATACCGGAAAGCCAACGAGGAATAACGACTGATGAAACGATCGCCGATACAAAGAAATCGAAGAAAAGTATACTTGCATTGCAAGAGAGTCATAATAGAAGAATTGCCGTAGTCCAATGATTCTGAGATTTTATTGATAGATGTGAGGCATGGAAGTAAAGAAAAAGTTGTAGTAGGAGCTCAAAGATGTGAGAGCTATGAAATTAGTTGAACTCGGATTATAAGTTTTCCATAAGTGTAACTGGGCTGCAAATGATAATAAATGGTGAAGAAACATTACGTATATACGTATTTCGGATAATTATATAACTGGCCTTAGAAAGGAACATAACCATTAGGTTCACTAGTGACACAGTTATGCTGGGTAAACATTTGGAATGTAAGGATAAAGAGATGGCAACAAGGATGTAAGGATTAGAGAGCATGACTAATGGACTACAAAAAAAAACAATTGGTACAGTGTATATCTAAGATCAACGAGTACAAAAAGGATAGCCCGAGATGGCACCGAAGGAGTAAACGCAAAGAGGCGCTGTAGAGAGAGAAAGCTACCTGCCCACTAACAAGGAAACAAGGAGCGAGAAAAAAAAATAATACTTACAGGATGATGAATAGTTATGGCACGACAAGTCAAGACTACCATAATGGAGAAAGAACAAGAGCGGGATGCTAGTTAATTTCCGATCATGTACAGGAGGACAAAGAAATGAAAGAAGACGACTGAAGGCAGTAAAAGAGTTTAGAAAGAATGAGAAGAGACTGACCAAAGTTATAGTTTAAGCAAATGGTAATCGGACCCTAAAGGAAAAAAATAATTGTTCTAACAAATAAAAAAAGGTGTCGTGGGTTGGCAATACTGCAACATTAGAGGACGAATGTTTTTAAGGGGGGAAGGATATTACACCCCGTATCTTCGAAGAGCACTTATCAAATTTGAAACATAAGTACGTTGAGTTAGGGTTAAGTAAAACCACTTTGGAACATAAGGATCAAGAATTATTAAGTATACTTAATGAGTGAAGGATGTATATAAGGTATACCGGAAGGTTTTATAAGGAAATGAGTGGAGGAAATGAAGTAGTATGACTTTGGAGAAGGGATGGGTAATGTTTTGTGTGAAATTTTTTTTCCAAATTGGGGGACGAATATCTCTTATCATATTAAGTGTTTTAAGGTAAAACAAAATCCTAAAATGAAGTTCGTAGAGCCTAGTTTCCAACACAATAAACCGCTACTCGATAGGACATCGGAGTATAGAATTATGGACGTTACAAGTTTGGGTGACAGAGCAGAAGCGCGTGCTGCAGTACTGCGACAGTAACCAACTTACTACAGTATTGCTACAGTAAAATGCTACAGTGAACCCGACCCAAATTTGACCCCTATATAAAGGGTAATAACCCCCTTTTTCCATCAGATTTTGCTTGAAAATTCCAGAAATTGAACAGAGAGAGTGAGGGAAACAAAAAGTGAGCAATTTTCAAGTAGCGGAGTAGTAATTTAGGTTCGGGTAACGCATGGTTGTGATTCTAATATTGTTTTTCCGTGGATATTAGCGTTGATATTGAGGATATTGCTGTCTTAGCAAGAAAAAAGGTATGAGTCTTTCTCTTTTGGTATTATTTAACGCTTATTTACGGAGATAAAGTCGTTAAATAATTGTGTAGTAAGTTGGTTAGTTATGGAAGTTGGAAAACAACGTGTGGGCCCGTTTTATGGTACATATTGGTGTTGGAAATGATGTTATTGATGTTTTCATTTTTGTAATTGTTGTTAGTTGTTGGATTGTGATTTCGGGCTAGGCGTAAAACCACGGGAGGTGCTGCCCGAATTTTGGCAGATTTTAAAAGGAAGTAAGTTTAAGGCTTAAAATGAGCGTATGACATTGAGCCTAATAATAATATGAATGGTTTATATGTAGATTTACGAGCTTGGAAGGATAAACGTTGAATGACTAAGGCGACCAAAAGGTATGTTAAGGCTACTTCCTTTCTCTCTAAAGGCATGATTCGTTTTCCTATGAACGCATACATGGATTCTATAATATCCTTATTCCAGAAAGCCCGAAGCTCATGATTCTTAAAGCTCATATGATGCTAAAGATAGATGTTTCTATGATGGTAACAATGATGATGATTCCCTTTCTTAAGATTCCTTCTATTGAGATATTTTTGACTATTCGCACAAAGATGTGTTATTCACGAATATTATACTTGGGTTACCATAACCCTAGTGTGGTATTCCTCTCTAGGTAAGAGATAGTATAAGCCTAGTTGAGTTATATAAGATGGATGAATGTCAGGAGGTATAATTAGTGTATATGTTGTTTACAGGCTATTATGTTACCTTCGAGTTATTATTATATGTATACGCCTGGCCTATGGGTCATGGAGTTGTTGCCTGGCCTACGGGTTATGGAGTTATTACCTAACCGACGAGTCACGAAGTTGTGCATACCTGACCTACGGGTCATGGAGTTGATTATACCTGACCTACGGGTCATGGAATTGATTATACCTGACCTACTGGTCGTGGAGTTGATTATACTTGGCCTATGAGTCACAAAGTTTTATCTATGGAGTTATGTTATCTATGCCTGAACTTCAAGTAATGAAGTTATATCTATAGAGTGATGAAATCTTGCCTCATATGAGAGGCAACCTAGGTAGAGCACATCCAGATGATATCCAGAGTATAGTTTGTTATTTCATTTCAGTTGTTATCTTGCCTTACATACTTAGTACATTATTCGTACTGACGTCCCTTTGTCTGGGGGCGCTGCGTTCATGCCTGCAGGTTTAGGTACTCGGACAGACGATTCAACTTAGTAGGCCTTCCACTCAGCCGCAGTCAGCGCACCCCACTTGGTCCGGAGCTGCAGTCCCTTTGGCTGTATGCTATTTTGACATGTATATATGGGTGTGATGGGGCCTTGTCCTGTCCTTTCTACAACTCGTGTTCCTTAGAGGTCTGTAGACAGTTGTTTGCAGTTGAGATATTATGTAGCCATGTTGGCTCTCAGTTTTTTGTTCAGCTTACATAGCAGCCTCGTTCGCTTGCTCAGTTGTGTATATATATTTAGGTGTGTGTGTACCCAGTTCAGACGAGATAGAAAGCATTTGTTTATATATATCCAGATTATGGCCTCGCCGGTGTTACACCCCGGTACCTTGGGTTGCTAAGCGATGAAGGGACTAACGAAAGTTAAGGTGAATATGATGTCCCTAAAGTAAGAAGGGATACTTAAGAATCCCAATGTAAATTTTTAGAGAAGTTAAAGGCAAGAGAGAAGAGTCCGTTAAATGAAACTTCACCCCAGCCCTGAAAAAGGGGGGTTCGACGGTCGTCCTTTGTACCGTCGAACAGGTCGACGCCCCGTCGATGGCGCCGTAAAACTGAGCTGGAATGTAGACCACTCGACGAACAGGTCGACGCTCCATTGATCAGTTCGACGGACCGTCCTTTTCACCATCAAATGAGGAGAAATGACAGATTGTTCACTGGAAATTTGACGGTATCGACGGATGGATCGACGCACCGTTGATCGCACCGTACATCACGGATGGGACTGATTTCATAAATTAATAAAAGACCCTCCGCCATTTTTCATTTCATTTCATCTTCCACTCTTTTCTCTCTAAGAACTCTCTAGAACCTTCTCCACCATTCTTCCACAAGAAATCAAAGGAAAACCATGGTCAACTACACCAAGTACATGAAATCAAGTTTGTGAAACCCATTAAAAGTTCATCTAAGCCAAGAAAACTCAAGAAGAGTGAGTTAGGGTTTTGGTGCAAGAAGAGGAATTCCCCTCAAAAGTTGTTCATCCATCATTAGGTGAGTTTTATGACTCTTTTTATATGGTTTGAGTGGTTGAAAGTTGAAACACTTGAATTGTGGAAGAAACATAACAATTGGGTCATGAATGTGTGAATAGTAATTGGAGTGGATAATGAATGTTGGTATGTTGTGATTGGGAAAATGTTATAAGTGATATTTAGACTATGAAATAGGTATTATATATGAGAAAACGCGATTACGAGTGATAATCATAATTGTGGGGAAATCTAAGAAAAATGGTGAATCGTGGTAAAAGTAGATAAGTGATGATTGTTGATGCTATATTGGGGATGTTGTTATTAACGTTGGGAGTTGATGTGGAATGTGGGAAAAGTAGTATAAACAAAGGAAGTGCTACCCAATTTTCCCTAGAAATAATGAAATGTTCTTATAGCCGAGTAACTAATGTTAATGCGATTCCTCTCAAATGTTGAGACGCGAGCATCAGAGGAGGACGATCGAGCGATAAGATAGTTGAATGACAAAGGTATGTGAGGCTAGTCCTTTCCTTCTATGGCATGACTCCTTTAATATGACTTTCTTTCTTCTCCATGAATCTCTTAAGTCCTTAAAGGATACAAGCTGATATCCCTAATTTGCTACACAAGGTAATCAGTTAGAGTACAGGAGTTCTAAATGTTCATAAAATGATGTCATGATTGCTTACACTCACCTCATATACTCTTCCCTTCAAGGTGAGGCAGGATGTTAATGAGTGCCCATAATGGAATCGGGGGATCACGACCTTACGTCACCCCAATATAGTGTAGTTGTTCTTGAGCCCTATGCATGTACTATGATAAGCATACTATGATGAACATGTATGATGATGATGACATAACACCGCGCCTATTTGGCCGGGCAGTCACCACTAAGGCGGGCAGCTATACTATACACCATGGCCAACTGGCATGGGCAGACACCACTAGTGGGCGGCAGGAGATGATACCCCGGACGCGGGAGGCCTGGATGCAGGCTAATGCTACTGATTGTCACACCGATCCAATATGGACGGGCAGCTTATATATATTTATGCATTTACGATATGATGATAATTATGAGTAAGTCAGCATGCATCACTTCTTTTCTATGTGACAGTCAGATACAGATGTTCCTCATTGATGTTTCCTTTATTTCATTGATGTGATATTATTGCTTATGCGTCTCATACTCAGTACAATGTTCGTACTGACGTCCTTTTTCTTTGGACGCTGTGTTCATGCCCACATATAGAAAGGGAGGCGATCTTGCCCCAGATTCGTAGGAGCTGTCAGCTGTTGAGAGCACTCCATTGTTCCGGAGGTGCTTATGGTCTTCCTTTTCTGTACATATATTTTTTGGGCAAGACGGGGTCCTGTCCCGTCCACATATCTAGTACTCTAGTAGAGGCTCGTAAATACGTAGTTTGGGTGTTACGGTTTCACGAGGCTGCTACTATGTGTATATCTATATGTGTGTGTGTGTATATTTTATTTCAATGACCAAAAGGCTTGTGCATATTAAAGTATATATATATTCGAAGGAAAGATGATTTTCTCGTAACTCGAGTATAATATTGATAAAAGTATTAGACGAGAGTGATAAACAGTAGGATGAGGGGTGCTCGGTGGTTAGCTCCGGGTACTCGTCACGACCCCTAGTCGGGTTGTGAAAGCCGGCTGGTTGATATTGTCAGTGTGCAGGTAGGCCGTAGCAGAGTTTTCGATTTAGTGTGGTTTGCTCGGGGCCTAGTTTTGCACCGAGTGCCGGCCACGCCGCTCCAAATTTAGGGCATGACAGGAGCGCACCAAACAGCTAAGGGAAAGTCCTACTGAGCTGGATCATCTCTCTGTCTACCTGAACGCGCGGGCATGAACGCAGCCCCCCAACAATAGGAGAGTCAGTATGGATAATGTACCAAGTATGTAAGCCACGAGAATAACAAGTACATAGAAGTCATAAGAGACATCTGAAACATGAATACTAATCTCAATATCTGAATGCATCTGTAGCTAACATCCGAGAATATCTACAGACTTTGTATAACTGAAACTACCTCTAAGGACCTATGATATGCATAGGTTATAATATAACTGATAGTGTCGTGGAACGTACAACCTGATCCATATATCATTTAATAGTGCCGAGGAACGTAAGGCCCGATCCATATATTGTATAATAGTAGTGCCAAGGAACGTACGGTCCGATCCATACATAATAATATAATAGTGCTGAGGAACGTACGGTCCGACCCATATATAATAATATAATAGTGCTGAGGAACGTACGGCCCGATCCATATATAATAATATAACAGTGTCGAGGAATGTACGATCGGATCCATATATAATAATATAATAGTGCGTATAAAACTCCTTCCGTTCACGGGTCAATGCGCATACAAATATGGATGCAATGCATAAATGAATTGAATACATAGAACTCTCGGAGTGACATGAGGTCGTACTATCTCTGATGAACATTCTTTGAGCTAACGTCATCAATATAAGAAATCTCAAGACCTAGTGCTTCAAAGACGGGGCATAGAAACATCAAAGACTGAAGTACTCCTAGTGCTTCTAAGAGTAGAGTAATATGGAAGCTCGTTTACTTGCTTGTTCGTTCATATTATAAGATCATGCCAAAAATGAAAGAAAGGTTAGCCTTAACATACCTTGGAGTCTACCTAATGTCCGGTGCTTATTTCTCGAGCTTGTAACACTACAACCAAAATAACACGAATTACTATTAGGCCATATACATCCCTTATTATCCATTTCTAGTATGTGTGAAACTTAACGGAATTCAGGCTGCATTTCCCCTATAATTCTTACTCCAATCCAACTCCCAAACGGCGCACAACACACAAAACATCATCAACAACAACAGTAACAATATATAACAACATAAACAAGTAGAAATCTCCTCCAAAATTCTAATCGAAACAGCCTTCAAGACAACCATATCATCAAGCTAGTTTAGGTCTTTCATATCATGTGTTCCTTCACTTTAAACTAAGGAATTCCGCCACAAACAACTTATTTCAATAGTTTCATATCAAAATATAATCAAATCGATACCAAAACATCTCCCCAAAATAGCCCCTAATCTTAGTTTGACTCAATTTACTCACCGCTTCCATAGCTATATTTCCTTCACTTTAAATCACTAAAACTCTTGGTAATCAACTCAATAGCAAAGATAATAATAGTATTCATACCTTAAAGGGGATGGAATTCCAAGAAACAAACTTCAAATCCAACTCCTAAGCTCCACAACGTCAATAGAAACCCTAGGAACAACTTCCCCTTCACTAGCTCGGGTTTTCGGGGCTCGGATCTTACTTGGATGATAAAGAAAGGTTGGGTTGGGATTTATGAGTATTAGGGAGAGTTTAGGATTTGTTGGTGTGAGTTCAAATGAAAAAAATCACGAAATAGATGCATTTATACATCAGCTGCACTGCCTGAAAAATGATGGGTCGTCGATGTGCATCGACTGATCGTCGACACTTCAACGGCCCATAACTCCTAGCGTCGATATGCGAATTCAGATCTCTCAGTGGTGTTGGAACGTAGACTCGCTGAACTTATGAATGCATAGTTTATGCGTTCCGTAAATCCTTGTATTCTAGGATATGTGCCTCCCTAAAGTTGACCCAAAATATCTGTCCGAAATTCTGCCGAATTTTCCCAAAGTTTCAACAAGCTTAATTTCTTCAATTCTCTTAACATCCAACCTTTCTGATACTTCCTAAACATGATACCAAGCTCTCATGTATGAAGAATGAGCATGAATAATTCCTTATGACCTTGACGACAACCTCGCCTTTTAAGTTTTCGTCAACTAACTCACGACGAAACTTTACATATAAAAGTACGGGGTATAACATCCTTCCCCCCTTTGGAACATTCATCCTCGAATGTTAAACTAGTTTTGCATTCTCAATACTTCCTCAAGCGTTCTCTTATTGAATCATGCCCTGCACATATCTTTGTCTCAACAGGTCATATCTAATCATACCATCATTATCCTTACTTTACATATCTTCATTGCTTCTCTTCTCATTTTTCCTTTCACACGTACTCTTATCATTTTCTCGACTTATTTTTTTTATACACCTTGCATTGAACTTGCTAATATCACGTGCCTTCTTATCTTATTCTGGAGTTGCAAACGAGACACCAAACGATCCTTATTTTCCCTTTTTGTTTCCTGGCTAGACCATTTAATACCTGGAAGCCCTAAGTCGAAGAGTGTACCTTTGAGTATTTAAAGGTTTGATTTATCACTCTTTCTTTATCCTTATCCCGAGCCTTGAAACTCTTTTCCTTTATATTTCCAAGTTACCAGTTTCTTGCCTCCACCCCGCGCCATCTCTGAATTTTTCCTCCTTGTTTGTCCTTCTCGTAATATGACCCGTTGGTTTGAATGCTTTATTGGAGATACCATATTATCCCATTATTTATTGAATCGTCATTCGATTCTAGTAGCCTTTCTCAAAATTTCCTTTAATCATATTCCGACAACACTATACTTAAGGAGACTCTAATCTCTTTATTGCAACTTGAACTCAACTTTAGGATTAACACGCTCGAATGCTACTGATTATAGGCATATCTAATAGCCCTAAATCCAGTGTACTTGCAAACTCTAAGATGCATAGCTCATATAGGGAGCAATAAGGATATGCTGCATCATATTGGCGAATCTCAGAATAGCCTCACAGGTTTCGCTGACTAGGTTTTATTTCTTCGTTCAATCCTTTCTGACATTTGAATTCTCCATCGTCATTCTCCCAATCATACCATGTTACTCACGGAAGTCATCCTTAATTCCTTTTTAAACGTAATTTATCTTATCCAACATAACTCATGATCATCCTGTCCCTTTTTTTTTTTTTTGACAACAACACACATACTAGTTTAACCTTGGGCATTACCAAGAACATCTTAAACTTCACCTTAGGCAACAACTTTAATTTGAATTGAATTGCGTCTTTTTTGGAACCTTAAATTAGTTTGTAATGCCATAACGGGTAATCCTTTGTTACTCTGAGGGATCATTGTTATGGTATGATTGCCGAGTGCACTTAGGAGGGCAAGAAATCCATTCTTACTGATATTTGGAGAACTAAAGTATGCACTAATTATAACGCCTCGTTTTCAATTAGAATAGAATCACGTAACATATATCCGTGGCGGCTTGTCTTACTCTCAATCATCTTAAAGTACTAATTCCTCTCCTAGTAAAGAAGTACCTGCGGGGAGCTCATTTGCGTTAATCATGAATAGTTCATAATGTCACTACTCACTCTCGACTTATCCTTTAACTTGTTGTCCTTGTCATGTTGCTCTTAGTTATCGATTCATTGTCTTATTCTTTCTTTACTCATCACTTCCTTCATGTTAATTACCTCTTCTTCATACAACCATTCTCTTAACTTATCCTCAATCCCATATAACATTTCTCCTTATTCATTACCTTATGTCGTTATTACAAGCCCATAGGATTTGGTCTATCAAATGTATAAACTTTAGGCGTCAACAATGAATCTATCTTTGATCTGCCAACCTGTACTTGTACTATACATATATGCGCATACAAATTCCGCATTGTACCTTAACAAAACATAGGGGTCAATATATACTATCTCAAAAAGTCAACCACTACCTCAACTGTGCTGGTGGCGTCAACTTGCAGGCGTCAAGTTGAATCAGCCTCTGATTCTCAGGGGGGTTGACGGTGCAAGGTTGACGGACCATCGACCATGTTGACGGCTCGTCAATCTGCCCGTCAAGTTGCACAGTTCTCAACCTTCTTTCGAATTCGTTTAAACTCTAATCCTTTGATACTTAGCACTCATGGGCTCATACCTTGGTACAAATGAAATAACATACTAAACACATCAAAAGCTCGGAGATAAATCTTAGTACTTGAGACTAATGCGACTCATATATATATATATATATATATATATATATATATATATATGAGGGTCAGAAAATTGCTTCGAAATGACTTGCCTTTCTTGACCTTTTTTAAATATTTGGGTCCTTCTTTAATCACCCAGTACTAAGCTCCTTTGATCTATAATGACATCTTACCCTTGCAGCAAACATATACTCAAATTGCTTAAATTTCGAGAAATTTTGACAAAGTTTCCTCTGTAATTCTTACTATCCCAAACCTGCACACAACCCACAAAATACATCCAACGCCTCACAGGCTACCCATAAACCCATAAAAATAAATATGATACACAACTCAGCCACACATGGCTATTGGTGTGAAAGGGGATACAAGACAATAAAGCTCACTTATATGCCATATCTGGGCATTCTACTTGCAAAACATCAAATTTATTTCCTAAATCCTTTGTTAATTAGTCCTCTTAAATAAAAGTTCATATACTCATAAGACGTTCCTTCTGCATATGCTCCCTTATTCCCTTCTGTAATTAATTAATCAAATTCGCATTTCATTATCACTATCAACATTAGCTATAACTAGAGCACCAACTGGCGAAAACACCACAAACGGATTAATCGACTCAGGCTCTATCCCAAACTTGCCGGCAACCAATGGAGTAACATATAACACCTAAACCCTAGCTCAATCAATACATATACATCATAAAATAATGTTGGTATTATACCTGTGACAATATCAGGGGAAAGCTCGAGATCCTATCGCCCTGTCAATGCATAGATGTGAGGCTAAGGGCCACTCGAACAGGCCGTTGCTCCTCGACCCCTACCATAGCCCACTAGTGCCTGTGAGCCTTGCCCTGGAGGGCGTATACATAATGAAAAACCAACTGCTAATCCTGTGGGCTAAGCCCTACCTTCACCACATACAAATGGACAGTCACGCTTGATATGGCCTGGCCAACCATAGGCATAACAACCACCTGAACCCAATCGGCATGGTTCTGGGTGTAATCTACCACACTTGGCACACCGTGGCACAGGTGGCCTCATATGACTGGAACCACTCCTAATATGAGAAGTGGGATTCTAGAACTCTGAGCTGGGCAAAAATAAGCGGATCTATCAAACTTGGGTCCAGTATACCATGGAGGCACACTAGCTGCTGAATATGCTAAGTGTCTAGAGAACTGCCACCTTGGGCCACCTCTGAACTCACTGTCAAACCTTGAGAACCTGGACCTCTTGCTCTGACTCCTACTACCATGACCCGCACCTTGTCGCCGAGCCTAAGCGGCTACTAACTGGGTCAGCAAAAGGATGGCCTCTCTCATCTTCTGGCCTGAGGCATCTGGTGGAGGAACTGGGGGTGCAACAGCTGGAGCTGAGGCACCTCTTCACTCCTCTGAAGCGGGTGGAGTATGCGAAGCCTGGGATGGGGTCTCACTTTGGGACTCGCCCTGAGCCCTGGTAATCTGCTGGGTACGGCTAGTAGTCTCACCAGCCACTCCCTCACCCTTCTAGGCAGGTATAGTTTCCTTTTGAGGCATCGCTGAAATCAGAACAAATCATTAGAAAGGGAATTCTTATCTTACCGCTCTATCACACGATCTAGAATAGAAATGGCAATATTCTAAATGTCCTGTAGCCTCCTGCTTATAATTGTGGTGCAAAAAACACCCATAAACAAGACTAGACACGGTCTGTAGACAACCCTAGGACGAAGCTGCTCTGATACCACTTCTGTCACGATCCAAGCTGATGAGTCATGATGAGTGCCTGACCCCTAATGACCAGACACCCCTACACTTGCTTAACTATCACATAACAATAGGGTAGCCCATATCTGACTTATATATATATATATATGCAAAATACTGGAGTAACAGTGCAAGCTGACTAGGCTGCTATATATGTTATACGCAAAAGAATAAGAGCCGACAAGGCTACATAATGTACCAACTACATACAACAGTCTACAGACCTCTAATGGAACAAAAAGTTGTAGAAAGGATGGGATAAGGCCCCGATATACCCATATACATGAATATACATCTCAAAACAACCTACCAAAATGTACCGCAGCTCCGGATCAAGTCCATCACACCAAATAGCTACGAGGAAGTCATACTGAGCTAGATCGTCTCTCTGTCTACCTGAACCTGCGGGCATAAACGCAGCCCCCTAACAATAGAGGAGTCAGTCCGGATAATGTAACGAGTATGTAAGGCATAGAAATAACAAGTACATAGAAGTCATGAGAGACATCTGAAACATGAAAGCTAATCTTAATATCTGAATGCATCTGTAGCTAACATCCGAGAATATCTACATATTTTGTATAACTGAAACTACCTGTAAGGGCGTATGATATGCATAGGTCATAATATAACCGATAGTGTTGTGGAACGTACAACTCGATCCATATATCAGATAATAGTGCCGAGGAATGTACAACCCGATCCATATATAGTATAATAGTAGTGCCGAGAAATGCACGGCCCAATCCATATACAATAATATATATATATATATATATATATATATATATATATATATATATATATATATATATATATATATAGTGCCGAGAAACGTACGGCCCGATCCATATATAATAATATAATAGTGCCGAGGAACGTACGGCCCGATCCATATATAATAATATAATAGTGCTGAAGAACGTACGGTCCGATCCATATATAATAATATAATAGTGTCGAGGAACGTACGGCCCGATCCATATATAATAATATAATAGTGGTGAGGAACGTACGCCCCGATCCATATATAATAATATAATAGTGCGTATATAACTCCTTCAGATCACGGGTCAATGCGTATACGAATATGGATGCAATGCATAAATGAAATAAATACATAGAACTCTCGGATTGACATGAGGTCGTACTATCTCCGATGAATATTCTTTGAGTTAACATCATCAATATAAGAAATTTCACGACCCATGAACAGGAGGAATGATCATAGACGGGGCATAGAAACATCAAAGACTGAAGTACTCCTAGTACTTCTAAGAGTAGAGTAATATGGACGCTCGTTTACTTGCTTGTTCGTTCACATTATAAGATCATGCCAAAAATGAAAGAAAGGTTAGCCTTAACATACCTTGGAGTCTACCTAATGTCTGATGCCTATTTCCCGAGCTTGTTACACTACAACCAAGATAACACGAATTACAATTAGGCCATATACATCCCTTATTACCTATTTCAAGTATGTATGAAACTTCACGTAATTCGGGCAGCATTTCCCTTATAATTCTTACTCCAATCCAACTCCCACACGGTGCACAACACACAAAACATCATCAAAAACAACAATAACAATATACAACAACATAAACAAGTAGAAATCTCCCCAAAATTCCAATCGAAACAGCCTTCAAGGCAACCACATCATCATGCTAGTTTAGGTCTTTCATATCATGTTTTCCTTCACTTTAAACTAAAGAATTCCTCCACAAACAACTTATGTCAATACTTTCATATCAAAATATAATCAAATCCATACCAAAACATCTCCCCAAAACAGCCCCTAATCTTAGTTTGACTCAATTAACGCACCGCTTCCATAGCTATATTTCCTTCACTTTAAATCACTAAAACCTTTGGTAATCAACTTAATATCAAAGATAATAATAGTATTCATACCTTAAAGGGTATGGAATTCTAAGAACCAAACTTCAAATCCAACTCCTAAGCTCAACAACTACAATAGACACCCTAGGAACAACTTCCCCTTTACTAGCTCGGGTTTTCAGGGGTCAGATCTTACTTGGATGATAAAGAAAGGTTGGGAGAGGATTTATGAGTATTAGGGAGAGTTTAGGGTCTGTTGGTGTGAGTTGAAAGGAAAAAAAATCACGAAATGGATGCATTTATACATCAGCTGCACTGCCTCAAAATTGACGGGTCATCGATGTGCATCGACGGATTGTCGACACTTCGTTGGCCCATAACCCCCAGTGTTGATATGCGAATTTAGATCTGTCAGTTGCGTTGGAAAGTAGACTCGCTGAACTTATGAATGCATAGGTTATGTGTTACATCTTGGAAAAAAATCCCCCGTAGGTGTACAGTGAATTGGCTAACAGAGGACATAGCGTATACGATGTTTTGACGACTAAGAAAGAGTATTAGATGACTCTCAACGAGATTTTAAAGGCATACAATGTAAGGATAGAAAGTTGTTAAGGAAAGTGAATCATACGTTGCATAGTGAATAAGAATAACGAGCAACGATTTGGTGATGGCACAAGGATGTTTTCTAGATGAGTGATAACGTCCCTTAGGTTGGTATTGAGGTGTTAAATAAGTGCCAAGAAGGTTCCATAAGGATCGGAGATCAAACGAGTCGACGAGAACGAAAACGGAATCACTGGGCATTATACGGTCCAACCTACGGACCGTATAAATTGTACCAGTCGTAGATGGGACCGTATAGTTGGCCAAAGAGAGGGCCAGCCACTGGACCAAATGTACGCCCATACATACTGTTATGTCCCACGTTTTCGCATAATTGCAAATCGAGAGATAACTATGACTCGGGTGTTAGAAGGACATAAATTAATTTGTGGGAATATGACTATGTTGGTTATGTAATCTTTAATGTTAAGACACCGGGAAGGTCCGAGGATAAACTTGGAACTTCGAAGATTAGTTTCGGGAATTACAAAACGGGACTTTTTAAGCATTGGGCCAAGAAACCAAAAATGCTATTGAGGCCCAACAATGGAAGAGGGGATCCGGCCATGTCATTGGCCCAAACCCATTTTTAAAAGGGTCATGTGCTATGCACATGACCCCTAAATAGATATATATGAGAGTACACTTAGTTGTATTCAAAAAAAAAAATCATAAGTCAAGAACACCCAAAAGGGCATTCGGCCGAACCACTTAGGAGAAAGAAAAGAAAATTCCCAAGTTTGATTAGTGACCAAAAATCCAAAGTTTTCACATATTTGTGAAGTACTCAAGACGCTCTCCGAAGTGGTATAATTAGTTTAGCACGGGGACGACGTTTTCGACAAGTCGGGGTTTCAAGAAAAGGTATGAATTCTTACCCTTTTATGTTATAGAATTGCTATGAATGTGTTAAGGATTGGAAGTAGACGAGAATCCCGTAATTTAGACGTAAATAGAAAGTCGTGGGTGTGTGTTTGTAGTGTGTTTGGCCGTGAGCCATAGATAGGGAAATTGGTGTGAATTAATCTTGTTTAAGTTGGTAGAATGTGTTGTTGTGGCCCTTATATCGTAAATGATTAACTGGTGAATGAAATTGGCATTGAAAAATGATTTTGAATATTATCGGAAAGCGTATACCTTCTGTATCTTTATGTATATCAATGTATATCTTGGGTGTTATAGACTTTAGATATGAATCTATATCGATGTTGATGAATTCGGAATGAAACGACGTGAGTTAGAATGTTCGTAGTGCATTTTAGATGTTTTGAAGAATTTGGGAAAATAATGGATTTTTATGCAATTTCGTGTGTGGCATGGTTTGTAATTAGAATGGGATTATACAAGTTTGAATGTGGGAATGCATACCATTATGTAGATATAGAATTGGAGTTGTGAAGGTTTGAATGAAAAGTTGCCAACTTAAGAAATCATGTAAAACTTTGAAACTAGAATGGTGTTATTGTTGTTTGTTTTGGTTGTTGATATGTGGGCTGTTGTAGTGGATGAAATAGGAGCCGAGCTACGCCTCGGGGATGTTAGATTTATAGGGGAAGTGCTGCCGAAATTTCGGTAGGCAATTATGGAGTTAAAGGCATTTCAAAGCCTAAGGATCTCATTTGGTAACTTTGACCATTTGCAGATTTTTGACGAAACGGGACGAGACATTTGGAAGAGCTTACGACGTCTGTGAGGTATGTAAAGCTTCCCAATTCTTTATTTGGCATATCTTAGTGTGTTAGTTGAATATGAGACCTTCCGGAGTATTTCTGCTCCTCGAAACCCGATCCACAGAAAAGTTACTATTCATTCAATTCTATTGAAGCTTAAGGGCTCCAATTTGGCTAGAATGCCACTATTCGTCCGAGACCTATCGAAATGTGGTCGGGTAACCTAGAAATGATTATGTATGACCCTTGGCATATAACTGCTCATAAAGATATGTTCGTCACCTCATTTCAACTCGAGGTGGGTCCGCTACCCCAAAAATGCCCGATTTGCCCTTCGGGCCACCTTTGAGAACAAGTTGAACGTACTACTTCTGATCTTTGGAACATCCTCCTACGGGGTATGTTTGGACTATTCGATGCGCTAATCTATGTTCTGAACTATATGGACCATTTTGGAAACGTTTTGCAAAATGAAACTTTATGTCGGCTAAGTACTCGACTACTTGTATTTTAAAATGACTTATGAGTTCACTTTGCTTTGAAAGACTATTTTGAAATACGATTTGCATTTGTTTGCTCACGACTCCGCTCGTGCCTTAGTATGACTTCGTTCACCGGTTCCCGGGCCGGTTTTGATTCGTGCGCTGTATGATAAATTCGGCAGTATGCTGTGTTACGGTTCCCGAGGCTTCGCCATAGGGCCCGGTTCCGTTTGGAGTTATGCTGTGATATGGCTCGGGATGCGATACGCTCACCGATGATTATGATTATGTTCGGGGATGTACGGAGATTTGAAACCTTCCGGTGTTATGCTGTGTGTGGCGCCAGCGTCGGAGTGGCGACCACGTTCTTAAGCGTTTGCATGATTTTACTTGCATACTATATACGTATATGATTTCGATATAGACTTTGACATATCAGTTTGTACCCCACTTTGACATCTGATTTGCTTTCGATTTTGATTCATATTTCTGTACTCCGTGCTTTGCATACTCAGTACATATTCCGTACTGACACCCTCTCTCCGGGGGCTGCGTTTTATGCTCGCAGGTGCAGACATCGGTGATCCTCCGCAGTAGGCTTCACTTCTTGCTTTCGGAGTACTCTTACTGGGTCCGGAGTCCACTCTTGGTACAGACTCCTCTACTCTGTATATCCTTTGTATATTTGACAGTTTGGGTACGGCGGGGCCCTGTCTCGCCATATGTTATGTTTTGAATTCGTAGAGGCCTGTAGTCATATTTGTGGGGCGAGGGTCCTATGTGTATGTTGTCTGATTTTGTTTTCGGGTCTTAAAGCGGTCTGTTTGATATGATGGCCCCAAATGGCCCTTCTGTATATATTTGCATTTTGACCGGCGATGCCTATTTCCGCCGCTTTGTTTGAGTTTGATTTGATACGACCGCTTAAGACGTATTTTCGATATAAATTATGTTTGATATAACTTTTGAAAAATTCTGAAATAAGTTTGGATTCGGAAATGAATATGCGATTTGGTCTGGGTACCCAGGTAGGGTGCCAGTCGCGGCCCACGGGGCTGGGTCGTGACAAAAGTGGTATCAGAGCGGTTTGTCCTCGGAATGTCTACAGGCCGTGTCTCGTAGAGTCTTGTTTATCGATGTGTTGTGCACCACAGCTATAAACGGGAAGCTACAGGGCATTTAGGACGTTACTCTCTTTGTAATCTTAGATCGTGCGATAGAGCTGTGCTATTAGGATGATTTCGATCTGACTCGCCTTTGTGTTTGCAGTGATGCCTCCGAAGAAGGCAGCGGCGGCCCAGAAGGGCAAGGCGAGGATTGGAGAGACTAGCCAGGCACAGCGAGCTACCCGGGCTCGTGTTTATGATTTGCCGGAGGACGTGCCACAGTTTGAGGGGTCTGCCACACCCCCACCAGTACAGCCTGGAGTAGGACCTTCAGCAGCCCAGAGGTCCGTGTACCCGCACCTGAGACTCCAGCTCCTCAGCCAGGGGCGGAGGATCGGACCTTGAGGGAGGCTGTGCAGTTACTGACTACACTGGTGGCAGGACAGGCTCGCAGACGCGGGCGTAGGGATGATGATGATGATGACAGGCGGGACAGCCTGCGAGTTCGGGAGTTTCTGCTATGTGGCCCTCCAGAGTTCTTCGGGTCTAAGCCCGATGAGGACCCCCATGACTTTATTCGGGGGATGCGACGCTCGCTGGATTTGGTCAGGGCTTCTGAGACCGAGTCAGTTGAGCTGGCTTCACACAGGCTCCGAGATGTGGCTACTCATTGGTATGAGACTTGGGAGCTGTCTAGGGGAGAGGGTGCCCCTCCAGCCACTTGGGATCAGTTTGTGACAGCATTCACCCGCCACTTTTTGCCACCAGAGTTACGGCGGGCACGAGCTGATCGATTTCTACGCCTACAGCAGAGGGGTCGGAGTGTTCGAGAGTATAGTCTTGAGTTTGATTCTCTGGCCCGATATGCACCGGCCGTGGTAGCAGACATGTCCGATCGGATGCACCGCTATGTTATGGGATTGGACCGGTATTTGGTAGACAGCTGTATGGCCGTGTCACTGCAGACAGACATGGATATTTCCCGGCTTCAGGCCTATGCGATGGGTATGGAGGACCGTCGCAGATCTGATCCTGCTGGCAGAGATAGAGACAGGAGGCCGCCCAAGAGGGCTAGATCCGCGGGTTATTCAGGGGATTCTCGAGGCGGACAGCAGCAGCAGCAGCAGTCTGATAGATATTTTCCTCCTTCCGGCCGGGGTACTCAGTCAGGTAGCCGGAGATTCGACAGTACGGGACCGTCTGGGGCCGGTCAGGGCTCCAGAGTGGCAGGATCGCAGGTATCCAGGGGTCCCAGTCAGACCAGACCACCTAGACCCCGTTGTCCACATTGCGGGAAGTCTCATCCCGGGGAGTGTTACCGAGCGACGGGAGCTTGTTTTACTTGTGGCGGTCAGGGCCACTTTATGAGAGACTGCCCATTGGCCAGTGGTTCGGGTAATGCGGCTCAGCAGACAGGGTCAGCCGCCGGTTCTTCCTCTGTTCCATCTGTTGCACGCCCTGGAGGGCGGGGTATTCCAGCACCGGCAGGACGCGGTCGAGGCCGCGGTGGCGCTTCAGGTTCTAGCGGTCCCTCAAACCGCATATATGCTTTGGCCAGCCGCCAGGATCAGGAGGCTTCGCCAAACGTCGTCACAGGTACATTACTGGTTTTCTCCAGATCTGTATATGCATTGATTGACCCTGGCTCTACTTTATCATATATTTCCCCGCTCGTTGCTAGTAAGATTGGGATCGTGTCTGAGCCTATAGAGCCATTCGAGGTAGCTACGCCAGTTGGGGATTTTATTATAGCGAGGCAGGTCTATAGGGATTGTTCTGTGACCATTTATGATCGTAGCACTAAGGCTGATTTGGTAGAATTAGACATGTTCGAGTTTGACGTCATTATGGGTATGGACTGGTTGTCTTCCTGCTATGCTAATGTCGACTGCCAGCAAAAGGTGGTCCGTTTTCAGTTTCCAGGAGAACCAGTCATAGAGTGGTTCGGATCTACTGCATCGCCGAGGGGTAAGTTTATTTCATACCTCAAGGCTAAGAAGATGATCCAGAAGGGTTATATCTATCATTTGGTTCGTGTGCACGATACTGCAGCGGAGGTACCTACCTTTCAGTCTGTCCCGGTCGTCAGTGAGTTTCCAGATGTTTTTCCTGACGAGCTTCCTGGCCTTCCGCCGGAGCGGGAGATTGATTTTTCTATTGAGTTGATGCCGGATACGCAGCCTATATCTATTCCTCCCTACAGGATGGCACCAGCTGAGTTGAAGGAGTTGAAGGGGCAGCTGAAAGATTTGCTGGATAAGGGCTTTATCAGGCCCAGCACGTCACCCTGGGGAGCGCCGGTATTATTTGTCAGAAAGAAGGATGGGTCGTTGCGGATGTGTATTGACTACCGGCAACTGAATAAGGTGACTATTAAGAATAAATATCCCCTTCCCCGGATTGATGACTTGTTTGATCAGCTGCAGGGTGCTAGACACTTCTCCAAGATAGATCTGCGCTCAGGCTATCACCAGGTGCGAGTACGGGAGTCTGATATCCCGAAGACTGCTTTCAGGACCCGGTACGGGCATTATGAGTTCAGAGTTATGTCTTTCGGGCTGACTAATGCTCCAGCGGTGTTTATGGATCTGATGAACCGGGTATTTCGGCCTTTTCTGGATATGTTTGTTATTGTATTTATTGATGATATCCTGATTTACTCGCGATCAGCCGAGGAGCATTCAGATCACTTGCGGACGGTACTTGGCATTCTCCGTCAGCAGAAGTTATATGCTAAATTTTCTAAATGCGAATTCTGGTTGACTTCTGTGGCATTCTTGGGTCATATTGTCGGCGCAGACGGTATTCGGGTCGACACGCAGAAGATTGAGGCTGTGCAGAATTGGCCCAGGCCTACTACTCCGACGGAGGTGCGCAGTTTTCTGGGATTGGCTGGGTATTATCGCAGGTTTGTGGAGGATTTCTCTTCTATTGCAGCACCACTGACGAGGCTTACCCAGAAAGCAGCAAAATTCCAGTGGTCAGATGCCTGCGAGCGCAGCTTTCAGATGCTGAAGGAGAGATTGATCACAGCCCCAGTTTTGGCTCTTCCAGAGGGGTCTGATGGGTATGTTGTATATTGTGACGCCTCTGGTATTGGGATAGGATGTGTATTGATGCAGCACGGTCGAGTTATAGCCTATGCTTCCCGGCAGCTCAGACCGCACGAGAAGAACTATCCCACTCATGACCTTGAGTTGGCCGCGGTGATTCATGCTTTGAAGATTTGGCGGAATTATTTATATGGGGTCCATGTGGATATCTATACGGACCATAAGAGCCTTCAGTATATTTTTAAGCAGAAGGAGCTAAACTTGCGGCAGCGGAGGTGGCTGGAGCTACTAAAGGATTACGATGTTGATATTCTGTACCATCCAGGGAAAGCCAACGTGGTAGCGGATGCGCTTAGCCGCAAGTCCGTAGGCAGCCTAGCGGATGTTCCATCTGATAAGAGAGATCTGGTTCGTGATATTCATCAGCTGGCCAGCCTCGGAGTCCGTTTGGCAGATTCTGGGGATTCTGGGATTTCTGTTCGCCCGGTTGCTGAGTCATCTATTATTCAGGAGGTAAAGCAGCGCCAGTTTGAGGATCCTACTTTGATTCAGTACAGGGATGTGGCCCTTAATAAAGCAATGACTCAGTTCGAAATCTCGCCTGAAGGAGTATTATTGTACGACGGCAGGCTCTGTGTACCGGATGTTGCGGGCTTACGGCGGCAGATTATGGGCGAGGCACATTGTGCCCGGTATTCTGTCCATCCTGGTTCCACCAAGATGTATCGGGATCTCAGGTGTTTGTATTGGTGGGACGGCATGAAGAAAGATATTGCTGAGTTTGTCAATCAATGCCCGAACTGTCAGCAAGTCAAGATCGAGCATCAGAAGCCCGGTGGATTATTACAGGAGATGGAAATTCCAGCCTGGAAGTGGGAGATGATTAATATGGATTTTGTTGTTGGATTACCGCGCACCCCACGCAGGTACAACTCTATCTGGGTTGTTGTTGACAGGCTAACGAAATCAGCCCATTTCCTTCCGGTTCGGACTACTTATTCGGCTGAGGACTATGCCAGATTGTACATCAGAGAGATAGTCAGACTTCACGGGGTCCCGATATCTATTATTACTGACCGAGGTACCCAGTTTACAGCAAATTTCTGGAGGTCATTTCAGGAGGGATTAGGGACTCAGGTGAGTCTCAGTACAGCTTTTCACCCTCAGTCCGACGGGCAGGCCGAGCGCACTATTCAGACGCTCGAAGATATGTTGCGGGCCTGCGTTATTGATTTCAGGGGCAGCTGGGATGATCATTTGCCGCTTATTGAGTTTGCCTATAATAACAGTTATCACTCCAGCATCCAGATGGCTCCGTACGAAGCCCTGTATGGCAGGAAATGCAGATCTCCTATTGGTTGGTTTGACGTGGGCGAAACTAAGCTGATTGGGCCAGATGTGATCCAGGAGGCTGTAGATAAGGTAAAGCTTATTCGAGAGCGATTATTGGCTGCTCAGAGTCGACAGAAAGCTTATGCAGATAGACGACGTCGACCGTTAGAGTTCCGGATTGGCGACTGGGTATTCCTGAAGGTGTCGCCCATGAAGGGTATCATGAGATTCGGTAAAAAGGGTAAGTTGAGCCCCCGGTACATTGGACCGTATCAGATCGTGCGAAAGATAGGAGAGGTAGCCTATGAGCTAGACTTACCATCCGACTTGGAGGCCGTACACCCGGTGTTTCATGTGTCTATGTTGCGGAAATGTATTGGTGATCCTGCCAGGATATTCCCAGTAGATGACATTCAGGTGACGGAGCAGTTATCTTATGACGAGCAGCCTATATCTATTCTGGATCGACAGGTGCGGAGACTACGCACTAAAGAAGTGCCCTCCGTCAAAGTCCTATGGCGCAACAATAATCGGGAGGAGATGACTTGGGAGGCGGAGGACGAGATGAAGAAGAAATATCCCCACCTGTTTCCGACATCCACAGGTAATCTAATTTCTTTTTCAGTTTGTTGTGTTGATTGATAAAATGAACTATGTATGTCATTATTAAAAGGGGACACTCCTGCCTTGATCAAAAGACCTTATAAGATTAACTTAACATTCGGGGACGAATGTTCTTAAGGGGGGGAGAATGTTATGTCCCACGTTTTCGCATAATTGCAAATCGGGAGATAACTATGACTCGGGTGTTAGAAGGACATAAATTAATTTGTGGGAATATGACTATGTTGGTTATGTAATCTTTAATGTTAAGACACCGGGAAGGTCCGAGGATAAACTTGGAACTTCGAAGATTAGTTTCGGGAATTACAAAACGGGACTTTTTAAGCATTGGGCCAAGAAACCAAAAATGCTATTGAGGCCCAACAATGGAAGAGGGGATCCGGCCATGTCATTGGCCCAAACCCATTTTTAAAAGGGTCATGTGCTATGCACATGACCCCTAAATAGATATATATGAGAGTACACTTAGTTGTATTCAAAAAAAAAAATCATAAGTCAAGAACACCCAAAAGGGCATTCGGCCGAACCACTTAGGAGAAAGAAAAGAAAATTCCCAAGTTTGATTAGTGACCAAAAATCCAAAGTTTTCACATATTTGTGAAGTACTCAAGACGCTCTCCGAAGTGGTATAATTAGTTTAGCACGGGGACGACGTTTTCGACAAGTCGGGGTTTCAAGAAAAGGTATGAATTCTTACCCTTTTATGTTATAGAATTGCTATGAATGTGTTAAGGATTGGAAGTAGACGAGAATCCCGTAATTTAGACGTAAATAGAAAGTCGTGGGTGTGTGTTTGTAGTGTGTTTGGCCGTGAGCCATAGATAGGGAAATTGGTGTGAATTAATCTTGTTTAAGTTGGTAGAATGTGTTGTTGTGGCCCTTATATCGTAAATGATTAACTGGTGAATGAAATTGGCATTGAAAAATGATTTTGAATATTATCGGAAAGCGTATACCTTCGGTATCTTTATGTATATCAATGTATATCTTGGGTGTTATAGACTTTAGATATGAATCTATATCGATGTTGATGAATTCGGAATGAAACGACGTGAGTTAGAATGTTCGTAGTGCATTTTAGATGTTTTGAAGAATTTGGGAAAATAATGGATTTTTATGCAATTTCGTGTATGGCATGGTTTGTAATTAGAATGGGATTATACAAGTTTGAATGTGGGAATGCATACCATTATGTAGATATAGAATTGGAGTTGTGAAGGTTTGAATGAAAAGTTGCCAACTTAAGAAATCATGTAAAACTTTGAAACTAGAATGGTGTTATTGTTGTTTGTTTTGGTTGTTGATATGTGGGCTGTTGTAGTGGATGAAATAGGAGCCGAGCTACGCCTCGGGGATGTTAGATTTATAGGGGAAGTGCTGCCGAAATTTCGGTAGGCAATTATGGAGTTAAAGGCATTTCAAAGCCTAAGGATCTCATTTGGTAACTTTGACCATTTGCAGATTTTTGACGAAACGGGACGAGACATTTGGAAGAGCTTACGACGTCTGTGAGGTATGTAAAGCTTCCCAATTCTTTATTTGGCATATCTTAGTGTGTTAGTTGAATATGAGACCTTCCGGAGTATTTCTGCTCCTCGAAACCCGATCCACAGAAAAGTTACTATTCATTCAATTCTATTGAAGCTTAAGGGCTCCAATTTGGCTAGAATGCCACTATTCGTCCGAGACCTATCGAAATGTGGTCGGGTAACCTAGAAATGATTATGTATGACCCTTGGCATATAACTGCTCATAAAGATATGTTCGTCACCTCATTTCAACTCGAGGTGGGTCCGCTACCCCAAAAATGCCCGATTTGCCCTTCGGGCCACCTTTGAGAACAAGTTGAACGTACTACTTCTGATCTTTGGAACATCCTCCTACGGGGTATGTTTGGACTATTCGATGCGCTAATCTATGTTCTGAACTATATGGACCATTTTGGAAACGTTTTGCAAAATGAAACTTTATGTCGGCTAAGTACTCGACTACTTGTATTTTAAAATGACTTATGAGTTCACTTTGCTTTGAAAGACTATTTTGAAATACGATTTGCATTTGTTTGCTCACGACTCCGCTCGTGCCTTAGTATGACTTCGTTCACCGGTTCCCGGGCCGGTTTTGATTCGTGCGCTGTATGATAAATTCGGCAGTATGCTGTGTTACGGTTCCCGAGGCTTCGCCATAGGGCCCGGTTCCGTTTGGAGTTATGCTGTGATATGGCTCGGGATGCGATACGCTCACCGATGATTATGATTATGTTCGGGGATGTACGGAGATTTGAAACCTTCCGGTGTTATGCTGTGTGTGGCGCCAGCGTCGGAGTGGCGACCACGTTCTTAAGCGTTTGCATGATTTTACTTGCATACTATATACGTATATGATTTCGATATAGACTTTGACATATCAGTTTGTACCCCACTTTGACATCTGATTTGCTTTCGATTTTGATTCATATTTCTGTACTCCGTGCTTTGCATACTCAGTACATATTCCGTACTGACCCCCTCTCTCCGGGGGCTGCGTTTTATGCTCGCAGGTGCAGACATCGGTGATCCTCCGCAGTAGGCTTCACTTCTTGCTTTCGGAGTACTCTTACTGGGTCCGGAGTCCACTCTTGGTACAGACTCCTCTACTCTGTATATCCTTTGTATATTTGACAGTTTGGGTACGGCGGGGCCCTGTCTCGCCATATGTTATGTTTTGAATTCGTAGAGGCCTGTAGTCATATTTGTGGGGCGAGGGTCCTATGTGTATGTTGTCTGATTTTGTTTTCGGGTCTTAAAGCGGTCTGTTTGATATGATGGCCCCAAATGGCCCTTCTGTATATATTTGCATTTTGACCGGCGATGCCTATTTCCGCCGCTTTGTTTGAGTTTGATTTGATACGACCGCTTAAGACGTATTTTCGATATAAATTATGTTTGATATAACTTTTGAAAAATTCTGAAATAAGTTTGGATTCGGAAATGAATATGCGATTTGGTCTGGGTACCCAGGTAGGGTGCCAGTCGCGGCCCACGGGGCTGGGTCGTGACACATACGGTCCGTATAAATAGTACGGACCGTATGTTGGTCCGTATAAAGTGGCTCGGCCTGCTTTTGTGTTTAAATATAGGGGCCCTTTTCATTCCATTTTATTTCATCATTCACTCCACAAGTCAAGAGACCTATAGAACCTTCTCTAACACTCATCCACAAGAAAATCAAGGGAAATCCAAGATCAACAAAGGAGAAGAGATAGGGTTTTGGTGCTAGAGAAGAGACTCCACTCAAGACTTGTTCAACAATCATCTAAGGTACGTTTCATGACTTTATCATGTTGTTTAAATTATTGGAAGGCTAAGACACTTGAATTGTAGCAAGACATAGAAAATGGACCATTACTGAGTGAATAGTGCCATAGTTGGGTGATAGCTAGGCTGGATCATGAGTGTTGGTGTGCTATGATTATGAATGTGTTGTAAATGATGTTTAGTTCTTGAAATGAGTATTATATCCAAGGAAATGCGGTAACGAGCTATAACCATAAATGTGAAGAAATTGGAGCGAAATGGTGGATTCTGCTTAAAGAATATGAATGATGATTGTTGCGTGCAATATTATGAGTGTTGTTGTAAATGTTTGGGAGTTGAAATAGAACATGGGGAAAGTAATATAAACAAAGGACATTCTGCCCAATTTTCCCTAGAAATAATAGCACGTTCTTATAATCGATTAACTATCGTTAGTGCGAATTCTCTCTTGAAGGTTGGAACATGATATCGAAGGAGAACGAACAAGCGATAGCTTAGTTAGACGTCAAAGGTATGTTAAGGCTAGTCCCCTTCTTTCTAAAGGAATGATCCTTTCGTTATAAACCTTTGTGTCGTACTTATAATATCATTGGTTCCGCAAATTCTAGAAGTCCATGAATTTCGTGATTCTCATAATGTTATTGAGCTTCTAAAGGCATGATTCCGATGCTATGGCTTCATAAATGTTTCCATATCTTCCTCGTTTTCAAAAGATAAATGTATACGACTCCAAGGCATAATTCCTTTCCTAATAATTCATAGTTGTTTTCCCAAAATGCCCTATTTTCCAAACCAGAGAATTATGATTCTGTAAGCTCTTATGACAACAATAATGGACATATTTTTAGCATGATGACAATGATGCCAAAGATGAGAACATTTTTCTATGATGACTACGATGAGAACGATTTCCTGTTTAAAGGTTCCAAGTTATGATTTCAATGACGATATAAGAATGTTGAGCTATTTCTTGATTTCTCAATTTTATTCACGGATGATAACTATTTTTAAAGATTCCAGAGTATATGAATTGACGCCTTATGAGATTTATGATCTTATTTTATGTTCTCCTAATGCTATTCTCCATTGATAGTCTCACCTTATAATAGTTGTTCCTTCAAGGTGAGACAAAGCCATGATGGTTATTCCATAATACAATCGGAGGTTACCGACCTTACGTCACTCCGATAAAGTGCACTTCTTATTGGGCTCTGATGCACGCTATGTATATTATATGTGTATATGATATGTATATGTATATAGGGGACATGCGGAAAATGTGAGGCGCTATAGACGCATAGCCACCTGATCAGCTGGTATCTTATGACATCATCCCGGACGCGGGATGCCCGGACGTGGGATATATGGATAACGGATCGGGTCGTTCGTTCCGCGGCAATATATTTATATATGATGATATATGGATCTGGCTGCACGTTCCGCAGCAATATATGATATGATGATGCATACGAAGTAAGCCAGCATGTGCCATTTCTTTTATAAGTGACAGTCATATACAGTTGCTCCTTATTGATGCTTCCTTTATCTCATTGACGTATTTTCATGGTTACGCCTTACATAATCAGTACAATATTCGTACTGACGTCCGTTTTCTTGGACGCTGTGTTCATGCCCACAGGTAGACAGGGAGACGGCGCAGACCTATAGAAGCTATCAGCAGATTTTCAGGAGCACTCCATTATTCCGGATGCGCTAATCGGGTTTATACTTTTGTGTATATAAATGTATATGTATTTTGGGCATGACGGGGTCTTGTCCCGTCATTATGTCTAGCACTCCAGTAGAGGCTCGTAGATGCGCAGTGTGGGTTATATGGTTTCCCAAGGTTATTACTGTATATATGTATATATATATATATATGTGTGTGTGTGTGTGTGTGTGTGTGTGTGTGTGTGCATTACCATTTTGATAGCCGGGAGGCTTATGTATATAAAATTACTTATGTTTTCAAATGGAAAATGATTTTCTTATGATCTGAGCATAAATTTGATAAAAGAGCATTAAATGAGTAGCATAAGTCATAGAACGAGCGGTGCTTGGTGGTTAGCCCCGGGTACCCGTCGCGGCCCCTAGTTGGGTTGTGACATTATGGGTTCCGTAGCTCCTTGTATTCTAGGAGATATGCCTCCCCAAAGTTGACCCAAAATTCTGTCCGAAATTCTGCCGAAGTTTCCCAAAGTTTCAACAAACTTAACTTCTTCGATTCGCTTAACATCCAACCTTCCCGATACATACTAAACATGATACCAAGCTCTCATGTATGAAGAATGAGCATGAATAATCCCTTATGGCCTTGACGACAACTTCGCCTTTTAAGTCTTCGTCAACTAACTCACGATGAAACTTTACATATAAAAGTACGAGGTGTAACACCCCTAAATGAAAGAAAACCCCCAAATTTCGATCATCAAAACTCAACAATTAAAGAGAGATTCAATTTAGCAACCAGCTTCCCCGAGTATTAGAAGCTTGGAAATCAAGAAATCTTCCCACAAAACTCATTAGAATTGAAAAGGCTTCGCAAAAACACTTAGGGTTTATAATCCATCTTCCTCAACTTAAAAGATGAAAACTGCCATGGATTCCATACTTTAACCATAAACAAATCACAAGGAGAGTATAAGGAAGTTACCCCAAGAGAAATCACCCAAAAGCTCTAAAAAATCTCCCACAATCACTCTCTAGGTTTAGATTTTGTGAATGAAAGGAATGGGTCAGGATTTGGGAATTTAAGAATATGGAAACAGCGATTCTCACTTCTACGGAAACCACTTCTGCATACGTGATCTCGCATCTGCAGAGAAACGTCCGCAGATGTGGATTCATTAAACATGTCAGCACCTCGCCTAAGTGGAACACTTTACGCATAAGCGGTCCCACACATGCAGAAAAGACCTCGCAAGTGCGGAACTGCTTCGGCAAAGCGATTCGCGTCTACGGACCAATCCTAGCGGAGGTAGGCCCGCAGAAGTTGCCAAACCCACAGCAGAAGCAGCACACCAGAAACCAGCAAAATCTGGTTTTCACTAAGTTCAACCCCAAACCCGACTTTTATCTGAGACCTCCTAGATACAATCCAAACATGCATACCAATGTAAAAACACGCTACGAACTCACCCGTGCCCTTGGAATTCCCAACGGAGGTCATCTTGAGCCTTTCGACCCCGAAATGTCTAAAACAAGTTTCCAACCAAGTGATTAAAATGCTCTCGCATGCCTCGAGAACCAAATCAATCACTCCACCGAGTTATAAACTACTCTCCGGACCTCATAGAATCGACGAAATTCCCAAAAGGGTTCATTTATCCAAAAGTCAACTATTGGTCAATGGTTTTCATTTAAAGCCTCTAATTTACTCAATTTTTAACTAAGACTCGCTCGACTACCTCTGGGACCGTCACACCCTAGCCAAACACGTTCTAGCAAAGCTAGAGGAAGGGTCAATAGGGGTTAAATGGTCAAAATTCCTGAATAACCAAATCAGTCGTTACATCAGATACCAATTAAACAACCGTTCGTCCTCGAACCGAGAAGAATGAAAAGTATGAAAACCGATGACAAACCAAAGAATCTCTATTATAACCTCATGAAAACCTCCACCGATAAGAAAATATAGCGATGGTACCGCTTATTCCCTTTATCAATCAAAACACTCTATAACTTAGCTCAAAACCCAAATTTTTATTTCTTCACAATCAATGTTCCTTTCATAGCTAATCCTCGAATATGGGAGCTGACTCCGCTTGAGTTTCCTGATTTGATTATAACCACACCTCCAAACGCAATTCGATTGGTCCCACACGTACTACCCTAAATAGCACAATCCTTTAGATGTAGTCACAAACCATTGCCCACTCTGTACCGGTAAAATATTCAGATTCTACTCATCTTTCTCTCACACCTTCCAAGGCCATCCTTCGCCCCAATATTCCTTAGAAACAAATTGACGCAGACCACAGGCCCAAACATGACTCCTTTTTTGTTAGCAAAGAATCCTTGCTTACTCTAGGAAAATTCTAAGCAATTCCACCAAAACTAGCCATATCAAGCCAATTGTGCAAATAACAATTCCGTTAGTTTTGTTTCATCAACTGAAGCTACTGAATCGACTTTCTATCATCCTCGCTCCTCATAAGTCTTCAAAAAACATACCATGCGCATCACTCCAGTAATTACCTGCCGTGCCAAATCTATAAATCAACTAATCACCCCCAAAGGCTTCTCATGTCCATTTTTACCTCCTCAAAACATCAGCAAATACCTGCGTAGATCATTAGAAATGCCCGTAAAACTGCCATCAACAAGATATTATCAAATCTCCTCGTAAACTCCAATAGCACTTAGTAAACCTGCCTTGCCTCTATCCCGAACTGAAATCCATCAATTCTTTAGATATGAGTTACTCAAATAGCCATAAATTTTTTGGTACTATATCCATAAACTACTCGGCATTAGACGCAAAAACCTGATCCGCTTATAATGCACCTTTCCCTAAATGTCACCAATGATCATTCCAACTGTCTCGAAATTTTTATGATATGGACCGTAAGTCTTCCATAAGTCTGAGGTGACCCAGTCTAATTAGTTTTCCCTAAATACTCACCCCTATGTTGTCGTTCCCAACCTCAAAAGTCAAAATTTCCATGAGTCGTCAACCGAGCACTGATGAACTATATGTTATGACATTATATCTTTCTATTCCTCAACTCGCACTAGTCACAAAAATACGATAACTTCATGGAATATAATTACATCAAACTCTTCTCCTTTTACTTTCACTAAACTCATTCATGATCCCTAACACTCGAACATAAGGCCTATGGCCCCGAATTTAATCTTTCACAACCATAAAATCTCTGAGTGCAATACCCGATTATGCCTTTAGCAAATCCAAAATTATGAAATCTTACAATCCATGTGCCTTACCATGCCCAATTACTCCTAAGTCCTTCATATTCGAAAAACTCCACCGTACTATCTAACCATCATTATACCCTCAACTTTTAATCTTAGCGATTTCTTATTATCAATTAAATTTAGCCCACTCATCAAAGGATGCCCGAAGATTAACCACCTTGCTACTATACAATTTCCCTCTTCGTCAAACATTCCACACACGTCGTCCAAAATATGAACCTCTTCTATCACTATCCGCAAAGTCCTATAGCGCTTGCCATACCCCATGCCGAATTGTCCATGGACTTCCTTCCTCAATCATAATTATCACTTTTACACCCTATTTGAAAGATATAATATATTTTCGCCATAACCCGTACATGACTGAAGTAGTCACGCTTTTATAAGTGTGAGCCCTTCCCTTTTCTGAAGATGCACCTTACTCCCTCCGATTAAAGATCACCCATGACTCACCTTAATTTCTCACTTTCCATATTCCATTTCAAAGTCACAATCACCAGTACGGACCGAACGTCACTCAAACCTACTCAAGAGCGTACCACAATATCAAAAATCTTGCAAAATAGACGAGTCAATCTCGGAGATAGTAGTCTGCCACATGCTCGAATAATCGAGAGTTCCCTAATCTCACCCGAATCCAAACTGATTTCTCCTCTAAATCCGGCGCATCACATAGATAATTTTTTCATAAGCCTATCTGCTAGAAAAATAACAACCAACTTTGGTTATCTCAACAAGAATTAATCATTGTCGATGCAATACTCCAAACCACCACTGAAATGATCCAAAATCCTCGATTACCATACACATAATCCTACTAATGTCCTCATTTAACTTCACCAAGGTACCCTTCTTCTAATTTGGTCCATGAGTTTACTGACCCAACATCGATACCCAAACGTACTATAGCGAATTCACCTTTCCATGTTTCAACCGGTAATGCTGATCTTTAACCTAATTTCTAAAATGCTCTTCGCAACTTGAATTAATTCAAACAGTCATTGAGTCTCCCACATCAAGTGTACTTATTGACCAACACCTCAGTCAAGGGTCCTTAAACGATACTTGCCTACGAAGAACCACCTCTTGCCTCGTTTTGCCGAACCAGAACACCTCTAGCAATGGCGCGATTGTTCCTATCATTCGGCCAACTCAAAAAAGTAACGACACCAGTAATCGTAGCACTCTTCCCATATTAACCTTTATATACTATGCCCACAAAACATATCCATGATTAGGTGCAACACCCGGTAATTCCTTAGAAATAAAAACTTCACCCTTATCCACCGCTAGAGTTATCCATATTATCCTATGACTTAATCGAACATACCAGCTCATCTATGAACCCTTACATACACTCTACATAGAGAAACCACGACATAAATCTCAAATCAACAAGCTCTTAGTTTAAACGATCACCTTTTTATCACTAACCTTAAGACACTATTACCGTACGAACACACCCTTTATCGAAAAATCACCACTGTCTATTTCCTTAAGGTTCACTCATAACAAATAACCTTGTTACCTAACCTAGAACATATAGCCATTCCTTGAAGGAAACCCCAAACCACTCGTTCTTACTCCACCTCTACAATTTTATCATGTTGAAGTCCAACATAAATTTCAAAAAACTTATACGACATCCAAGATTGCACGTTTGTGATCTTAAATTGACGAGATGTAATAACCTGTTTGTTCATTATGAGTATTTTCCCTTTCCCCCAATTACCCTCCATATTAAATTCACTCCGGTAGAATTTTTGTAAGAATTGGGCAATATGGTTCCCGAGGTAATTGAGAGAGTATTGATCTTGTACGGAGTATTGAAGAATATTTTTCATAGAATTGGCAAGTAAGGATGACCTAGATTCAATTTTTAGAAGTAAGTAGGAAACCTGGCATTTTTGGTACCAGTGTCTCGCACTTGCGTTCGGCAGGCCGTATAGGCGAGCCCGCATCTGCAAAAATTCCTCTACTTATGCGAAACTATAGAAATTTTAGTGAGCTTATACCTGGGGAATAATTTCCGCAGATGCGGCATCGCGCCCGCTGGCAGTTGCTTGCGTAGGCAAAGATCACTGAACAGACTTAGCATTTATCTCCCCAATTTGCTATTGGACCTCATTTTTACCCAACTTCATTTCTCGAGAAGGTTTGGTAGAAGTTTCAAAGGGTTTCACTTATCTCCTTGACAGGGTGAGTCCTATTCCTCATTCTTCATCCCTCTTTTACCTTCTCATTTTATTTAGTAAGAAATTATTGCTTTGGTTTTATAAATTGTGGGATTTCTTGACTTGTAAAACCCTAAGTGGGTAAATGGTTTCCTTAATTTAAAAGTATGGGTTAGTGTAGAGGATTATCATAATGTTTAGCTTTGGTAAGTCATTTCCAACTCCAATCTCAACTTTCAAAAGGATTAATCTAGGGTTTCTTGAACTTTGGGAATTTTAATATATTAGAGAATTCGAAGGCTCATTTGGGATTAGATAAGTATGGAACTTAGGTTGTTGATCATTGGGGCTTCTAGTAGACTTACTTTTCACAAAACTGTGATTTTGCCCTTGTGGGCTCGGTGTCACTGTTAGGTTCATTTTGGGGTTATTTTAAGTATAAGGATACTGATAACGTCAGACTCTTTTTGTAACATATATTACTTATTTAATAGACTCAAAATGGTTCGGAGACATTACGAAATGAAACAACTCTAACACGGAGGTTCGTGTCTCATGTTCGGCAATTGAGGTAGGTTATGACTTATCTTTCTTAGACTTTGATTAGAAAATCGCATGTGTTATGTAATTATTGACGGGGAAAGCATGATAGGCCTTTGGTCATGGTTGTGGTGTTAAATCCACTAGTTTGGTATGATTTCTAATTATTTGGGCTTACCGCTTTACTTTATGCAATTATTGACATGTGTTGTACTTGACAACATAGTTGTGATTATACAGGCTATGCAAGTCTTACTTGTTGTGATTGGGAATGAGTATATGATATTTTTCCATGATAGTCTTGATAACAAGTGCTCGGGTTGAATTGCCATTATAGTTCTTATGAACTCCATTTCATATTAACTAGTATTGATTACACGTGATTCCTCATTTCTTAAATTCATACATTCATACGTGATGAAAGAGTTATGAAAAAGGATTTGAAATGGAACAAAAGAAAGAGGAAAGTAACATTATTATTGCTATAGTCAGGGGTCTCTACCGAATGCATAGTGGCAGAGTCACGATCCGAGGTCTTCTTCGGAGTGGGTAGTACATGGACGCCGTAAGTCTCCCATGGGTCATGACTATTAAAGAAAAAATATCTTATAGCATGTGTGTATATGTTCGATACACAGATCACGACATTCCATTGCATTGTATGGCATTGCATTCCATTTGTATTGTACCTCTTATCATGGTATCACACATTACCTCATCGTATTATTATTGGTGATTCTCTTTTGTTGTTGCCCGTTTTTGAGTGATTTCTTAGAAACTTGGCATACTTTTGGTTTAGAAGCTTTAACCTAAGCTATGACCGAAAGGTATTGAGACTTACTGTGCCTATTGTTGCTACACCCTTTTTCGGGGTATAGAGTTGTTCCAAGTTAATCTTTGAGACATCGAGGTAGATTTCGGAGATTTTCACAGAGATGTTCTGGGTGAGCCACTAGCCAGTCCTATATTTTGAATCTCTTCTTATGTACTCTGTCTATTTACTCTTACGGATAATGTTTACTATTGTGGAGTATGTATGTCTTTTCAATTCTTGTAATTCAATGTAGAAGCTCTTATACCTTGTAAGATCAAATTTTGGGAAATTTATTTATGAAAGTCTTATTCGTCACTTGTTTATGTCATTATAATTTATATTATGCTTCTAATTATTTTAATTCTACACCGGCTTTATTAAAAGAGGTGAATGATTAGGAATGGTATGCCTAACAAAGGGAATAGAGTAGGTTCCACCATGACCACGATTTGGGTCATGACAAGTTGGTAGCAGAGCCCTAGGTTATCCTCTCATGACTACAAGAGCAATGTCTAGTAGAGTCTCGTGGAATGTTACATAGATGTCCGTACCCATCCGCGAGAGGCTATAAGAAATTTAGGAAACTTCTCTTCTTTCACTCCTATCGTGCCACTTCATTCAAATTAGTATATGGTTGATTCAAATAGATATCTAGTCAGTTCCAATTGGTATCTAGTTGTAGTATCTTTTGGAGTGATGTGTACTCTTTGTTTGTGTTGGAAAGAGGTTTTGTCGAGTTTGGGATGTAGGGTGAAGGTTCTATACTTAGCAGTTTTTCCTTTTTGGTTTAAATCATCTCACGTATATGACAAGTAGAGTCACATCTGTGAAGCCACATCTGTGGGAGATAGGCCGCAGATGCGAAGCGAAGTTTTCCTGCCAAGGCCCACATTTGCGAGACATTGTTTGCAGGTCCGAGTTTTCATGTTTAAACTATTTGCGTGGAAGTGAGACCACATCTGCGATAATGGGTCCGCATTTGAGAAATCACTTGGCAGAAACCAGTGAGGTTCTATCCCAAATTCAAAACCTGTTCAACATCATTCACTTTAACAAATTCATTCAAACTAACATTTCCTGTATGTAAAATCAAGCCAAGCAAGCGTGCAAGTCTAGCATAATATCAAATCCCGATGAGGGCAAAAATCCAACATCTAAAAACCAAAGAAAAATAACAAACCAGAAGGAATGATATCCAATTTGTCAAATAGCCCAAAAGCAAAACAAGAAAATTCTCCATAAATAAAAAACCCTGAGACAAGATAAACCAGTATGCTGAAGATCTCAACCCTGTGGAGCTTCACTCTGGGCCTCGTCCTCTCCATCTGTGTTGCTATCATCACCACTGAACCCCCCCCCCCCCCCTTGGGCACTATTAGGAGGGAGTACTTCTCATAATCATCATCGTTCGCGACCAGGAACTTTCGCTTTAGATTCACCCCGTTGAAGATTCCCTTGATGCTCCTCTATATCTTCACTAGCAGCTTACCCCTCAACTTGTTCTTCATCTTCCCAGGGTCGAAGTCTTGGCGAAGCTCACCTTGGGCCTTAGACATATTTCCATAGGCTATCTGGAGAAAACTAACAGACTTCTTAAGCCCTTTCTACGCTTCCAAGTATTGCTTCATTTCCTCCCGGGTGAACTCGATAGCAGCAGTCTCTGAGGGACCGGCCTCTGTGAGAGGCTTTGAGAGCCCGGTCACTAGTTCCTGAATAGCCTTCAGCTGGGAGTCAATCAAACCAAAGGGTCCCTCCAGCTGTGAGGGGGGCTCATCATCATCAGCATCCTTAACGGTCACCTCGATCTTCCCTTTATTTCTTTGCAATGCGCTACCCTCTCTAGTAATCTTCAAAGGGTAACACCCTATCTGGCTTAACCCAATGATATGTAGGATACTCAGGAACTCCTGCCTTCTCGCACAAACTAGTAATCAAGAAAGGGAACATCAGACTGGGCCACCCTAGAGGAGATATTCCTTCAACTACCGGATCATGTGATGAACAACGTTCACTAAAATGTCTTCTAGAATACAGGCAAGCATTAAGGCACAAAGGTACGTGCAGTCAGTAGAATTAATTGAAGGGCATATCCTAGGGATGATCATGTACTGCTAGTTCTTCGCCTCTGCGGTAAAGTATGTGTTTTTTATTCTTGTTTTCTTATCAACCTAGGTAATCTTGTTCCTCTGGATTTCTGGAATCAGCTATGAAACCAACCAATGCCTATTCCCCCAAAAATATTTCGCTTTCATGGCTTTCTCAGGATGGTCGGGCAAGCCATAATGAGCATCGAACATGGCAGTGCCGAACTTCACCATAGTACTCTAAAAATTAATCTCTGGATCATGCTCAGTCAAACTCACACACACTTTAGGTTCGCGTAGAGCTCCCTCACCCGTTCCTCGTTAGCCATGAATGCGGTGGGAGCAAAGCAACTCCAGTCGATGAGCATTAGAAGCTCATAGAATTCGGGTAGGCATTCAGGCACTTTGCGCATGTTGATTCCCCTCTTGAGTAGAAGTTTCTTGTCTAGCAAATTATCAAAGTAAAGGCACTGGCAATCACGAGACGTGAATGAGGTGGTGTCATATTGATCTTCATTATCTCCTTGAATATTTTCTTCGACCTGGGCGATGTCTTCATTCTCATTAAGATCCATCTTTTGCTAATTAGTACCTGCATTGATCAAAACCAAGTTAGTCCGGCATTTGATTCATGTTCAGCAATTTAATATTTTTCAAATGAGCCAAAGAAACGAGCAAAACAGACCTCTGAAGGTACTATTACAAGGCTACTGTTTTCAGTTTTTCTATGAAGTTCTCGCACCTTCTATAGAGGTATCGTAGAGGCAAGGCCGCTTCTGCGAGAAAAGACTTGTAGAAGAGAGCTCACCCCTACATAAACTTATTCGCATCTGCGGATGAGGCATTTAACCTAGTACAGCACCTGTGATAGGTGATGTGCCGAAGCGTTACCGCTTCTATGGAACTTGTTCCGCAGAGGCGATATCGTCATCAACCTCCAAAACCCAGAATAATTTTTGACTTTCCCCATTTTGGACCCAAAAATTTCAATCTTTATCCCTAAATCTTCAATCATTCAAGCATGCATTGTGGTTAAACATGATGGACTATGATTTCAAGCAACAAACACTCTAAGATTCTAAAAATCCTACCAACAACTACCTTCAACAAACCCTCCGCCTCCCCCCCCCCCCCCCCCAATTGTTCTTCGGTTTTTAACCCAATTGTGAGCAATTTTAGTACTTTGCACAGTGCTAAACATGATCTTACGATAAAAAATAAACAAATCTAAGGATTTTACAACCACTTACATGCAAACTCATATCACAAACTTTCAATTTCCTACCCAAAATTCTCAACAAATAAGCATGAATAAACCTAGATTTTTAACTTAAATTCATCCGAGAATATAAGGAGAGCCATAGACATACCATGTAGTAGATATTGGGAAAGAGTGAGGTTGTTAAAAAATCCCTTCTTGCTTTAAGTTATTTTCAGATTTTCTTTATGGTTTTGTTGTGTATATTTTAAGAATGAGAGGGAGATGGGTGCAGGGAAGAGTTTTATGAGGAGTGGGAGAGGTGAAGGGGTGCAACGTTTGGGGAATAGGGAGTGGGATTTGGGTTGTGGAGGATTTGTGGGGGTGTGAGAGCTGAAAAGTCTTCTCTACTTTTGCATTTTGAAACATTCGACTTTTGCCTTAGCGGGATAGGGTCCGCATCCGTGCATTTGCGTAGGGGGATAAATGTAATGCGAGATGCGTCTTTCCTAGCCTAGTTACTTCTGCAAAAAATTTGATCGTGTCTATGGACGCACCTCTGCGAATTCCATCAGCTTTTGCGGATACTTTGCTTCTTAGATACTGTCGCCTATGCGGACAGTCACTCGCACCAGCGAGTGCACCACCTGCATAGACCCTTTAATAGATGCGCATGATGTATGGATATATTTTTCCAATGAGCACTGATCTGCCTCAGTTTGACTTGAAACCACCTCCCCGATTTTTATTTGACCCTTGCGAAGCATATCTATAATGACACGTTTGGTCGTTATGTGTGTTTTGACTATTTTAACCCCTGGTTGACCCTACCCCTAGCCCCGATAGAGTGGTTTTGACCTGCAGGAATCGGCGACATGGTTCTCAAGGTCATCAGGCGAGTCTTAGTGAGATTTGAGGAACTTAGAGCCTTAAAGTGAAAAATGTTTGACCAATAGTTGACTTTTGGATAAATGAGCCTTTGTTGGGAATTTCGTCAATTCCATGAGGTCCGGAGGGTTGATTAGGGTGCTTGGTTTGGTTCCGGAGGCCTTTGAGGGCATTTTGAACATTGGTTGGAAACTTGGTTTTGGCTATTTGGGGGTTGATCGAGTCAAGGTGACCTCTATTAGGAATTCTGAGGGCACGGTTTAGTTTATGGTGCATTTTTACATGTGTCTGCATGTTTGGTTTGTATCCGGGAGGTCTCGCAGGGATGTCGAGATCTTGACGGAACTTTGTGAAAACCAGATTTTTCTGGTTTTCTGATGTCCCGTTTCTGCAGGTAAGTGTCCACATCTGCGGGTCCGCCTGTGTGGGACTTGCCCCACAGACCTGAGATTATGAGGTGTCAAGTGACTCTGCTTATGCGGGTCTTTTAATCGCGTAGGAGTGTCCGCATCTTTGGCAAAGTGTCCGCAGATCCGGAAATCGCTTAATCAGAAGCTATAATTTCCCAATTTCGAACCATTCTTTCCATTTTCAAATTCTAAACCTAGAGAGTGTTTGTGTGGGTGATTTACAAAGCTTTTGGGCATTATTTATGTTTAAGAATTGAATCCATGGTAGTTTTAGTGAGCTATTTGGGGAAGATAGGTTCATGAACCCTAGGGTGATGATTATAAATCTCTTTCAATCTAATTGAGTTTTATTAGTTAATTTACTAATTTATACAATCTAATCATTGGGTAATTAGTTCCTAGGCTTAAATCTTCCTTTTATTTCAAGAATCAATGTCATGGAAATTAGGATTCTTCTCTAATTTGGGAGTTTTCTATCTAATGTTGGAATTGGTGATAAAGTAGGTTTAATTGGTAAATGATGGAAAGTATTGGATTTCCTAAGCGTTGATTAACCGATTATAACTTGAAATTCCTATTTTTGCCCTTGTGGGCCCAGTTTTCTTCACTAAAAGGGTTATTTTTTATTTGAATAGTATTGTAGCAGTATGGACATCGTTAGTCTTCCTTTCTAATGAGATTACGTCATTGAATAGACTTCAAACATTTGAATGCTCATTGGAAGGGTAAGGCTCTCGTGGGATAATTGTGGCACCCTCTCGGCATCGAGATGGGTTACGGTTTACCTTTCGGTTAGAATCAAATTAGTGAAGCATGTGTAGGAGTTAGATATTGACGAGGAAAGCATGTTAGGCCTTTAGGTATGGTGTGGAGGTGAAATCCTATTAGGTTGGTTCTATTGTTTTATTATGGGCTTGTCGTCTTATTGGCTATGTTGTGACTTGTGTATGCATTTATCTCTCTTTTTTATGTCACTTTTCATCCGAAAAAGGAAGAATAATGAGATTAGGCTTGAATCGTGATATGTACTTATGATTAGACACGGATGAGATCTTGATTATGATTTACTGTTGTTTGAGATATCAGCCATGGCATACATTCTCATTTCACATAATGCACTGATATGAACAACTATTTGGTACCAAATAATGATAAGTGAGAGAGAAGATCGGAGGACTTTGCCGGATCGTGTAAAAGAGAGATGAGAATCCGTCATCCGAAGTTCCTAACGAAGCGGAATGTTTGTACTCACTGCTCGAGGTTTCTTGCCGAGACGAGGGTGTACATAGACTTCGTGGGTCCCCCATAGGTCCTGACTATTGAGACATGGAGGTTTTCGTCCTTAGCATGTTTTTATGGTATGGACAGTTAGCCAGTGCATTGCATCGCATATGCATTCACACTTACATCCATTCTTCAATGCTTGATTTTGTACATGGCACTTGATATTTGAATTGATCTTATGTAGAATAGTTTCGCGAATGTGCTTGATTGCTTACATTTCTACTTATTGATTTCTTTCTTCATATATGTGAACTAATTGTTGTCGACCTATGATACCTAACAGTACATAGTATTTGTACTGATACTACCTTGTTGTACTCTTTTCTGAGTGTAGAATTGGCTACAGGATCTACGTCAGGCCCTCGTGAGTAATTCCCGAGGCAGCCCTACTTAGAGATTCATGGTGAGCCACTGCCAGATCTGCAGGTCAAGTGTCCACTCATATTATATTTGTCTATTGACTTTCGGACAGTTATCCTTTTTATGCTTATGACATCTTGCTTGGCAATCCAGACTTGTAGTATCTAGTAGCTCTTGTACTGTTATAGACTAGATTCCCTGGGGATGATGTACTTCTTATTCCGCACTTATTCTATATTATATATGCTAAGACGACTTAAATATTTCAATTTCTTTTGCGTATGGTTAAAATGAATGTTGATTATGGGAAGGGTTCACCCACCAGGGGGGTTAGCGTGGGTGCCCGCTCGATCCACTAGTTGGGTTATGATAAGATGGTATGACAGCCATAGGTTGCCGGTCTTACAAGTACAAGAGCATGTCAAGTGGAGCCTTGCGGATCGGTACACAGAGCTCCGTACTTATCTGCGAGACGCTGTAGGACATTTAGATAAATTCCAGTTCTTTCATTCCTTTCATGAAACTTTATTCAAATTGGTATCTAGGATATTCAAGTTGATATCTAACTTCACTTTTATTCTCTCACAGATGGTGAGGACCCGTGCTACTATTGTGAGGGATGAGGTGCCCGAGAATATTGCTAGAGCCAAAGCACAAGGACAAGGCCGAGAGAGAGGCTGTGGCCGTGGCAGAGGCCATGGTGCAGCACCAGCCAGGGGCGAGGCCCTTACAGTTGGTCAGAGATAAGCTAGATCCTTATCTCCAAAGCCAGAACCTCAGCCTAAGCACTAGCCCATGGATGAGGGAGAGCTGGCACCATCCCAAGCTCAGCCCGATGTGATTGCTACTCATGTGCTTCAGAATACCATGGTCTATATTCTACACTATCTTAATGGTTTGCACGCAGTGGGTGGCTTTCCAGCCACTCCAGGAGGGTCTCATACTAGAACGGAAGCGTAGACTCTCAAGCAGGGCCAGACTCATGGGATGTAGCATGCTGCTGCTATGGCTCCCCGTATCGATAAGATACCAGCACTTGCATGTGCTCTTAGGCCTGTTGTCAGCCCAACTATAAGTATGAGGCCCTATTCCTTTCCTTGTTCTGCTATGTTGTTCAATTGATTTCTACCGAGACCGAGAGCTTAGAAGGTATGTGTTACACCTCACACTTTTGTACGTTGAGTTTCACCGTAGGCTAATCGACATAGACTCGGAGAGTGTGATTATTTTTGCGATTATGAGATCGAAGGGATTAAATTTGTTCACGAGGTTATGTAAGACCTCATAAGTTCGAACCATTGAGAACGATATATAAGTATTAGTATATTTTCGAGGTGGTATATATTCTCTTAAATGATATTTTAGTATGAGGATAGAAACTATTTTCTCATAAGAAAAAATATGTTTCCTATTTTGAAATTTATAGTACAAAAATTTGTACTCTTGAGATTAGATTGGAAAATTAGAATATTATGAAATATATTTTCTAGATACCACAATATTTATAAAATGTTAGTATATGTGTAAACTATTATGAGATATTGTTGGTTTATTTTATTAAATGTGGGGATAAAGTGGGAGAGTAAGGAATTAATTATGGTATTAATTAGAAATAAATGGATAGGTGTTTTGGTGGCTTCCACATGGCATCATAGAAGAAATCCTGGTAAGTGATTATGTATTTTATATACGTGGTGGAACTTTAGTGCAAATTAATAATTATAGTACACACACACACCTACACCTATATATATATATATATGTGTGTGTGTGTGTGTGTGTGTGTGTGTTTGGGTCCATATATATGTGTGTGGGTCCTATAAGGAAATAGCCACCTTTATAAGTGATTTAGATAGAGACCAATTCTCCGTTTTAGGATGACATATGTGGAACATTTTTGTTCACTTATGAAAAGTGAATTACGTAATTCTAATGGTAGATAAGGAAAGAAAGTGGGCTATGTTTCTTGACAACATCAGATACAACAACAACAACAACAACATACCCAGTGAAATCCCACAATGTGAGGTCTGGGGAGGGTAAAGTGTACGCAGACCATACCTTTATCTCGGAAGACAGGGAGGCTGTTTCCGAAAGACCCTCGACTCAAGAGAACATCAAATATAGAACAAAAATGCTTCTAACAAGCTTGTAATCTTGAAATTTCCTTTCTCGAAACAACACCTTCATTTGACGTCCAACTTTGGAGCTCTCGGGCAAAAACTCTTACTTTTTTTGAGTTAGTTCAACATTTCAACAAGAATTTCAAGAACTCTAGAATGAAGTTAATGTTTATCACCTATCAGTAAGGATTGGCATGCTTGTTAGGACGGGTTTGTTATTGGATCGTATTGACGACATGAGTTATGTAAAGGCTGTCCCTTTTCCTTATTTTTGGCACTATTTCCTTTGTCGAGCCACCTTCGACTATCCGCACAGAGATGTGCTATTCGTGAAGGTTATACTCGGGTTACCTTGACCCCATTTTAGTAGTTCTCCTTCGTCGGGAATGAACTGTAGTTAGTCGTGTTTAATTAAGTAAATAAACTAATAGAAATCATGACTTAGAATGCATAGAGTTATGGTTTCCTTTGGGGATATGATTACGTATACAGACTGTATTCGGGGTTGTGATGATTGCCTCCGGGCTATGAAAGTTTCCCTCAGGGCTATGATGTTGCCTTCGAGGCTATTGGCCATATAGACTGCCTTCGGGGCTATACAAATGTTCCTGCCTTCAAGGCTATGATTATACAGACAAACTACTTTCGGGGCTACAGAGATTTCCTTCGGGGCTAATCATGCATGTCTTGACGTCTTATAAGAGGCTAAATAGTTTAATCTCATATTATTGGTTACTAGGTGTCAGATACAGGTAAGTTCAGCTAGATTCTTTATTGACTCTGCAACTTATGTTCAGTTACTTTATATTTCATTTTAGTGTTAGTTTCAGTCGCTTTACATATTCGGTACATTGTTTTGTACTGATGTACCTTTGCCTAGGGACGTTGCATTCATGCCCGCAGGTTCAGATAAGTTGCAAGGAGGATCGCACCTATAGGATACCGAGTACCACCCAAAGTGATAAGCTTCATGTCATTCGGAGTTACCAGGTTCAGAATTTTGTGTAGTTATAGTATGGGTAGGCCAGGGCCCTGTCATAACACTGTTACAGTACACTTCTGTAGAGGCTTGTTGACTTTTGATGTTAGCTCGGTATGTCAGTATAGAGGCCCTATCAGGCCCTTTGTATATGTCTATTTTTATACCGTTGGTTGTATACGTGCATGATAGCCGTGTTAGCTCACTCAATTATGTGTATATGTTTCGGGGTATGCGCCCTTCTAGACGAGACGGTTAGCCCCTATATATGCTATAGATTGTGGCCTTTTTAGCCTTGTTGGTATTGTCTGCATGCAGGTTGACCTTGTCGGCCTAAGACGAGGGTTATCCTTCCAAAGTTACAGGTATAGAGTGGTTTGATCGGGCCTAGTGTGGCACTGGGTGCCGATCACGCCTCTATAGATTTGGAGCATGAAAAACTTGGTATCAGAGTAGGTCTGTCCTAGGGAGTCTGCAAGCCATGTCTAGTAGAGTTTTATTTATAGATGTGTTGTTCACCACATTATATAAATTGGGAACTACAGGGCATTTAGGAGTTAGTTTCCCTTCTTTCATATCAAGATCGTGCTACAAAGTCAGGTCATAGGAGTTTGACTTTTCCGCTTACGTATTCTCTTTGTATACAGAGATATCGATTGGTCAAAGGAATAATGCAACAACAGGTAAGGGGACCAGTAGGGTAGCCTAGTGGATAGGGCCTAGTCTGTGGCCCAAGGTGAGACACGTCTTCAGTCCTCACCTACTTCTCCACCTGAGGAGCTTCCAAGGGAGGCAACACCTCCAGTACCCCTTCCTGTGTCATCTGATTTGTATATCAAGAGCGCGATGTAGTTACTGACCTAGATAGTGGTTGCTCAGAGACAACCGAGGGAATAAGCTAGTGCAGGACTTTCAGAAGGGCTCGATAGTTCGAGGATTCATAAGTTTTTGGTTTTGGATCGTCCAGAGCATTTGCGAAATAGGTAGGCTAAGGACCCACAGGATTTATTGACCAGCACCACCAGATTTGCAGGGTGATGCATGCTTTAAGGGTCGAGAAAGTAGAGTTAGTAACCTTCAGGTTGTGAGATATAGCTGTGTTATGGTATGAGGGATGGGAGAATTCTAGGGGATCTGACGCACCTCCCAAAGTTTTGTCTGAGTTCTCAGAGGCATTCGTAGACCGATATCTACCGCTGGAGATACCAGAGGCTCGGGTAGATCAGTTTTTGGTAGTTCAGGAGGGTAGTTCAAGCGTCCGCGAGTACTATCTTCGATTTGAATTTTTTGCCAGATACGCTTCATCTTCGATTGGGACAATGAGGGCTGCATCTGTCACGACCCGACTAGGGGCCATGACGGGTACCCGGGGCTAACCACCTAGCACCGCTCATACCATTACACATCGTACACATCGAGCGCTCATTCATTAATCTTATACTCAAATCATAAGAAAACCATTTTTCACTTTGAAACATAGTTACCTTTATATACATAAGCCCTTCGGCTTTCAAAAAAAATAATATATATATATACACGTGGGAAAAATCGTGAGACCATACTACCTACACATGCGTATCTACGAGCCTCTACTAGATTACTAGACATATGGACGGGACAGGACCCCTTCGTGCCCAAAATACATATATATATATATGTATATACACACAAAAGAATGAGTCAATGGCACCTCCGGAACAATGGAGTGCTCTCAAGTCAGCTAATAGCTCCTGCGAGTTTGGATCACCTCCCTGTCTACCTGTGGGCATGAACACAGCGTCCAAAGAAAACGGACGTCAGTATGAACAATGTACTGAGTATGTAAGGCATAAATGAAATGATCATAATAGAGAAATTATAAGACATAAGATGAAGATATAACCTGCGTAACTTTTAAGGGTGGATACATCTCATACATATATCATATATAATCACAGTACATGTATCATCATAGCGCATACATCATCGTATCATATAAATCATCATCGTTAACCCGCATCCGGGTAGCCCTCATATGCCGCCCACTAGTGGTTTCATGCCCGACCCTCTAGGCTCGGTGTAAACATAGCAGCCCGCCTTCGCGGTGACATGCCCGACCATTTAGGCACTGTGGAATCGCATCGTCATATACCCATCGTAAACTTAACATTTTCATACATTGCATAGGCATATCATAAGCTTAGCGTTATTTTACATTTATCATCAAACATACATTAGAACTAGAAGGCATTTGTGGCTATGTCGGGGTGACATAAGGTCGTGAACCCCCGGTTACATTATGGAGTGATCATAATCATCATATCTCACCTTGAAGGGACTAACATTTTAAGGTGAGTGCACACAAAGAAAAGCATCAATGGAACCATACTTAGGATCATTAGTTTCATGGACATCTTATTTTACTCTAGGATTCTTTATACTTAACCTCATCATCATCATTATCATGCTCGTATCGTATCTTTTTTCTTCATCATATGCGTATGTAGCTCTTTATAGTCATGGACTTATAATTTCCGTTATTTAGGAAGATCATGGAAAAATAGGAAGATTCATGCCATAGGAGTCATGCCTTAGAAAGAAAAGGATTTGTCGTACATACCTCTTTTGTTTAATAATTCTATCGCTTGATTGTTCTTCTTCAACGCTCACGTTTCTACCTTCAAGAGAATTCGCATCAACATTAGCCAATCGATTATATGAACGTGCTTACTAAAGCTAGAGAAAATTTGGGCAACATTTCCTTTGTTTGTACAACTTTCCTCATTTTACATATCAACTTCCAAACGTCCATAACAACATTCACAATATTATAAACAACAATCATCATTCATCTACATTATCCATATTTCACTTCAATTCCTCCATAATCGTGGTCATAGTTCACTATTGAGTTTTCTCACAATAAATGCTTATCCCATGTTCTAAAGGTCATTAATAACATACTTACAATTACAACACATCAATATTTATGATATACTCCAAACTACTACTCAAAATCTCATTATTCCTATCTTTGTGACCCATTTTCTATATCCTTCTACAATCCAAGTGTTTCAACTTCTCAATACCTTAAACAACATAAAAAGATCATAAACCTTACCTTAGACAGTGTAGGAATAAGCCTTGAGTGGAAATACTTCTCTTGCACCAAAACCCTAGTTCACTTCCATTGGAATTCCTTAGCTTGGATGAAATTTAATGTGTCTCATACACTTGATTTTGTTGGTTTGATGAAGTTGATTCTTGTTTAGTCTTAGATTCTTGTAAAAGAAGTGTGGAATATTCTAGAGGGTTAGAGAGAAGTGGAGAAGTGAGGGAAATGAAAATAATAACATGGGGTCTTATATTTATATTTGGAAAATCTGACCCGTCGGGAAATTATACGGACACATATACGGTCCGTATAAGTGACCGTGAAATCACCCCATCAACTTCTCGCTTCTATGACCATTATACGGCACATTATACGGTCCATATAAATTTATACAGTCCGTATAAGGGACCGTATAATCCCATCAGTGAGGGACCTTCACTGTGACGATTATGCGGACCATTATACGGACCGTATAACATTAAACGGCCCGTATAATTGGTCGTATAATCTATCTTTTCTCCTATTTTGTTCTCGTCACTTCGTTTGATCTCAAATCCTTATGGAACCTTCTTATCACCTGTTTAAAAATTCATTAACAATCTAAGGGACGTTATAACTCTTCTCCAAAACATCATTAAGCCGTCATTTATTCAATACTCGTAAATCCTGCACGACACGCAACATATACCTTGCTTTCCTTAACAACTTTGGTCTCCTACCTTAAATATATTTGAAATCTCATTTAGAATCATCAATTGTTATTTATTACTTATTAAAACATCGTATACGTCGTGCCCTTCGTTAGTCTATTCACTGTGCATTAACGGAATTTTTTTTCCGGGGTGTAACATTCTTCTCACCTTTTGGAACATTCGTCCTCGAATGTTAAGCACTCGGGAATTCTATGAAAATTTCGCTAGAGTTTCCCCTGTAATATGGCACTACCATCTTGTCACAATATCCCATAATAATATTGCCTCACAGGGCCACAACACAATAGCAATATAAGATGGCCACACACAGCCCATATGCATAAAAGAAAACATACATACCTCATAATCCCGATGTCTTATCGTGGATCTCTTCTGGGCGCTGAAATAAGTGCGTGTATTTGGATTTCATACTCTTCTGCTTCCCAAGTCATTTCTTCTTGGTTGTTATTTCACCATAAGACTTTTACTGAGGCCACTTCCTTATTTCGAAGTCTCCGTACTTGCCTGTCTAATATGGCAATAGGCATTTCGTCGTAGAATAGATTTTCTGTCACTTGAACATCATCTATTGGGAAAATCCTCGTAGGATCTCCAACACACTTGCGGAGCATTGAGACATGGAAAACTGGATGGATTGATTCAAGTTCTAGAGGCAAGTCCAATTCATAAGCTACTTGACCCACCTTGCGGATAAACTTATAAGGTCCAATGTATCGAGGACTTAACTTTCCTTTCTTACCAAATCTCATCACTCCTTTCATTGGTGACACCTTTAAGAATACCCAATCATCAACTTGAAATTCTATGTCTCGCCTGCGGTTGTCCGCATAAGATTTTTGGCGACTTTGGGCTATCAATAATTTATCTCGGATCACATTGACTTTTCCTACTGCTTGTTGAATTTACTCAGGGCCTATTAGCTATACTTCTCCTATTTCAAACCATCCAATTGGGGATCTACACTTCCTTCCATATAGAGCTTCATACAGAGCCATTTGGATACTGGAATGGTAGTTATTGTTATATGCAAACTCAATAAGAGGTAAGTGGTCATCCCAACTACCACCAAAATCGAGAACGCATGCTCTTAGCATATCCTCCAAGGTCTGAATGGTACGTTCGGCTTGCCCATCAGTCTGCCGATGAATGTCGTGCTAAGCTTTACTTGAGTACCTAGACCTTCTTGGAAAGATTTCCAGAACTTGGCTGTAAATTGCGCTCTTCTATATGTGATAATGGATATCGGAGTACCATGGAGTCGCACAATCTCCTTGAGATACAACCTTGCACAATCTTCTGCTGAGTATGTGGTTCTAACAGAAGAAAATGAGCTGCTTTCGCCAATCTATCTATAATCACCCATATAGAATCATACTTGCTTCGGGAATGAGGTAACCCCACAATAAAATCCACGTTGATCACTTCCCATTTCCAAGTAGGGATTTCAATTACTTGCAATAATCCTCCAGGCTTTTGATGTTCGATTTTCACTTGCTGGTAGTTTGGACATTGAGCTACATATTCTGCTATGTCTCTCTTCATGTCATCCCACCAATATATCAGATTGAGATTATGATACATCTTTGTTGCACCTGGGTGAATAGAATACCGAGAATAATGAGCTTCTAGAATTCGACGGCGCAATCCTGCAACATTCGGAATACATAGCCTGCCTCGGTATCTAAGAATTCCATCCATAGATGTTTCAAATGGAGACTTCTCTTTTTCATGAAATGTGTCTCTGTAACGGCTCAACTGAGGATGTTCATATTGACGCTCTTTCACTTCCATATTCAAGGACGAAACTGTGGGATTATTAATTCCAATTCTTGCACTACCTGAATCAACTAGACGTACTCCAAGATTACCTAGGTAGTGGAGCTCATGAATTAATTCTTTCTTCTCCGGAGGAACTTCACATAAGCTGCCCATCGATCAGCGGCTAAGCGCATCAGCTACTACATTTGCCTTTCCGGGGTGGTATAAAATACTTACATCATAATCTTTCAATAATTCTAACCACCGCCTCTGCCGCAGATTCAAATCCTTCTGTTTGAGAATGTATTGAAGACTCTTGTGATCTATATAGATATCAACATACACGCCATACAAGTAATGTCTCCACATCTTTAATGCATGAATAACTGCAGCCAATTTGAGATCATGAGTTGGGTAGTTCTTTTCATGTTTCCGCAGCTGCCTCAAAGCATAAGCAATGACTTTACCGTGATGCATTAACAAACATCCTAACCCAACACCGGAAGCATCACAATATACAACATAGCCATCTGGCCCTTCTGGGAGTGTCAAGATTGGGGCTGAGGTCAATCTGTCCTTCAACTCTTGGAAGCTACGTTCACAAGCATCATTCCACTGAAACTTAGCTGACTTTTGCGTTAGCTTCGTCAATGGGGCTGAAATAGAGGAAAATCCTTCTACGAGTCTTCTATAGTAACCTGCCAATCCCAAAAAACTACGGACTTCTCTAGGCGTTGTAGGCCTTGGCCAAGTCTTCACAGCTTCAATTTTCTGAGTATCAACTCAAATGCCATCATCTGAAATAACATGACCCAGAAATGTCACAAAATTCAGCCAAAACTCGCACTTTGAAAATTTAGCATACAATTTTCGAGTTCGAAGAATTCCACGAACAATACGTAAATGGTCAGCATGTTCTGATTCTATGCGAGAGTATACCAAAATATCGTCAATGAATACTATTACGAATAAATCTAAGAGAGGCCTGAATACATTATTCATCAAATTCATGAACACTGTCGGAGCATTAGTTAACCCAAACGACATCACCCGGAATTCATAATGGCCATATCTCGTTCTGAAAGTTGTTTTAGGAATATCTTCTTCTTTAACTCTCACTTGGTGATAACCTGACCTCAAGTCTATTTTGGAAAACTACTTGGCACCTTGTAGTTGATTAAATAAATCATCAATTCTCGGAAGAGGATTTTTTTTCATTATCGTCACCTTATTCAATTGCCTATATCGATGTACATTCATAGGGAGCCATCTTTCTTTCTCACGAATAGGACTGGTGCTCCCCACGGTGATGAACTGGGTCTAATAAACCCCTTCTCGAGCAAATTTTTCAACTGTGCCTTTAATTCTTTCAATTCTATCGGAGCCATTCGGTAAGGAGGAATAGAAATAGGCTTGGTGTCCGGCAAACATCAATGGAAAAATCAATCTCCCTTTCCGGTGGAAGACCCGGAAGTTCATTTGGAAATACATCCGGGAATTCATTCACTACCGAAACGGATTGGATAGTTGGCGACTTTGCTTCGGTATCATGAACTCGGACTAGTTGATAAATATAGCCCTTAGCTATCATCTTTCTTGCCTTAAGGTAGGAAATAAACCTACCTCTTGGAGATGCTGTATTACCCTTCCATTAAAGCACAGGCTCTCCCAAAAATTGAAATCGAACTACTTTCATTTGGCAATAAACATTAGCATTGTTACACCTAGGAAATTTCTCCGTGAACGTACAATAAATAGACCAACGAAGAGTATGAGTGTACGATGTTTTACTAAGAAGGGGATGACTACTTATGAGTTTTGAAAATGCGAAAGTTACAGATTTGCAATTCGGCCCAGTTGGTCGTAAAATATAATACGGCCCGAAAAGTGGTTTACGGACCGTACACTGCTATCGTCTTTCAACATTCCAAAACTTCAACTTTCTGCCAAACGTCTAAATGGTAAAATACGACTCAGAATACCGACCGTAAATCGAAATACGGCCCGTAAACTGTGACCGTAAACCGCCATGACCTCCAGCAAACCTTTCTGGTTCTGTTATGCTTAAATACGGTCGTGAAAGATGGACCGTAAACCAGAATACGGCCCGTAAACTGGGTTTACGGCCACTGTGCACTTCGACTACTATTTATAAAAATCAGATTTTAAGTTAAGTATAAGGGACCCTTTTTCATTCCATTCATTTCATTTTCACTCCAAACTTCAAGAAACATCTAAAATACTCTCCAATATTCATCCACAAGAGAAGCAAAGGAAAAATCAAGATCAACAACACTAGATCCATAAAATCAAGAGTGTGAAACTCATCAAAGTTCATCTACACCAAGAAATTGTAAAAGAAGTGAAGTAGGGTTTTTGGTATAGACGAGTATTGCTACTCAAGGCTCGTTCCTACTACATCTAAGGTAAGTTTTATGACTTCCTCATGATGATTGAAGTATTTATACGTTGAAACACTTGGATTATAGAAGAGTGTAGTAAAAAGGTCATAAAATGCGAATAGTGCCATAGTTGAATGATAGTTGGATTGAATTATGAATGTTGACGAGTTGGGAGTATAAATATGCTATAAATGACGTGTAGACCATGGAATAGGTGTGATGTATGAGAAAATGTGATGATGAGCTAAAACCCATAAATATGGAGAAATTGGAGAAAAATAGTGGATTGTGGTCAATGTATATAAATGATGATTATTGATTGCGATGTTGTGAATGTTGTTGTGAATGTTGTTGTGAGTGTCCAGGAGTTGATATAGCATATGGGAAAAGTAGTATAAACAAAGGATGTACTGCCCAAATGTTCCCTAGAATTAGTAACGCATTCTTATAGCCGAATTAACTAACGATAGTGTGAACTCTCTTTTGAAGGTAGAAAAGTGATATCGAAGGAGATCAAGCAAGCGATAGCTTAGTTAAACGTCAAAGGTATGTGAGGATAGTCCTTTCTTTCTAATGGCATGAATCTCATAGCATAATTTTTCTTTCTCTTCAAGAATTCCTATATTCCGGAAAGCTAAAAGCCTATATCTATGAATGGTAATATAAGATAAGAGATATGATATGATGATCCTAAAATGGCATGATGTTATTTATTTCTCACACTCACCTTATATGTTAGTTCCTTCAAGGTGAGGCAGAATGTCAATAATTGCTCCATAATGAAATCGGGGGATCACGACCTTACGTCATCCCAATAAAGTAAAGTTGTTCATAAGCCTTATGCATGTATTATGATAAGTATGTTACGATAAGCATATTATGATGAGCATGTATGATGATGATGTAACACCGCGCCTAGTTGGCCGGGCAGTCACCGCCAAGGCGGGCAGCTATACGATACACCATGGCCAAATGGCATGGGCAGACACCACTAGTGGGCGGCATGAGATGATATCCCGGACGCGGGAGGCCTGGACGTAGGCTAATGTTATGATTATCACACCGATCCGATATGGACGGGCAGCTTATACATTATTACACCGTACCTACATGGGCGGGCAACTTATATATTTATGCACACATACCCTGATGATGACTATGAGTAAGCCAGCATGCATTATTTCTTTTACACTTGATAGTCAGATACAGTTATTCCATATTGATACTTCTTGTACATCATTGCCTTATTTCCTTGTTTATGCCTCTCCTACTCAGTACAATATTCGTACTGACGTCCGTTTTCTTTGGACGTTGTGATCATGCCCACAGGTAGATAGGGAGGAGAACTCAATCCAGACAAGCAGTAGCTGTCAGCTGATTGAAAGCACTCCTTTGTTCGGAGGTGCTTATGATGATCCTTTTGTGTATATTTGTCACGACCCAACCCCGTAGGCTGTGACTAGTGCCCGAGTTGGACACTCATATTATCTGTTAACTATAATCATTTGTATTCCGCATATCATAAACTTATTTGTATGAAAACGACAGGATGTTATTTAAAGCTGTCACGATTCTGTATGTCATAAGCACCTGTCTCCTGAGGAGTTAGCATTTTCAACAACAACATATATTTATATATACGCAAGCTGACAAGGCTGCCACTACACGAAACATTCCAAACATACATACATATGCAAGCCGACAAGGCTTCCATCATGAATGGGTACGCCCCAAACATAAGTCATGTTCATACAACGCAACAACAACTATACACAGACCCACACAGATGTCCACAGACCTCTAAGAGTAATGACAGTATCATGTGACGGGACAGGGCCCCGCCGTACCCCGAATAAACACATACACATACAGCAAAATGGAGTTATACCACAAGCTAGGCTCCAGAACAAAAGAGCACCCCAAAGTAGCTGAATAGATATCCTAAGCTGGCGGATCTCCAAAACGAACGTCTGTACCAGCGGGCATGAACGCAGCCCCCCGCAAAAAGGGGGTCAGTACGGAATATGTACTGAGCATGTAAAGCATGAAATGTAGTAATAGACTCATAAGGAGACAAAGTATGTAGGACCCAATGCAACAATCAGAAATTCATAAAACTTGCCTTTGGACATATTTCATCTGTATCATTCTCATATCAATATCGTTATAGAGTTTTGTAATCAAAGCTGCATAATCATTCTGTATATAACATATATATAACGTGTCCCGGCCCTTTAATGAGGGACTCGGTAATTAAAATCATAGCATCATAAACATAAACATAGACGTGTCACGGCCCTTTAGTAAGGGACTTGGTAATAGGGAATATGCCCTCCTGGCCACCATCTCCATATCATCATGTCATCATATCATCACATCATCATATCATCATACCATCATATCATCATCATCATATATATATATATATATATATATAACGTGTCCCGGCCCTCTAGTGAGGGACTCGGTGATTAATATAGTAAATATGCACACGAGAACGTGTCCTGGCCCGGGACTCAGTGAAGGATATAGCGGTAAGCACGAGCAGAATAATAAGCAACCACATATATGCAATTAATCTTTTGAGACTCAATAGATAAGCAACTAACCAGCTCTAAAGTACTGGGATAATAATCATATTCAATTTTTTTCAACTCTCATTACAAGTTATAGCAACGAACGTTTCAGCTTTCATGTACATGTATCAATATCCATAATGTAGTTTTTGAAAGTCAAGTATGCTTCTGTTCATGCCATTCTTTTAAGAGTAAGAACTTCTATACATCATTCATTAGTCAATCATGTAGTAGGCTCGTGACAATAGCATTAAGGAAATATAGAATCATAAGCCATGCATGGAACTAGAGAATAGAATTTACCCCAAGGTTCATATCATTTCATACTTACGTCTAGGACATGCCAAGAAAAGAAGGAATAGGCTTTACATACCTTTAGCGTTTAGTCGTATTATAACTTGTACTTGCTGCCCAAAAACACTTATCCTATATCAAGATATCAAGAGCTACAATTAGTCTAAAAAGGAATTTAATACGTATTTTGACGCTCACAATCCCTTTCTAACATTTAAACGACGTTTCGTTCGCATTCAAACCAACTAGTGCTACAAGCTATCATTGCTAATCATTCTTTCATATATCAATCCAAACATGTTTAACATGACTTAGGGGACTTTGGACAGCTTGCACATCATTCCAATCAGTCCCAAACTCACGGCCAAACAGCACATACCACAATACCATTTTCACATAGCAATTTTCCAGATTTAACTTAACACGACAACAACACGTTTAGTAACATTACTTTCACGATTCTTGGAACTGTTTTAGCATAATTTTTATTCTTAAAACAGCCCACAAATCATTTCAATTTCAACTTGAATCATTGCACTTCACTTTCACTATATGTTCATAACAACATTCAACATTCAACATTCAACATACACTAATTCACTTCTAACCTTAAAACAGTCCACGGTTTTGGACTGCTTGTATACTTCATAATGATTCGTTTCTTTAACACCTCAATTCACATATTCAATATGCATACAATACACCACAATTTCCATAACAACAACAATCAAAATATGACACAAAACAGTCCATAAATTCCCCTAAAACAGTCCCCCTACACGGCTTCAACACAACTACAACATCTTCATGATTTTCATCCATTTATCCATACTAAAACACATTCAATCCATTCCCAATACATGTACAAGAAGATTAAGCATGATTCCATTTAACTCTACAACACACGGCTCATTTCAAATTCAAGAAAAACAGTCCAATACCAACATGCAACATCATAAACAAACTTCTACAATCTTTGTTCATTTACATATGTTGACACACATTCAATCCATCAACAATACATGCAAAATGAAACCAACCATGACTTCACCAAGCTCACGGCTCACCCCCTAGTTCAACCACAACAACAATCCAACAACAACATGCACGAATTGTACCTTCAAATTATCATACAACACAAGAAAAATGATCATTCTTACCTTGTAACTAACTTCTTCAATCGGCTGGCCCCTCAAACTCTCTTCTTGAATTTTAACACTTGTTCTTGCTATATAAATGGATGATACACGTTAATATACCTTCAATGGAGTTGAATTGCTTAAGAAAACTGAATTTTTGGAGCAATTTGGAACCCTAACTCTCGGCTAGCTCTTGGCCGAGAGTTTCCGTTTCTCTCTCTATGTGTTCTTAACTTGTAATTGTTGAAATGATGTAGTGAGTTGTGGAGTGAATTAGATTTTTACCTTATATATGGGTTACAAGATTTGGACAAGTGTCCCACTCAAGTTTTTGGGTCAAGAATCTTTGACCATTGCACTCAACTACACGGCCAAACATGGCTTAAAATAATGGACTGATTTTTGTTCCCAATCCCACTAATAATCTAATCATGATTAATTTAAACCCAATTTCCCATTAATACTTCCATGGCAACGAAATTTGTAGGTAATTTGTGACTTGAAACGAAACCGAAAGTTAAAGTCTCTACTTCGTATCTTGAGATAGTCTTGTCTTTAACTTGTCGCGTTTATTTTAAAACGTCCCAATGTATGAAAATATGGGTTATAACAATATTCATGTATATGTATTTTTGGGTATGACGGGGTCTTGTCCCGTCCTTATGTATAGCACTCCAGTAGAGGCTCGTAGATGCGCAGTGTGGGTTAGATGTTTTCACGATTTATTTCAGTCCTAGGAAGTGTCTACGAGCCGGGTCTAGTAGAGTCTTGTTTATGGTGTGTTGCGCGCCACATCAATAAACAAGAGGCTACAGGGCATTTAAGAATAATGACCATCTTTCTTCTTATGAGATCGTGCGATAGAGCCGTGTATAAGATTTTATCCTCCCTAACAGTGTGTTATGATTTTAGAATGCCGCCCAAGGAAAGGCTACAGCCGCCCAGAAGGGCAAAACTACAGCAAAGGGGCGGGTAGAAAGAAAGCCTCCGATGGATATAGAAGAAGGCGAATCACATAATGAGGCCTTTTCTAATACTTCTTCTACCCCGCCTAATGTGGAAGAACAAGGAGGAGCTCCAGCTCAAATTCCTCCACCGGTCGCTTCGAGTCAACAAATGACCGAGGCCATTCATTTATTGACACAATTGGTTGCCACTCAGGCACAACGGCAAAATGCGAGTTCAAGTGATCGGGAAGCAAGTACCAAAGCCCGTGATTTCATGAGTCTAAATCCTCCGGAGTTCTTTGGGTCAAAGTCGGATGAAGACCCGCAAGGTTTCATAGATGAGGTGCTGAGGACATTGAAGATTATCCTTGCCTCTGAAACTGAATCCGTGGAGTTGGCATCTTATAGACTCCGGGATGTGGCAGTTTTATGGTATAACAATTGGGTATTATCAAGAGGAGAGAATGTGCCTCCTCCGGTTTGGCAGGAATTCATGGATGCTTTTATTCGTCACTAGTTGCCACCCCAGGTCCGCCGAGCTAGAGCGGATAGATTTCTAAATCTGAGGCAAGGAAATATAAGTGCCCGGGAGTATAGCATGCAATTTAATTCTTTGGCTAGATATGCCCCGGCTAATGTGGCCGACATGGGAGATCGGGTATATAGATTTGTAAGTCGCCTAGGGCCACATTTATTCAGAGATTGTTTGACGTCTTCCTTGCAAGACGGGATGGATATTTCTCGAATACAGGCCCATACTCAGAATTTAGAGGGGCGACAACAACCACCAAGAAGTGACCGTGATAACAAAAGAAGGCAAGGCAAGAGGGCTAGATCTATGGGAGCAGGGAGTGGTTATAGAGGGGGATCAAGGCAGATATATTCTGGTTACTCAGGCCAGTCGGTGACCAGTGCACCTCCTCGATTTACAGGTAGGAGATTTGATCGCTCCTTCCACTCAGGAAAGGGCTAGAGTTTGAGGACTCCGGATTCCCAGATCAGGGAAGATTATAGCCAGAGGAGACCCCCAGTACTACGATGCAGCCAGTGCGGTAGATTTCATTCCAGGCAGTGTCGCTAGGGTTCGGACGCTTGCTATACTTACGGCCAAGTTGGGAACATGATGAGAGATTGCCCGTCGATGAGTGGTAGAGTTGGAGTTCAGCCCACAGGTTCAGCAGCTGGTTCTTCCTCAGAACGCCCGGCAAGACAGATTCCCCAGATGTCAGCAGGCCGAGGTAGAGGTAGAGGGGCAGCATCTACTTCAGGTGCCACTCAGCCCCGTGTATATGCTTTTGCCGGGTGACAGGATCTTGAGTCCTCCCCGGATATGGTTACAGGTACATTGTCTATATTTTCCCGTGATGTGTATGCATTGATAGATCCGGGTTCTACTTTTTCTTATATTACTCCATATGTTGCTGGTCGTATTGGGGTGAAACCTGAGCCAATCAAATCTTTCGAGGTATCTACTCCGGTTGGTGATCCCGTGATAGCAAGACAAGTGTATAAAAATTGTGTAGTTGTGATATGTGATCGCCAGACCACAGCTGATTTGATTGAGTTGGAGATGTTAGATTTTGATGTAATTATGGGTATGGATTGGTTGGCCTCGTGCTACGCTAATGTTGATTGCTGAACGAAAGTGGTTCGATTTAAATTTCCGGGAGAGCCCGTGCTTAAATGAAAGGGTAATGCAGCATCTCCAAAGGGTAGGTTTATTTCCTACCTTAAGGCAAGGAAGATGATAGCCAAGGGTTATATTTATCACTTATTTCGGGTGCATGACACTAAGTCAAAGCCACCAACTTTCCAATCAGTTCCGGTTGTGAATGAATTTACAGATGTGTTTCCTGACGAACTTCCTGGTCTTCCTCCAGAAAGAGAGATTGATTTCGCCATTGATGTGTTGCCGGATACCAAGCCTATTTCTATTCCTCCTTATCGAATGGCTCCGGCGGAATTAAAAGAGCTAAAGGCACAACTGAAAGATTTGCTAGAAAAGGGGTTTATTAGACCCAGTTCATCACCGTGGGGAGCACCAATCTTGTTTGTAAGGAAGAAAGATAGATCTCTACGAATGTGTATCGACTATAGGCAGTTGAACAAGGTGACGATAAAGAACAGATATCCTCTTCTGAGGATTGATGATTTATTTGATCAGCTACAGGGTGCCAAATGGTTTTCAAAAATAGATTTGAGATCAGGTTATCATCAAGTGAGAGTTAGAGAAGCGGATATTCCCAAGACGGCCTTCAGAACGAGATATGGTCACTATGAATTCTGATTGATGTTATTTGGGTTGACTAATGCTCCGGTCGTGTTTATCAATTTGATGAACAATGTATTTAGGCCTCTCTTTGACTTATTTGTGATAGTATTTATTGATGATATTCTGGTATATTCTCGCACGGAATCGGAACATGCAGATCATTTGCGAATTGTTCTTTGCATTCTTCGAGCCCGAGAATTGTATGCGAAATTTTCAAAGTGCGAGTTCTGGCTAAACTCTGTGGCATTTTTGGGCCATGTTATCTCAGATGATGGCATTCGAGTTGACACTCAGAAAATTGAAGCTGTGAAGACTTGGCCAAGGCCTACGACGCCTACAGAAGTTCGTAGTTTTCTAGGTTTGGCAGGATACTATAGAAGATTCGTAGAGGGATTTTCATCTATTTCAGCCCCATTGACGAAGATAACCCAGAAGTCAGCAAAATTTCAGTGGAATGATGCTTGTGAGTGCAGCTTCCAAGAGTTGAAAGACAGGTTGACCTCAGCTCCAATCTTAACACTTCCAGAAGGGTCAGATGGCTACGTGGTATATTGTGATGCTTCCGGTGTCGGATTAGGGTGCGTATTGATGCAGCATGGAAAGGTTATTGCATACGCTTCGAAACAATTACGGAAACATGAAAAGAATTATCCAACTCATGATCTCGAATTGGCTGCAGTTATTCACGCCTTAAAAATATGGAGGCATTATTTGTATGGTGTGCATGTTGATATTTATACAGATCACAAAAGTCTTCAGTACGTTTTCAAGCAAAGGGAGTTGAACCTGTGACAGAGGCGGTGGTTAGAATTGTTAAAAGATTATGATGTGAACATTTTGTATCACCCCGGAAAAGCGAATGTAGTAGCCGACGCGCTTAGCCGCCGATCAATGGGCAGTTTATGTGAAGTCTTTCCGAAAAATAAAGAAATGGTTCATGAGCTCCGCCAACTAGCAAATCTTGGAGTGCACGTAATCGATTCAGGTAATGTGGGGATTAGTATCAATGATCCCACAATTTCATCCTTGGATATGGAAGTGAAAGAACGGTAATATGAAGATCCTAAATTGTGTCGTGACAAAGACATATCTCATGGAAAAGAAAAGTCTTCATTTGAAGTTCCTATTGATGGAATTCTTAGATACCGAGGTTGGCTATGTGTGCCGAATGTAGCAGAATTGCACCAACTAATTCTAGAAGAAGCACATTGTTCCCGGTATTCTATTCACCCGGGTGCAACTAAAATATATCGTGATCTCAAGATGATGTATTGGTGGGATGGCATGAAGAGAAACATAGCCGAATTTGTAGCACAGTGCCCAAATTGCCAACAGGTAAAAGTTGAACATCAAAAGCCAGGAGGCTTATTGCAAGCAATAGAAATCCCTACTTGGAAATGGGAAGTGATCAACATGGATTTCATCGTGGGATTACCTCGTTCCCGCAGCAGGTATGATTCTATATGGGTGATTGTGGATAGATTGACGAAAGCAGCCCATTTTCTCCCAGTTAAGACTACATACTCAGCCGAAGATTATGCAAGGTTGTATCTCAAGGAAATTGTGCGCCTTCATGGTATTCCATTATCTATTATCACAGACAGAGGAGCACAGTTTACCGCTAAGTTCTAGATGTCCTTCCAAGAAGGTCTAGGCACTCAAGTGAAGCTTAGCACGGCATTTCATCCGCAGACTGATGGACAAGTCGAGTGTAATATTCAAACCTTGGAAGATATGCTACGAGCATGTGTGCTGGATTTCGGTGGAAGTTGGGACGATCACTTACCGCTAATCGAATTTGCATACAATAATAGTTATCATTCCAGCATTCAAATGGCTCCATATGAAGATTTATATGGAACGAAATGTAGATCCCCAATCGGATGGTTTGAAATAGGAGAAACACAACTAGTAGGCCCTGAATTAATTCAACAAGCGGTGGAAAAAGTTAAGGTGATCCGAGATCGATTGTTAACAGCCCAAAGTCGCCAAAAGTCTTATGCAGACAATCGCCGGCGAGACTTGGAATTTCAAGTTAGTGATTGGGTATTTTTGAATGTATCGCCAATGAAAGGGGTGATGAGATTTGGTAAGAAAGGGAAGCTAAGTCCTAGATACATTGAACTCTATAAAATTAATCGCAAGGTGGGTCATGTAGCCTATGAACTGAATTTGCCTTCAGAGATTGAATCAGTCCATCCAGTCTTCGACGTTTCGATGCTCCACAAGTTTTATTGGAGATCCCACAAAGATTGTCCCGATAGATGATGTGCAAGTGACAGAAAGGCTAACCTATGAAGAGGTGCCTATTGCTATTTTAGATAGGCAAGTGCGAAGACTCCGAAATAAAGAGGTAGCTTCAGTCAAAGTCTTATGGCGAAACAACAATCGGGAAGAAATGACTTGGGAGGCAGAAGAGAAGATGAAGTCCAAGTACCCGCACTTATTCCAACCCCCAGAGGAAATTCAAGATGAAACACCAACAATATAAGGTATATATGATTACTTTTCATGCTTTTGGTTCTGTGTGAGGCCATAGATATGTTGCTATTGGGATGTAGCCCTATGAGGCAATGATATTATAGGTTATTGTGACAGGATAGCAGTGCCATATTATAAAGGAAACTCTGACAAAATTTTCCTACAATCCTCGCTGACTTAACATTCGAGGACGAATGTTCCAAAAGGGGGGAAGAATGTTACACCTCAAAAATTTCTCCGTGAACGTACAATGAATAGACCAACGAAGAGTATGAGTGTACGTTGTTTTACTAAAATGGGATGACTACTTATGAGTTTTGAAAATGCGAAAGTTGCAGATTTGCACTTTGGCCCAGTTGGTCGTAAAATAGAATATGGCCCGTAAAGTGGTTTACAGACCGTAAACTGCTATCGTCTTTCAACATTCCAAAACTTCAACTTTTTTCCAAACGTCTAAATGGTTAAATACGACTCAGAATACCGACCGTAAATCAAAATACGGCCCGTAAACTGTGATCGTAAACCACCATGTCCTCCAGCAAACCTTTCTGGTTCTGTTATGCTTAAACATGGTCGTGAAAGATGGACCGTAAACCAGAATACGGCCCGTAAACTAGGTTTACGGCCACTGTGCACTTAGACTACTGTTCATAAAAATCAGATTTTAAGTTAAGTATAAGGGACCTTTTTTCATTCCATTCATTTCATTTTCACTCCACACTTCAAGAAACATCTAGAATACTCTCCAATATTCATCCACAAGAGAAGCAAAGGAAAAATCAAGATCAACAACACTAGATCCATGAAATCAAGAGTGTGAAACCCATCAAAGTCCATCTACACCAAAAATTATAAAAGAAGTGAAGTAGGGTTTTTTGTATAGAAGAGTATTGCTACTCAAGGCTCATTCCTACCACATCTAAGGTAAGTTTTATGAATTTCTCATGATGATTGAAGTATTTATACGTTGAAACACTTGGATTATAGAAGAGTGTAGTAAATGGGTCATAAAATGCGAATAGTGCCATAGTTGAATGATAGTTGGATTGAATTATGAATGTTGACGAGTTGGGAGTATAAATATGCTATAAATGATGTGGGTATAGGACGAGTGGTGCTCGGTGGTTAGCCCCGGGTACCCGTCAAGGCCCCTAGCTGGGTCGTGACAAGCATAACATGAGGCCAACCAATTCATACCCATAATCACATCGAAATTTAACATTTCTAGCTTAACTAAATCAGCTTTAGTCTGGCGGTCGCATATCACTATTATACAATTTTTGTACACTTGTCTAGCTATCACGGGATCACCAACTGGAGTAGATACCTCAAAAGGTTTAATTGACTCGATTTTCACCCCAATACGACCAACAACATACGGAGTAATATAAGATAGGGTAGAACCAAGATCTATCAATGCATAAACATCATGGGAAAATACGGATAATATACCTGTAACCACATCCAGGGAGGACTCAAGATCCTGTCGTCCGGCTAAAGCATACATATGGGGATGAGTGGCACCTGAAGTATATGCTCCCCCTCAGCTCTATCTCGAGATGCTGGGATCTGGGGAATCAGCCCTACTGGGCACACTGAAGAGGAACCAACTGCTAATCCTGTTGGCTGAACCCCACCTCTACCATGCCTCGAGGGGCAATCACGCATTAAGTGCCGAGTCTGTCCACAAACGTAGCAAGCATCTGTGCCCTGGGAACATGGCCCCGAATGTAATTTACCGTACTGACTACATCGCGACACTGGTGGTATCCTCTGACTATGATCACCCCTAAACTGAGAACTCGAAGCTCTCGAACTCTGACCCTGTCCTGAAGGAATGGAGCGGTCAAATCTCCTACCTGAAAATCTTGGAGGTGCACTAGTCGCCGACTGTCTTTAGTGTCTAGAATATGCCTGCCTTGATCCCCCTCTATAATCACAACCTTCCCCCATAGATCTGGCCCTCTTTCTTTGCCCTCTATCAATATCACGATCACCCCTTTGCGGATGTTGTTGTCCTTCTAAATTCTGGGCATGGTATTGAATGCGGGAAATATCCATCCCATCTTGTAATGAAGCTGTCAAGCAGCCCTTGAACAAATGTGGCCCTAATCCACTCACGAATCTATGCACTCTATCCCCCATGTCGGCCACCATAGTCGGGGCATATCTAGCCAATGTATTAAACTGAAGGATATACTCCCGGGCACTCATATTCTCTTGTTTTAGATTTAAGAACCTATCTTCTTTAGCTCGGTGGACCTCGGGTGGCAAATAATGGCGGATGAAGGCATCTACAAATTCTTGCCAAACGGGAGGAGGCGCATTCTCTTTTCTTGATGATATCCAATTATTGTACCATAATACCGCCACATCTCGGAGTCTATAAGATGCCAACTCCACCAATTCAGTTTCGGAGGCATGAATAATCTTCAATGTTCTCAACATTTCATCAATAAAACTTTGCGGGTCTTCATTCGGCTTTGACCTGAAAAACTCCGAAGGATTCAAACTCATGAAATCACGGGCTCTGGTACTAGCTGCCCGATCACTTGGACCCGCATTCTGCCGCTGTGCCTGGGCGGCAACTAACCGCGTCAATAGATGAATAGCCTCAGTCACTTGTTGACCCGAAGTAGCCAGTGGAGGAACTGGAGGCATAAGAGCTGGAGCTTAAGCCCCTTCTTGTTCTTTTATAATAAGCGGAGTGGGAGAAATATTATATGGAGCCTCATTATGTGATTCGCCCTCTTCTACATTCATTGGCGGCACTCTTTCTACCCGCCTTTTCATCGCAGTCTTGCCTTTCTAGGCGGCTGTAGCTTTTCTCTTTGGCGGCATTTCTAAAATTATAGCACACTATTAAGGAGGAGAAAATATTATAACACAGCTTTATCGCACGATCTCTTAAGATGAAAGATGGCACTTTTTCCTAAATGCCCTGTAGCCCCCTGTCTATTGGTGTGGTGCGCAATACACCATAAACAAGACTCTACTAGACACGGCTCGTAGACACTTCGTAGGACTGAACTGCTCTGATACCACTTTTGTGACGACCCGACTAGGGGCCGTGACGGGTACCCGGGGCTGACCACCGAGCACCGCTCGTTCTACTACTCATCATACTCATTAAGCCTCCTTTTTCGTTCATGAACTCATAATCATAAGAAAATCATTTTTCATTAAGGAACATAAATACTTTTATATACATAAGCCCTTTGGCTATCAAAAGATAATGTACACATATCCACATATATACAATAGTGACCTTGTGAGACCATATAAACCACACATACGTATCTACGAGCCTCTACTAGAGTACTATACATATGGATGGGACAAGACCCCGTCGTGCCCAAAATACTTATACATATATATACACAAAAGTATAAACCCGATTAGCACCTCCGAAATAATGGAGTGCTTCTGCAAATCTGCTGATAGCTCCTAAAGGTCTGCGCCGTCTCCCTGTCTACCTGTGGGCATGAACACAGCATCCAAAGAAAACAGACGTCAGTACGAATATTGTACTGAGTATGTAAGGCATGAATGAAACAAACATAATAGAGAAATATTAAGTCATGAGGTGAAGGTAAAACCTGCGCGACCTTTAAGGATTAATGCATTTCATACATATATCACATATACATAATCGTCGTGCATGAATCATGATAGCGTGTACATCATAATCGTAGTACCATAGCTTCTCATACACATAATACAATATCCGAATTCGGCCACGTAGGGCTCGACAATATCCGTATTCGGCCACGTAGTGGCTCGATAGTATCCGTATTCGGCCACGTAGTGGCTCGACAATATAACTTACAAATCTTCCGTATTCGGCCACGTAGTGGCTCGACCATATCACATGCATCATACAAGGATCAATATATCTCGTCATTATCATTGTCATCACATACATTTTATAAGCTTATCGTAACCTTTCATTAATGCACATATTTAAATTTAAAGACAATCTATGAAAATCACATCATATTCGTAGCACGAATTTCGTATAAGTATCGTATGATAGTCTTTATAATCCTTGGGCTTAAGCTCATCATTTCCATTATCATTTCTATAGCGTATCTCTTACCTTTATCTCACATGAAATCCTTTATGAACATAGACTCATATTTTCTCGAAACATTGGTCATAGAACATGCGTTGAGGCTTATGAACAATCTATAACAATGTCGGGGTGACGTAAGGTCGAGAGCCCCCACTTACATTATGAAGCATTCATAGGTATTCCACCTCACCTTGAAGGAATTAGTATATAAGGTGAGTGTATATATCAAGCATTACCAATAGATCGTAGTTAATTTATTTAGCTTTGTTTAAACATTATACCATGAACTCTAGAATCTTTAGTCTTAAGCTTATCATCTCCGTTATCGTGCTCGTAACATGTCTCTTACCCTTATCTCACGTGGCTATCCATGAACATAGGCTCTTGGTTCTGGAATATAAGGAAGCCATGGAAATGTAGGGAAATAATATCATATCATAGAATTCATGCCTTGGAAAGAAAGGACTAGCCTTACATACCTTTTCCTTTAGCTATTCTACCGCTTGATCGTTCCTCGACAATATTCGCGTCTTTACCTTCAAGAAAATTCACATCAACGTCAGTTAATCGACTATAAGAACGCATGAATATTTATAGGGAAAATTGGGCAGCATTTCCTTCGTTTATACTATTTTTCCCCATATTCTATATCAACTCCCAACACTCAAAACAACATTCACAATATAGCAATCAACAATCATCATTCATATACAATGACCATAATCCACCATTTCTCTTCATTTCTCCACATTTATGGTTATAGCTCGCTGTCGCGTTTTCTCATGTATCACACTTATTTCATGGTCTAAATGTCATTTATGACGTATTCATAATCACAACATACCAACATTTATGATTCAATCCAACTACCATCCAAACATGGCACTATTCACTCATTAATGACCCATTTCCTATGTCTTTCTACAATTCAAGTATCTTAACCTTCCAATACCTTAAAAAACATGGTTTAGTCATGAAACTTACCTTAGATGATGGTTAAACAAGCCTTGAATGGAATTACTTCTTTAGCACCCAAAACCCTACTTCACTTCTTTTGGGTTTTCTTGAGAAAGATGAATTTTAGTGTGATCCTTACATTTGATTTCGTGGGTTTCATGTAGTTGATCACTAATTTCCTTTGAATTCTTGTAGTTCAAAAGTAGAGAGTATTCTAGAGGCTTCTAGAGAGAAATATCGTGAAGATGAAATGAATTTTATGAGCTTGGGTCTCCTTTTAATGACTTAAAATCTGATCCGACATGAACAATAGTTGAAGTGCACAGTGGTCGTAAACCCAGTTTACGGTCCGTATTCCAGTTTACGGGACGTATATCGTGGTCGTATTTAAGCATATCAAAACCAGAAAGGTATACTGAAGATCATGGCGATTTACAATCGCGGTTTACGGGCCGTATTTCAATTTACGGTCCGTATTCCAAGTCGTATTTAACCATTTAAACATTTAGCAGAAAGTTGAAGTTTTGTAAGTTGGAATACGACCTGGCAGTTTACGGGCCGTATACCACTTTACGGTCCGTATTTCATTTTACGACCGACTGGCCAAAATGCAAATCTGCAACTTGCCTTTGAGATCTTACTTAGGGTCGTCAAACGTCATTCCCTTCTTATTCAAATATCATATACCCGTAGTTTTCGTTAGTCTATTCGTTGTATGTTCACGGGGAAATTTTTGAGGTGTAACATTCTTCCCCCTTTTTAGAACATTCATCCTCGAATGTTAATCACTCGGGATTCTGCGAAAAATTTGCCAGAGTTTCCCTTGTAATATGGTACTACCACCCTGTCACAACAACCCATAATATCATTGCCTCACAGGGCCAAAACATAATAGCAACATATCTATGGCCACACACGACCCAAAAGCATGAAAAGAAAACGTACATACCTTTTTCAAGCTTGGTTCTTAACTTACATCTTTATAAAATATATATTGACAATATAGTCTGCACGATAAGGAAGCTTTCATCAATAACTAACTTGCTCGGTAGCGTATGTCACTCTCTTATTTTTTTTCTAACTGACCCTATCTCTTCTCTATTCTTTAGCAATCGCTATCTTGAAGGTTCCACCCTTCACACCCTACTTCCTTAAAGCTTGTGTTGCATCGTCCTCACAATCCCCTTTAAGTCTTATCGGTAGTATTTCTAAAGGTATTTCATATAGATTTCCAGTGGTGGATCAATACTATCCTCAAGGATATATATATAAAAACTGTTAATACCACATATCATACTTTACCGATTACCATCGCTACATAGTTTAAAACCTCTCATTTCATACTTGTTTAATACGAGAAATGTTTATTTCTCCTTTCACACATTATCAAGGGTACAGATATACCTATGACGGCATCAGGAAATGACTCTGGATCCTGTCGCTCAGCTAAAGCATATATACGGGGCTAGGTGGCACCTGAAGTAGTTGCTCCCCCTCTGCCTCTACCTCGCCCTGCTGGAACTGGGGAAGTCTGCCCTCCCGGGCGCATCGAAGAAGAACCAGTCGCTGATCCTGCGGGCTGAACCGCGTGCCTACCGCCTCGAAATGGGCACTCTCTCATAATGTGACTTGACTGGCCACAAACATAACAAACATCCGAGCCCAATCGGCATGGTCCCCAATGTAGCTTACCGCACTGGGTGCATTGTGGTATAGATGATCTCCTCTGGCCTGAATCACTCCTATACCGGGAGCCCGACTCGGTGAAACTCTGATCCGGTCCGGGATGACTAGAGTAGTCGAACCCCTGTCCTGCAACTCGTGGAGGTATACTAGTCACCGACTGACCTGAGTGTCTAGAATACGTCTGCCTCGATACCCTTGTATGGTCACTATCAGCACCTATGGATCTGGCCCTCTTACTTGGCCCCTGATCCATGTCACGCTCGCCCCTTTGCGGATGTCTTCTGTCACGACCCAACCCCGTAGGCCGTGACCAGTGCCCGAACTGGGCACCCGAACACACTCATCAAATCCAAATCACATACAGATAGCGTATACGGGCACAAATATCACACGCTGCCTCAAATTATATCAAACTGTCTCAGACACATTTCAAACACAACCATATATGTACATATATATCAGAAGCCGACAAGGCTATCAAATGGCGCAACGGCCCAAAACATATACAAACGCACGCCGACAAGGCTGCCATGGCAAGTGGGATCATACAAACACACCCGTACAGAAGTAGGCACAAAACCCACATATACGTCTACAGACCTCTAAACAAACAGACCGAATCATATGGCGGGACAGGGCCCCGCCGTACCCCTGAACAAATACATACATATTCAACGAACGAAGATATATACCAAAATGTAGGCTCCGGAATAAGAGGAGCACTCCAAACAGCCGAAGAGGGTACCCTAAACGGCTGGATCACCAAACTGTGCGTCTGCACCTGCGGGCATGAAACGCAGCTCCGCTGAAGAAAGGGGGTCAGTACGAAATATGTACTGAGTATGCAAAGCAGAAGATACAGAAAACAAATCTGAGGCATAAACGAAATAGAAGTACAGAACATAAGTGCAAACCTAAAATATCAAAATGTTTACTCTCAAAATATAAGTCATGCATAGGGCACAGAGAATATGGTCGCCCGCCCGTCGATGGCGCCATAACTGTTATGTCCCGTGTTTTCGTAAAATTGGAAATCGAGAAATAATTACGATTTGTGTGTTATAAGGAAATAATTTGATTTTAGTGAATGTTGGTTATGGAATCTTTAATGTTAAGACATCGGGAAAGGCCGAGGGTAAATTTGGAATTTCGAAAATTAGTTTCGGGAATTATAAAACGGGACTTTTAAGTAATTGGGCCAAGAAAAATTGAACCACAATTGAGGCCCAAGAAGAATGGGGTGGCCGGCCAAAGGCCAAGGCCCAAACCCAATTTTAAGAGTCATGTGCTATGCACATGACCTCTAGATGGATATATACCAATGTAATCCTTAGCAATTATCAAGATCAACACAAAATAAATTGAGCAACTCCACTAAATAGAGCTCTCGGCCGAATAGGAGAAAGGAAAAGAAAAACATTCTCCAAACTTTGTTTGAGGTCCAAAAATCTTAGTTTCCACATAGTTGTGAAGTACTCAAGACCCTCTTCAACGGGGTACAATTTGTTTGGCACAAGAACTACGTTTACGACTAGTCGGGTTTTCAAGAAAAGGTAAGAATTTTGCCCCTTTAATGATATAGAATTGATATGAATATGTTAAGGATTGAGAATAAACGAGAATCCCGTAACTTTGGTGTATATAGAAAGCCGTGGGTGTGTGTGTATATTGTATGTTGGCCGTGAGCCTAGGAAGAAGAAAGTGGTGTGAATTGATCTTGTTTAGTTTGTATAATGTGTTGTTGTGATCTTTATGTCGTAAATGATTGATTGATGAATTAAATTGGCGTTGGAAAATGATTTCGGAGATTATTGGAAAGTGTATACCTTTGGTATAATTGTGTATATCATTGTATATTTAGGGTGCTAAATACTTTAAATATGAGTTATAGTTGATATTAATGAATTCGGAATGAAACGACGCAAGTTAGAATGTTCGTCGTGAATTTTCGATGTTTTGAAGAATTATGGAAAGTAATGGATTTTGGGGCAATTTCGTGTATGGCTTGGATTGTATTTGGGATGTGATTGTATAAGTTTGAATGAGGAAATGAATACAGTTATGTAGATATAGAGTCGGAGTTTTGGAAGTTTGAATGAAAGTTGCCAACTTAGGTAACAAAGTAGAACTTGAAGCTAAAGTGGTTTGATTATTACTTGTGTTGTTTGATGATGTGTGGGCTGTTGTATTGTTGTATGTTGAGCCGAGCTAAGTCTCGGGGATGTTAGATTTATAGGGGAAATGCTGCCGAAATTTCGGTAGGCAAGAATGAAGTTAAAGGCATTTTTTTAGCCTAAGAATCTCAATTGGTAACTTTGACCATTTGCAGATTTCAGACGAAACGGGACTTGACTTTTGGGAGAGCATACGACGTCTGTAAGGTATGTAAAGCTTCCCACTTCTTCGTTTGGCATATCCTAGTGTGATAGGCGAATATGGGAACTTCCGGAGCATTTCTGCTCCTCGAAACCCGATCCACAGAAAAGTTACTATTCATTCAATTCAATTGAAGCCTAAGGGCTCTATTTTGGCTAGAATGCCACCACTCGTCCGAAACCTATCGATATGTGGTCGGGTAACTTAGAAATGATTATGTATGACCTTTGGCCTATAAATATTCGAAAAATATGTTCGCCACCTCAATTTGACTCGAGGTGGGCCCGCTAACCCCGAGGCGCCCTATTTGTCTTATTGGGCTGCCCTTCTGAATAAAGTTTGAAATGGTACTTTCGATTTTGGAACCCCCTCCTACGAGATATGCTTGGACTATTACGATATGCTAAGTAACGTTTTGAGCTATACGTACTATTTTGGAAATGTTTTGTGAAATGAAACTTTATATCGACTAAGTATGCGATTATTTTGTATTATGAAATGATTTATGAGGTTATTATGTTTTGAAAGACTATTTTGGAATACGATTTGCATTTGTCTGCTCACGACTCCGCTCGTGCCTTGTTATGACTTCGTTCACCGGTTCCCGGGCCGGTTATGATTCGTGCGCCTTATAAAAATTCGGCCGTATGCTGTGTTACGGTTCCCGAGGCTTCGCCATAGGGCCGGGTTCCGTTTGGAGTTATGCTGTGATATGGCTTGTGATGCGATACGCTCACCTATGATTATGTTTGTGTTCGGGGATGTACGGAGATTTGAAACCTTCTGGTGTTATGCTGTGTGTGGCGCCAGCGTCGGAGTGGCGACCACGTTCCTAAGCGTTTGCATGATTTCGTTTGCATTATATATACGCATGTGATTTTGATACGGATTTTGACATACCGATTTGTATTCCACTTTGTTATCTGATTTGCTTTCAGTTTTGACCCATATTTCTGTACTCCGTGCTTTACATACTCAGTACATATTTCGTACTGACCCCCTTTCTTCGGGGGCTGCGTTTTATGCCCGCAGGTGCAGACATTGGTGATCCTCCACAGTAGGCTTCACTCTTTGCTATTTCGGAGTACTCCTCTTTGATCTGGAGTCCACTTTTGGTACAGACTCCTTTTGCTTTGTATATATTCTGTACATTTGACTATTTGGGTACGGCGGGGCCCTGTCTCGCCACATGTATTTGTTTTGAGTTCGTAGAGGCCTGTAGTCATATATGTGGGGTGAGGGTCCTGTATATGTTGGTTTGATTTCGTTTTCTGGTCTTAAAGCGGTCTGCTTGTTATGATGGCCCCAAATGGCCCTTATGCTTATGTTTGCACCTTTGACCGGCGATGTCTATTCCGCCGCTCAGTTTGTATTTGATATGGCATTTTGATTTGGTGCGACCGCTTAAGACATATTTTTGATATAAATTACGTTCGATATGATTTCGTAAAATTCTGAAATAAGTTTGGATTTGATAATGAATGTGCGATTCGGTCTGGGTACCCAGGTAGGGTGCCAGTCGCGGCCCATGGGGCTGGGTCGTGACAAAAGTGGTATCAGAGCAGTTTGTCCTCGGAATGTCTACAGGCCGTTTCTCCTAGAGTCTTGTTTATCGATGTGTTGTGCACCACATCTATAAACAGGAAGCTACAGGGCATTTAGGATGTTACTTTCTTTGGAATCTTAGATCGTGCGATAGAGCTGTGCTACTAGGATGATTTTGATCTGACTCGCCTTTGTGTTTGCAGTGATGCCTCCGAAGAAGGCAACGGCGGCCCAGAAGGGCAAAGCGAGGATGGGAGAGACTAGCCAGGCACAGCGAGCTACCCGGGCTCGTGTTTATGATTTGCCCGAGGATGTGCCTCATTCTGAGGGGTCTGCTACACCCCCACTAGTACAGCCTGGAGTAGGACCTTCAGTAGCTCCAGAGGTCCGTGTACCCGTACCTGAGACTCCAGCTCGTCAGCCAGGGGCGGAGGATCGGACCCTGAGGGAGGCTGTACAGCTGTTGACTACACTGGTAGCAGGACAGGCTCGCAGACGCGGGCGGAGGGACGATGATGAAGATGACAGGCGGGACAGCCTGAGAGTTCGGGAGTTTCTGTTATGTGGCCCTCCAGAGTTCTTCGGCTCTAAGCCCGATGAGGACCCCCATGATTTTATTCGGGGGATGCGACGCTCACTGGACTTGGTCAGGGCTTCAGAGACCGAGTCGGTTGAGCTGGCTTCGCACATGTTTCGAGATGTGGCTACCCACTGGTACGAGACTTGGGAGCTGTCTAGCGGAGAGGGTGCCCCTCCAGCCACTTGGGATCAGTTTGTGACAACATTCACCCGCCACTTTTTGCCCCCAGAGTTATGGCGGGCACGGGCTGATCGATTCTTACGTCTGCAGCAGAGGGGTCAGAGTGTTCGCGAGTATAACCTTGAGTTTGATTCTCTGGCCCGATATGCACCGGCCGTGGTAGCAGATATGTCCGATCGGATGCACAGATATGTTATGGGATTGGACCGGTATTTGGTTGATAGCTGTATGGCAGTGTCATTGCAGGCAGACATGGACATTGCCCGACTTCAGGCCTATGCGATGGGTATGGAGGACCGTCGCAGGTCTGATCCTTCTGGCAGAGATCGAGATAGGAGGCCGCCCAAGAGGGCTAGGTCCGCAGGTTATTCTGGAGATTCCCGAGGCGGACAGCCTCAGCAGCAGCAGTCAGATAGACCTTTTCCTCCCTCCGGCCGGAGTACTCAGTCAGGCAGCCGGAGATTTGATAGTGCGGGACCGTCTGGGGCCGGTCAGAGCTCCAGAGTGGCAGGTTCGCAGGTATCCAGGGGCCCCAGCCAGGCCAGACCACCCAGGCCCCGTTGTCCTCATTGCGGGAAATCTCATCCCGGGGAGTGTTACCGAGCGACTAGAGCTTGCTTTTCGTGTGGTAGTCAGGGCCACTTTATGAGAGACTGTCCATTGGCTAGCGGTTCTGGTAGTGCTGCTCAGCAGACAGGCTCAGCCGCCGGTTCTTCATCTGTTCCATCTGTTGCACGCCCTGGAGGGCGAGGTATTTCAGCACCGGCAGGACGCGGTCGAGGCCGCGGTGGCGCTTCAGGTTCTAGCGGTCCCTCGAACCGCATATATGCTTTGGCCAGCCGCCAGGATCAGGAGGCTTCGCCAAACGTCGTCACAGGTACATTACTGGTTTTCTCCAGATCTGTATATGCATTGATTGACCCTGGCTCTACTTTATCATATATTTCCCCGCTCGTTGCTAGTAAGATTGGGATATTGTCTGAGCCTATAGAGCCATTTGAGGTAACTACGCCAGTTGGGGATTTTATTGTAGCAAGACAGATCTATAGGGATTGTTCTGTGACCATCTATGATCGTAGCACTAAGGCTGATCTGATAGAGTTAGATATGCTTGAGTTTGACGTCATTATGGGCATGAACTGGTTGTCTTCCTGTTATGCTAATGTCGACTGCCAGAAAAAGGTAGTCCGTTTTCAGTTTCCAGGGGAACCAGTCATAGAGTGGTTCGGATCTACAACATCGCCGAGGGGTAAGTTTATTTCATACCTCAAGGCTAAGAAGATGATCCATAAGGGGTATATCTATCATTTGGTTCGTGTGCACGATACTGCCGCGGAGGTACCTACCCTTCAGTCTGTTCCGGTCGTCAGTGAGTTTCCAGATGTATTTCCTGACGAGCTTCCTGGCCTTCCGCCTGAGCGGGAGATTGATTTCACTATAGAGCTGATGCCGGATACGCAGCCTATATCTATTCCTCCGTACAGGATGGCACCAGCTGAGCTGAAGGAGTTGAAAGAGCAGCTGAAAGATTTGTTGGATAAGGGCTTTATCAGGCCCAGCACATCACCCTGGGGAGCGCCGGTATTGTTTGTCAGAAAGAAAGACGGGTCACTGCGGATGTGTATCGACTACCGGCAGCTAAATAAGGTGACTATTAAGAATAAATATCCCCTCCCCCGGATTGATGATTTGTTTGATCAGCTGCAGGGTGCTAAGCATTTTTCAAAGATAGATCTGCGCTCAGGTTATCATCAGGTGCGAGTACGGGAGTCAGATATCCCGAAGACTGCTTTCAGGACCCGATACGGGCATTATGAGTTCAGAGTTATGTCTTTCGGGCTGACTAATTCTCCAGCAGTATTTATGGATCTGATGAACCGGGTATTTCGGCCTTTTTTGGATATGTTTGTTATTATGTTTATTGATGATATCTTGATTTACTCGCGATCAGTCGAGGAGCATTCAGATCATTTGAGGACGGTACTTGGCATTCTCCGTCAGCAGAAGTTATATGCTAAATTCTCTAAGTGTGAGTTCTGGTTGACTTCTGTGGCATTTTTGGGCCATATTGTCGGCGCAGACGGTATTCGGGTCGACACGCAGAAGATTGAGGCTGTGCAGAATTGGCCCAGGCCTACTACACCGACAGAGGTGCGCAGTTTTCTGGGATTGGCTGGGTATTATCGCAGGTTTGTGGAGGATTTTTCTTCTATTGCAGCACCACTGACGAGGCTTACCCAGAAAGCAGCAAAATTCCAGTGGACAGATGCCTGTGAGCGCAGCTTTCAGATGCTGAAGGAGAGATTGATTACGGCACCAGTTCTGGCTCTTCCAGAGGGATCTGACGGGTATGTTGTCTATTGTGACGCCTCTGGTATTAGGATAGGATGTGTATTAATGCAGCACGGTCGAGTCATAGCCTATGCTTCCCGGCAGCTCAGACCGCACGAGAAGAACTATCCCACTCATGATCTTGAGTTGGCCGCACTGATTCATGCTTTAAAGATTTGGCGGCATTATTTATATGGGGTCCATGTTGATATCTATACGGACCATAAGAGTCTCCAGTATATTTTTAGGCAGAAGGAACTAAATCTGCGACAGCGGAGATGGCTGGAGCTACTAAAGGATTACGACGTTGATATTCTGTACCATCCGGGGAAAGCCAATGTGGTAGCGGATGCACTTAGCCGCAAGTCTATGGGCAGCTTGGCTGATGTACCGTCTGGTAAGAAAGATTTGGTTCGTGACATTCGTCAGCTAGCCAGCCTCGGAGTTCGTTTGGCGGATTCTGGAGATTCTGGGATTTCTGTTCGTCCAATTGCTGAGTCATCTATTATTCAGGAGGTAAAGCAGCGCCAGTTTGAGGATCCTCTTTTGATTCAGTACAGAGATGTGGCCCTTAATAAAACAAATACTCAGTTTGAGATCTCGCCTGACGGAGTATTATTATATGACGGCAGATTCTGTGTACCGGACGTTGCGGGCTTACGGCGGCAGATTATGGGCGAGGCCCATAATGCACGGTATTCTGTTCATCCTGGTTCCACCAAAATGTATCGGGATCTCAGGTGTTTGTATTGGTGGGACGGCATGAAGAAAGATATTGCTGAGTTTGTTAGTCAGTGCCCGAACTGCCAGCAAGTTAAGATCGAGCATCAGAAGCCCGGTGGATTATTACAGGAGATGGAAATTCCAGCCTGGAAATGGGAGATGATTAATATGGATTTCGTTGTTGGGTTACCGCGCACTCCACGCAGGTACGACTCTATTTGGGTTATCGTTGACAGGCTGACGAAATCAGCCCATTTCCTTCCGGTTCGGACTACTTATTCAACTGAGGACTATGCCAGATTATATATCAGAGAGATAGTCAGACTTCACGGAGTCCCTATATCTATTATTACTGACCGAGGTACCCAGTTTACAGCTAATTTCTGGAGGTCATTTCAGGAGGGATTAGGGACTCAGGTGAGCCTCAGTACAGCTTTTCACCCTCAGTCCGACGGGCAGGCCGAGCGCACTATTCAGACGCTCGAAGATATGTTGCGGGCCTGCGTTATTGATTTCAGGGGCAGCTGGGATGATCATTTGCCGCTTATTGAGTTTGCCTATAATAATAGTTATCACTCCAGCATTCAGATGGCACCGTATGAAGCCCTGTATGGCAGGAAATGCAGATCTCCTATTGGTTGGTTTGACGTGGGCGAGACTAAGCTGATTGGGCCAGATGTGATCCAGGAAGCCGTAGATAAAGTAAAGCTTATTCGAGAACGGTTATTGGCTGCTCAGAGTCGACAGAAAGCTTATGCAGATAGATGACGTCGACCGTTAGAGTTCCAGATTGGCGACTGGGTATTCCTGAAGGTGTCGCCCATGAAGGGTGTCATGAGATTCGGTAGAAAGGGTAAGTTGAGCCCCCGGTACATTGGGCCGTATCAGATCGTTCGAAAGATAGGCGAGGTCGCCTATGAGCTAGACTTACCATCCGACTTGGAGGCCGTACACCCGGTGTTTCATGTGTCTATGTTGCGGAAATGTATTGGTGATCCTTCCAGGATATTCCCAGTTGATGACATTCAGGTGACGGAGCAGTTATCCTATGACGAGCAACCTGTATCTATTCTGGATCGACAGGTGCGGAGACTACGCACTAAAGAAGTGCCCTCCGTCAAAGTCCTGTGGCACAACAATAATCGGGAGGAGATGACTTGGGAGGCGGAGGACGAGATGAAAAGGAGATACCCTCACTTGTTCCCGACGTCCACAGGTAATCTAATTTTTTTTTGTTTGTTGTGTTAATTGATAAAATGAATTATGTATGTCATTATTAAAAAGGGACACCCCTTCCTTGATCATAAGACCTTATAAGATTAATTTAACATTCGGGGACGAATGTTCTTAAGGGGGAGAGAATGTTATGTCCCGTGTTTTCGTAAAATTGGAAATCGAGAAATAATTACGATTTGTGTGTTATAAGGAAATAATTTGATTTTAGTGAATGTTGGTTATGGAATCTTTAATGTTAAGACATCGGGAAAGGCCGAGGGTAAATTTGGAATTTCGGAAATTAGTTTCGGGAATTATAAAACGGGACTTTTAAGGAATTGGGCCAAGAAAAATTGAACCACAATTGAGGCCCAAGAAGAATGGGGTGGCCGGCCAAAGGCCAAGGCCCAAACCCAATTTTAAGAGTCATGTGCTATGCACATGACCTCTAGATGGATATATACCAATGTAATCCTTAGCAATTATCAAGATCAACACAAAAAAAATTGAGCAACTCCACTAAATAGAGCTCTCGGCCGAATAGGAGAAAGGAAAGGAAAAAAATTCTCCAAGCTTTGTTTGAGGTCCAAAAATCTTAGTTTCCACATAGTTGTGAAGTACTCAAGACCCTCTTCAACGGGGTACAATTTGTTTGGCACAAGAACTACGTTTACGACAAGTCGGGTTTTCAAGAAAAGGTAAGAATTTTGCCCCTTTAATGATATAGAATTGATATAAATGTGTTAAGGATTGAGAATAGACGAGAATCCCGTAACTTTGGTGTATATAGAAAGCCATGGGTGTGTGTGTATATTGTATGTTGGCCGTGAGCCTAGGAAGAAGAAAGTGGTGTGAATTGATCTTGTTTAGTTTGTATAATGTGTTGTTGTGATCTTTATGTCGTAAATGATTGATTGATGAATTAAATTGGCGTTGGAAAATGATTTCGGAGATTATTGGAAAGTGTATACCTTTGGTATAATTGTGTATATCATTGTATATTTAGGGTGCTAAATACTTTAAATATGAGTTATAGTTGATATTAATGAATTCGGAATGAAACGACGCAAGTTAGAATGTTCGTCGTGAATTTTCGATGTTTTGAAGAATTATGGAAAGTAATGGATTTTGGGGCAATTTCGTGTATGGCTTGGATTGTATTTGGGATGTGATTGTATAAGTTTGAATGAGGAAATGAATACAGTTATGTAGATATAGAGTCGGAGTTTTGGAAGTTTGAATGAAAGTTGCCAACTTAGGTAACAAAGTAGAACTTGAAGCTAAAGTGGTTTGATTATTACTTGTGTTGTTTGATGATGTGTGGGCTGTTGTATTGTTGTATGTTGAGCCGAGCTAAGTCTCGGGGATGTTAGATTTATAGGGGAAATGCTGCCGAAATTTCGGTAGGCAAGAATGAAGTTAAAGGCATTTTTTTAGCCTAAGAATCTCAATTGGTAACTTTGACCATTTGCAGATTTCAGACGAAACGGGACTTGACTTTTGGGAGAGCATACGACGTCTGTAAGGTATGTAAAGCTTCCCACTTCTTCGTTTGGCATATCCTAGTGTGATAGGCGAATATGGGAACTTCCGGAGCATTTCTGCTCCTCGAAACCCCGATCCACAGAAAAGTTACTATTCATTCAATTCAATTGAAGCCTAAGGGCTCTATTTTGGCTAGAATGCCACCACTCGTCCGAAACCTATCGATATGTGGTCGGGTAACTTAGAAATGATTATGTATGACCTTTGGCCTATAAATATTCGTAAAATATGTTCGCCACCTCAATTTGACTGGAGGTGGGCCCGCTAACCCCGAGGCGCCCTATTTGTCTTATTGGGCTGCCCTTCTGAATAAAGTTTGAAATGGTACTTTAAATTTTGGAACCCCCTCCTACGAGATATGCTTGGACTATTACGATATGCTAAGTAACGTTTTGAGCTATACGTACTATTTTGGAAATGTTTTGTGAAATGAAACTTTATATCGACTAAGTATGCGATTATTTTGTATTATGAAATGATTTATGAGGTTATTATGTTTTGAAAGACTATTTTGGAATACGATTTGCATTTGTCTGCTCACGACTCCGCTCGTGCCTTGTTATGACTTCGTTCACCGGTTCCCGGGCCGGTTATGATTCGTGCGCCTTATAAAAATTCGGCCGTATGCTGTGTTACGGTTCCCGAGGCTTCGCCATAGGGCCGGGTTCCGTTTGGAGTTATGCTGTGATATGGCTTGTGATGCGATACGCTCACCTATGATTATGTTTGTGTTCGGGGATGTACGGAGATTTGAAACCTTCTGGTGTTATGCTGTGTGTGGCGCCAGCGTCGGAGTGGCGACCACGTTCCTAAGCGTTTGCATGATTTCGTTTGCATTATATATACGCATGTGATTTTGATACGGATTTTGACATACCGATTTGTATTCCACTTTGTTGTCTGATTTGCTTTCAGTTTTGACCCATATTTCTGTACTCCGTGCTTTACATACTCAGTACATATTTCGTACTGACCCCCTTTCTTCGGGGGCTGCGTTTTATGCCCGCAGGTGCAGACATTGGTGATCCTCCACAGTAGGCTTCACTCTTTGCTATTTCGGAGTACTCCTCTTTGATCCGGAGTCCACTTTTGGTACAGACTCCTTTTGCTTTGTATATATTCTGTACATTTGACTATTTGGGTACGGCAGGGCCCTGTCTCGCCACATGTATTTGTTTTGAGTTCGTAGAGGCCTGTAGTCATATATGTGGGGTGAGGGTCCTGTATATGTTGGTTTGATTTCGTTTTCTGGTCTTAAAGCGGTCTGCTTGTTATGATGGCCCCAAATGGCCCTTTTGCTTATGTTTGCACCTTTGACCGGCGATGTCTATTCCGCCGCTCAGTTTGTATTTGATATGGCATTTTGATTTGGTGCGACCGCTTAAGACATATTTTTGATATAAATTACGTTCAATATGATTTCGTAAAATTCTGATATAAGTTTGGATTTGATAATGAATGTGCGATTCGGTCTGGGTACCCAGGTAGGGTGCCAGTCGCGGCCCACGGGGCTGGGTCGTGACGATAACACAGGATAACACCAAAAGGTTTCAAATCTCCGTATCCCCGTCACACATCATCACCAACATATCATAAGCCATATCACAGCATAGCTCCATAAACGGAACCCGGCCCTATGGCTAGGTCTCGGGAACCGTAACATAGCATACTGCCAAATATATCATAGTGCGCACGATCACAAAACCGGCCCGGGAACCGGCGAACGATATCATAATAATGGGTACGAGCAGAGTAGTGCGAAAACTAATGCATTTTACATATCACAACATTTATGAGACTGGACATAATCATATGACAACCCGTTAGGCAAACTAGTCCGGACAACTAATCAATACGGAGTTTATCTCACAAAAGTACTTCTGAAATCGTATTCATAGTTCAAAATGTAAATCAGAATATCATGGAGTAATCAAAACATTATTCTTTAATAGCTAAAGTCATAAGCAAAAGTCTCTTTTCGATATCGAACAAAGTTAAGTCAATTAGGGCAACGAAGGAGACTCGGGGCTAGAGGGCCCACCTCGGTCCAAGTCGAGGCAGAGTACAAATTTTATAAACATTTGACATTATGGAATCAACCATGAAAGCTTAGGGGTGATTCGATCATGTTTACAAAAGTTACGAATGTTTGAACGTTTCTTTTCAACAAAGCATAAGTTTCTAATTCAATCCCACTGAATGGAATAGTGCTAAAAGTAAACTCGAATTTCTATGAATAGAATGATCCCCGAGGTTCAAACTGAAACCTAGTACTTCTAGGACATGCCAAGAGAAGAAAAGGGATAGCTTTACATACCTCACTTGTGCCTTACGCTCGTCCAAACTCAATCCCCGCTTCGCCCAAAATCTACAATTGGTCATAGTTGCCCAATATGAGTTTAAGCTTCTAGAATTTAAATCTTAAATTCATATTGTCTACCGAAATTTCGGCAGCATTTCCCCTATAAATTCAACATCCCCGAGACTTAGCTCGGCCATAATATCAACAACAACAACCACAACTAAAGCAACAATCATCAAAATCACAACAAAAAGCATTCTAACATAATTTTCCCTTCCTTTCCACATAATGTAACTGTTCCATTCTTACTTCACACTTCTAACCCAACATCAACATTCTCATATTCATTTACTAATTCAAAGTTGCCCAATCATAATTCAATAACATTTCAAGCAATACTCAAGGATTCAAACAATCCCGACAATTCCATATTCTATCCAAAACTTCTATAAATGTAAAAGCTGCATTAATTGCACATAATTATCCAAATCAGTCCGCAACACTTACCATATCAACTTGCGACATTAAACTCTTATTTCCAACATAAAAGTCATCACAACAACCACTAAAAGATTAAGCGACATTAATGCGTTCTTTGGCATATAGTATGACCCACATTCGGCTATCACCACACATGCATATATTAGTGATTCTTAGTCATCCTACACACTACAACAATCAAACATGCTACATAAGATCAATTCATCACCTCCACACCACACAACATACACACACCTCACACGGCTAACACACCAAGCACACGACCCACTTCCAACATACCCTATCTCATGATTTTCATCCATTTTAGCATACTACAACATGCATACAACTTTTATGACACATAAAACAAGATCAAATATTACCTTTCTTCTTCAAGTCCACACTTTGCCTAGGGTTTGCGATCTACTAAACGGATGGCTTGATCGCTCCAACAACACTTCCACGTTACTTAGGGACCTCCAATTAGTGGATTTGCACCAAAGAAATATTTTTGGAATGGCTCAAATTGGATTTGGTTTTTCTTGTTCTTGGCCGAAAGTTTGGTGTTGTTCTTCAACTTTTTTGTTTCTTGAAAGTTTTATGGATGAACATGAGTAATTATCCCCTTATATTAAATAATCACATGGACCATTTAATTGTGGGCTTGGGCCAAAGGCCTCTTGGCCGGCCACCCCTTGTACTTGGGCCTCAATTTCACCTTATTTTCTTTGAGCCCAATTCATTGAAGATCTTATTATATAATTCACGGAACTAATTTCCGGAAATTCCAATTTTTGCCCTTGGCCTTATTCCGCACTTTCGCTTCGATAATTTTCATGAATATCACACATATGTTAAATAAAATAAGAACATAGTCTTATTCCCTACAAGACAAGATTGCTCCAAATTTTTCAAGTGCGCAAAAACACGGGATATAACATCATTGCTCTTCTAGATTTTGAGCATGGGCTTGAATGCGGGAGATATCCATCCCGTCTTGCAATGAAGCCGTTAAGCAATCTTTGAACAAATGTGGCCCTAGGCCACTCACAAACCTATGCACTCTATCTCCCTTATCGGCCACCGTAGCCGGGCATATCTAGCCAACGAATTGAATTGAAGGCTATACTCCCGAGCACTCATATTTCCTTGTTTCAGATTTAAGAACCTATCCGCTCTAGCTCGGCGGACCTCGGGTGGCAAGTAGTGGCGGATGAAGGCATCTACAAATTCCTGCCAAACCGAAGGAGGTGCATTCTCTCCTCTTGATAATACCCAAATATTATACCATAAGTGTTATATCCGGCATTTTGTACGTTCGGATAATTCAAGATAATTGTGCGAAGTTATGGGGGAGGGTATATTTCGATCTTGTTTAATATACAAGTTGTTTATGAATATTATTTATGAATATTATTGGCATGGAAATATTGAGAAAGGAAAAGGGTAAAAAAGGGAAATTTGTAAAAATGGTTCATTGTAATATTGTGGAAAGGCTAAGGGCAAAATGGGAATTTCACAAAGTTTCATGAAGGTTCAATGAGGGCCATTTGGCCGTGTGATGTATGTGTGTATGTGTGGGCCACACTCTTTTATGGCCATGTGATTATATATATATATATCTGGGTCAAAGCTTGCATAGCAAGACTTAATTATTCATCTTGATTTTTAATATTAAAGAAGTTTCAAGAAAGAGGACATGTGTCCACTTAATATTAGAGGGAGCTGAGTATATATATATGATTTATTAGCGATATTTCTCACAACTTCAAGAAGCTTGGAGAAAAAAAGAAGAGAAGAAGAAGAAGAAAAATTATTTTCTTCTAGTACTTCCACCAAATGGGAGGTCCTCTTTAACATGGAGTAATTCTTGGAATAAGTAGAGCACTTGTTGTGCAAGTTGGGAACCTAGCCGAGTAAGAAAAGTTAAGTGAAGAAGGTATGTATTCAATCTTATTTTACATGTGTTATGGATGATTTATGTATGTTGAAGTATGTAGAAATGGATGGAATTCATGAAATATATATGTATTGGTGTTGGCCGAATATAGAGTGTGATGGTAGTGTGATGAATTGATTTTACTTGGAATTTTAATTGTTGTTGTGGTAGATTCTATGATGAGAAATGAGGATTTAATGGTTAGAAATGAAGTTGTGATTGTTTGTGGATTATGGAAGAAGCTAGTGTGACATTAGTATGGTTCCTTATATTTGTAGGAATGATATTGCTAATGTGTAGGTTGAAAATATAATTCATGAACTTGGAAGTGAGATATTTGTTTGGAAGATTGTAAGTTGGGTTGTGGTGATTGAATTTGAAAGAAGGAAATAAGTTGTTATTGTTCTTGATTGAATTTGGAAGGTGTCGGGTGAAGTAGTGTGTTGATTGAGTTGTTTTGAATGTTATGTGAATTGAATTTAATAAAAATGAAATGTCGTTGAATTGTATGACAAAGGTTGTTAATGTTAGAATGCGTCTTAAATTGATTGTTGATGGTTGGTACGATTGATGGTATTGCTGTTGATAGTTTGGCCGAGTTGAATTCTCGGATTGTTGATTGATGATTTGGGCCAAGTTGGATTCTCGGGGATGGTGTATTTACAGGGGAAATGCTGCCGAAATTTCGGCAGATTATAAATGAATTCATTTGAAGGATTAAGACAAGTATATGATGATGAGTCTAATGATGGTGTCAATCTTCTGGAATGTAGACTAGCGATAGCGAGCTTGGACAATTAAGCGTAGCTAATAGGACGTGGAGCAGGTATGTTAAGGCTTGTCCCTTTCTTTCAAGGCATGATTCCGATGGTATGATTTCATAATTTCTTCCATATTTTCCTTGTTTTCAAAAGTTAGATATTTATGATTCTAAGGCATGATTCTCTTCCCGATAACTCGTAAATGTTTTTCCAAAGTGTTCGTATTCTACCAAAACAGAGGTTTATGATTTTGTAAGATCTTATGACAATAACGATGGATATGTATTGCAATGACATTGATGATGTCGAGGATGAGAATATTTCTATGATGACTATGATAAGAATGATTTTCCAAAAATGGCTTCGGAAATGTTCGTAGAAGGTTCTGTAATTCAAACGTCCATAACTTTTTCATATTAACTCGAATTGACTTGAAACGTGTTTATGACTCTCAAGTGTCGATTTATGTACGTACCCTATCAAGTTTATTTCATGATTTCCTTGAATTGCTCATTGTTGTTTGTCTCAGCTCATGAATTGTTCCTTCGAGGTGAGATATATCGACGATGATTATTCCATAATATAAATCGGAGGTTACCAACCTTACGTCACTTCGATAGAGTTGTAGCTTTCACTTGGGCTCTCATGCATGCTTTATAATTATGTATGTATTTTAAATAACACCGTGCCTACATGGACGGGCAGTATAACACCGCGCCGTCCAATAGGCGGCCGGGCAGACACACCACTGCAGTGGGCAGTTTATGATTACCCCGGACGCGGGCTAATGATGATTACACCGTACCTATATGGTCGGGCAGCATTACACCGTACCTACATGGTCGGGCAGTTTACTTGTAAATATTTATATGTTGTTTCAAAAGGTAAAGTTAGCATGCATGATATCCGCCTTAAGAGGCAAACAGGAGTGCAGATTATTTCCTTACTCTATGTTGTGCTTTACGTCTCCTACTATGATCTTATGGTATTATTTTTGCCTTACATACTCAGTACATTGCTCGTATTGACCCCCTTTCTTCGGGGGCTGCGTTTCATGGCGCGCAGGTACACCCAGATGAGTAGAAGCTATTACAGAAGATGTTCCAGCGAAGTTGGCAAGCTCCACTTGGCCCTGGAGTGTTGCCGGGTCAGAGTACTAAGCTATGATGTCTTGTTCGGAGTTAGAGACTTTGCAGACAGAGTCGTGGGTATAGAATGTCAGTTTGTAAGAGGCTCTATCAGCCGATGTGTCCATAGTATTATGTTACAGATCCATTACGATTTCAGATTATACATGGTTTGAGTACGATGAAAGAAAAGTTTCTGAAGGCTTTACTATGTATTTCATTCTTACTTGATTTAAAGGTCCAAAGAGGTTATGAATGTAATAAGAGTCAGCCGGTTCGCTCGGCTCCGAGTATGGGGTCGGGTGCCCATCACACCCTAGTAAGGTCGGGGTGTGACAAAGTGGTATCAGAGCAGGTCGTCCTAGGGGTTGTCTGCAAAGTCATGTCCAGTAGTGTCCTGTTTATGGGTGTGAAGCCGGCCACATTTATAAACAGGAGGCTACGGGGCATCTAGGGATTGTTGAACTTCTTTCTGTCGTAGATCGTGCGATAGAGCCAAGTCATAGGAAAAATAAATTCCTTACATAAGCCTTACCTACGATGGAAGAAGGAGAGAAGCGATATGGAAAGTCACAGGGGTAAGTATTGACATTCTGTTCTGCTACCTGGAACTGGAAGCACTGGATGGCTGGAATATGTCATATAACCGTATGTTCTGTGAGGCATTGTCGATATTTGCTGTGTACAGACTTTGAACAGTAAGAATGGTAAAGGAGATTCTGCCAGAATTGTTGAATATGCCTAATAGGGAGAGGCGTGGAAAGGAAATACCGTAAACAGACGATAAATGGGATGTGATATTTTAGAGGAACTACGGATTTTGCCATGGTGTGAAAAATGATTGTGAGGGAGACGGTTAGCAGCCCAAAGGATTAAAATGGATAACATTCGAGGTTTAATAGGAACAAGGTCTGTTGGAGGATTCAGAAAGTCGACAATTAGTTTTTCTGTGGATTATTAGGTAAGGATGGTGAGTGGAAGTCCGAACTGGCTGATAATCGGGTATGCATAAGTAACGGCGACAAAGGTATATTTGTTACCATCAGGAATCTGGGAATCTAGGACGAAAGGTAGTTATACACGAAAGTGAAAGGTAAATATTGAGGATTAAAAAGGGTAAAATAGTAATTGCAAGAGAAAGACGTGTTACGAAAATGTCTCGGAATCTGTAAGACTTCGACTTGCTCCAGATCATGTAATAAAGGTCATGCGAGGGAGTGGACGCGATTATATCAGCATTAAGGCACCAGATTCCATCGAAGTTTCGAGGTTAAGCGTGCTAAGGTGGGAGCAATTTTAGGATGGGTGACCCCCTGGGAAGTATGCAAGAAATTCTATATATCCAGACATAAGAGACAAATGAGAAGCTAGGGTAGCCTAAGAGAAACTAGAGGATATGGGATGGTTGGAGACCATAAGAAGACGCGTAGGACGAGGCAGACTAGATCGGTGAAGAGACAGAGAGTGCGTCACAGCTCGGGAATTAGGATAGGCTTGAATAGCGTTTGGGAGTATTTTGTGGGTTAGCTGATAATAATTCTATATATATGAATGCGTATAATATCTCATATGTGCTTGTATCGGTGGACACGTGGGTCCCAAAAACCGGCGCCACGGTAAAGAAGACAACAATTGAGTTAGGGTACCGACGCTTAAGTGACAACAAAAATGAATGGTGCAAGTGTTATAAGATAAACTGATGTTATCTTCGCTACAGGTCAAGATTGGAAATTTTAATACAATGATATTTGGAAAAGAAAGAGAGTGAGTAAATGAAAGGCAAGAAGATCAAATATCGGGAAGAAGTGAAAAGTAAGAAACAGGATCGAGCGAAACCTCCAGAAAATAAACGATGGGCAAAGCACGGGACTATTTGCATAAACAAAAATTCAAAGATAGGCATGTGAAAAGTATAAAGTGCGGTCATATGGAACAAAAGAGGAGTGTGTGGAGTCCGAGAACCGATTCCAATAAGTAGGGCCAAAGGAATAGTGACCACGACAAGGAATGTGAAGTAAGAGAAAGAATGATAAAGCTTTGTGACAATGTTAGGAGATTTAGGCCCTTGAGAAGTATGTAAAGACATAAGCGTAGGATAACATTAATACGGCTGCCTCGAACATGGAAGAGCTTTCTAAAAGGGTGAATCGAGAATAGAGCGGATTTGCGAGTTTAAAGTAAAAATTTCGCGAACTTCAGAGCCAATGCCACAAATGACAAAAGAAGAAAAGTGTTTGAGGAGGAAGAAACCCAAGGAAAGGTAAGGATGAAAGTAAGGATGGAAGACATCTTAAGAGAATGCTTCATGCCAACATGGGTCATGATGTGTTTAGGACAAGATTTGTGTCCCTCATATTGGACAAATTTGCGCCGTACCTAAGTACGCAGCAACATGTCTTGAAAGGTAATAAAAGAGCAAGAAAATGCTTACAAGCTAAGCTTACGAAGAATAATGGAGAGAATGCTAAGACTCAAAGGATATTTCGAATAACAACGACTATTGTAATAAAAGTACCAACGCTTGGTAGTTTGGAAATTTTTGAAAGAAAGAAAGGACGCGGTGCCTATGAATGAAATAAAAGAGTTCGTTAGATACTAGAAAATAGTTCATGGACCACTAATTATATGAAACATGAGAAGATACGCTATGAAATTATGTGAACCATCGATGTGAAGTGATGTTCGATCATGTTTGTAAAGAATCCACATCGGAGAGTCAACAAAGGATAACGATGGACGAAACAAGCACCAATACAAAGGCATCGAAGACAAGTATGCTTGTGTCAATAGATGACCTGGGAAGGACAAGGATAATAAGTTGGCACAATGGATTAAAAACCCCTATGATATGGAATGAGGATTCATGTAAAGACCAAAGAGTTCGATTATACAGAGAATAGGGTAAAGGATAAGGAACGACCATGAAGAAAAAGACAACTATGCGAAGGAACCCTCCCGAAGTATTATGACACCCCATAAGATCAGTTGAACATTCGCGGACGAATGTTCTAAAGGGGGGGGGGGGGGGAGGATGTTATATCCAGAATTTTGTACGTTCGGATAATTCAAGATAATTGTGCGAAGTTAAGGGAAAGGCTATATTTTGATCTTGTTTAATATACAAGTTGTTTATGAATATTATTGGCATGGAAATATTGAGAAAGGCAAAGGGTAAAAATGGAAATTTGTAAAAATGGTTCATGGTAATATTGTGGAAAGGCTAAGGGAAATATGGCCATGTGATTCTATATATATGGGTCAAAGCTTGCATAGCAAGACTTAATTATTCATCTTGATTTTTAATATTAAAGAAGTTTCAAGAAAGAGGACATGTGTCCACTTAATATTAGAGGGAGCTAGGTATATAGATATGATTTATTAGTCTTATTTCTCACAACTTCAAGAAGCTTGGAGAAAAAAAAAAAAGAAGAAGAAAGAAAGAGAGAGTTTCGGCCATGGCTCCTAGAATTGAGCCATGGGAAATTGGTCAAGAAAAATTATTTTCTTCTAGTATTTCCACCAAATGGAAGGTCCTCTTTAACATGGAGTAATTGTTGGAATTAGTAGAGCACTTGTTGTGCAAGTTGGGAACCTAGCCGAGCAAGAAAAGTTAAGTGAAGAAGGTATGTATTCAATCTTCTTTTACATGTGTTATGGATGATTTATGTATGTTGAAGTATGTAGAAATGGATGGAATTCATGAAATATAGATGTATTGGTGTTGGCCGAATATAGAGTGTGATGGTAGGATGTGATGAATTGATTTTACTTGGAATTTTAATTGATGTTGTGGTAGATTCTATGATGAGAAATGAGGATTTAATGGTTAGAAATGAAGTTGTGATCGTTTGTGGATTATCGAAGAAGTTAGTGTGACATTAGTATGGTTCCTTATATTTGTAGGAATGATATTGCTAATGTGTAGGTTGAAAATATAATTCATGAACTTGAAAGTGAGACATTTGTTTGGAAGATTGTAAGTTGGGTTGTGGTGATTGAATTTGAAAGAAGGAAATAAGTTGTTATTGTTCTTGATTGAATTTGGAAGGTGTCGGGTGAAGTAGTGTGTTGATTGAGTTGTTTTGAATGTTATGTGAATTGAATTGAATAAAAATGAAATGTCGTTGAATTGTATGACAAAGGTTGTTAATGTTAGAATGCGTCTTGAATTGATAGTTGATGGTTGGTACGATATATGGTATTGCTGTTGATAGTTTGGCCGAGTTGAATTCTCGGATTGTTGATTGATGATTTGGGCCGAGTTTGATTCTCGGGGATGGTGTATTTACAGGGGAGATGCTGCCGAAATTTCGGCAGATTATAAATGAATTAATTTGAAGGATTAAGACAAGTATATGATGATGAGTCTAATGATGGTGTCAATCTTCTGGAATGTAGACTAGCGATAGCGAGCTTGGACTATTAAGCGTAGCTAATAGGACGTGGAGAAGGTATGTTAAGGCTCGTCCCTTTCTTTCAATGCATGATTCCGATGATATGATTTCATAATTGCTTCCATATTTTCCTTGTTTTCAAAAGTTAGATGTTTATGATTCTAAGGCATGATTCTCTTCCCGATAACTCGTAAATGTTTTTCCAAAGTGTTCGTATTCTACCAAAACAGAGGTTTATGATTTTGTAAGATGTTATGACAATAACGATGGATATGTTTAACAATGACATTGATGATGTCGAGGATGAGAATATTTCTATGATGACTATGATAAGAATGATTTTCCAAAAATGGCTTCGGAAATGTTCTTAGAAGGTTCTGTACTTCAAACGTCCATAACTTTTTCATATTAACTCGGATTGACTTGAAACGTGTTTATGACTCTCAAGTGTACCCTATCGAGTTTATTTCATGATTTCCTTGAATTGCTCATTGTTGTTGGTCTCACTTCATGAATTGTTCCTTCGAGGTGAGATATATCGACTATGATTATTCCATAATATAAATCGGAGGTTACCGACCTTACGTCACTCCGATAGAGTTATAGCTTTCACTTGGGCTCTCATGCATGCTTTATAATTATGTATGTATTTTAAATAACACCGTGCCTACATGTCCGGCAGTATAACACCGCGTCGTCCAATAGGCGGCCGGGCAAACACACCACTGCAGTGGGCAGTTTATGATTACCCCGGACGCGGGAGGCCTGGACGCGGGCTAATGATGATTACACCGTACCTATATGGTCGGGAAGCATTACACCGTACCTATATGGTCGGGCAGTTTACTTGTAAATATTTATATGTTGTTTCAAAAGGTAAAGTTAGCATGCATGATATCCGTCTTAAGAGGCAAACAGGGGTGCAGATTATTTCCTTACTCTATGTTGTGCTTTACGTCTCCTACTATGATCTTGTGGTATTATTTATGCCTTACATACTCAGTACATTGATCGTACTGACCCCCTTTCTTCGGGGGCTGCATTTCATGCCGCGCAGGTACACCCAGATGAGTAGAAGCTATTACAGAAGATGTTCCAGCGAAGTTGGCAAGCTCCACTTGGCCCTGGAGTGTTGCCGAGTCAGAGTACTAAGCTATGATGTCTTGTTTGGAGTTAGATACTTTGCAGACAGAGTCGTGGGTATAGAATGTCAGTTTGTAAGCGGCTCTATCAGCCGATGTGTCCGTAGTATTATGTTACAGATCCATTACGATTTCAGATTATACATGGTTTGAGTACGATGAAAGAAAAGTTTCTGAAGGCTTTACTATGTATTTCATTCTTACTTGATTTAAAGGTCCAAAGAGGTTATGAATGTACTAAGAGTCAGCGGGTTCGCTCGGCTCCGAGTATGGGGTCGGGTGCCCATCACACCCTAGTAAGGTCGGGGTGTGACAATAAGACTGCCACATCCCGGAGTCTATAAGATGCTAACTCCACGGATTCAGTCTCGGAGGCATGGATAATTTTTAATGTCCTCAACATCTCATCAATAAAGCCTTGCGGGTCTTCGTTCGGCTTTGACCCAAAGAACTCTGGAGGATTTAAAGTCATAAAATCGCAGGCTGTAGTACTAACGGCCCTGTCACTTGAACCCGAACCCTGTAGCTATGCTTGGGCGGCAACTAGCTGTGTCAATAAGCGGATAGCCTCGGTCACTTGTTGACCCGAAGCAACCGGTGGAGGAATTGGAGATGGGGCTCCTCCTTGCTCTTCCACATTAGGCGGGGTAGAAGAAGTGTTAGACAAGGCCTCATTATGAGATTCGCCTTCTTCTATATTCATCGGAGGCTCTCTTTCTACCCGCCTCTTTGTCGTAGTCTTGCCCTTCTGGGCGGCTGTAGCCTTTCCCTTTGGCGGCATTCTGAAATCACAACACACTATTAGGGAGGATAAAATCTTATACACGGCTCTATCACACGATCTCATGAGAAGAAAGATGGTCATTTTTCCTAAATGCCCAGTATCCTCTTGTTTATGGATATGGCGCGCAACACACCATAAACAAGACTCTACTAGACACGGCTCATAGACACTTCCTAGGACGAACTGCTCTGATACCACTTCTGTCACTACCCAGCTAGGGGCCGTGACGGGTACCCGGGGCTAACCACCGAGCACCGCTCGTTCTACTACTCATCATACTCATTAAGCCTCCCTTTTCGTTCATGAACTCATAATCATAAGAAAATCATTTTTCATTAAGCAACATAAATACTTTTACATACATAAGCTCTTTGCCTATCAAAAGATAATGTACACATATCCACATATATACAGTAGTGACCTTGTGAGACCATATAACCCACACATTCGTATCTACGAGCCTCTACTAGAGTACTAGACATATGGACGGGACAAGACCCTGTCGTGCCCAGAATGCTTTTACATATATATACACAAAAGTATAAACCCGATTAGCACCTCCGAAATAATGGAGTGCTTCTGCAAATCTGCTGATAGCTCCTAAAGGTCTGCACCGTCTCCCTGTCTACCTGTGGGCATGAACACAGCGTCCAAAGAAAACGGACGTCAGTACGAATATTGTACTGAGTATGTAAGGCATGAATGAAACAAACATAATAGAGAAATCATAAATCATGAGGTGAAGGCAAAACCTGCACGACCTTTAAGGATGAATGTATTTCATACATATATCACATATACATAATCGTCATGCATGAGTCATGATAGTGTATACATCATTATCATCGTACCATAGCTTCTCATACACATAATACATTATCCGTATTCGGCCACGTAGGGCTCGACAATATCTGTATTCGGCCACGTAGTGGCTCGACAGTATCCGTATTCGGCCACGTAGTGGCTCGACAATATCACTTACATATCTTCCGTATTCGGCCACGTAGTGGCTCGACCATATCACATGCATCATACAAGGATCAATATATCTCGTCATTATCAATGTCATCACATACATCTCATAAGCTTATCGTAACCTTTCATTAATGCACACATTTAAATTTAAAGACAATCTATGAAAATCACATCATATTCGTAGCACGAATTTCGTATAAGTATCGTATGATAGTATTTATAATCCTTGGGCTTAAGATCATCATTTCCATTATCATTTCTATAGAGTTTCTCTTACCTTTATCTCACATGAAATCCTATATGAACATAGACTCGTAGTTTCTCGAAACATTGGTCATAGGACATGCGTTGAGGCTTATGAACAATCTATAACAATGTCGGGGTGACGTAAGGTCGAGAGACCCCGCTTACATTATGGAGCATTCATAGGTATTCCGCCTCACCTTGAAGGAATTAGTATATAAGGTGAGTGTATACATCAAGCATTTATTAATAGATCGTAGTTAATGTCTTTAGCTTTGTTTAAACATTATAACATGAACTCTAGAATCTTTAGTCTTAAGCTTATCATCTCTGTTATCGTGCTCGTAACATGTCTCTTACCCTTATCTCACGTGGCTATCCATGAACATAGGCTCTTGGTTCCGGAATATAAGGAATCCATGGAAATGTAGGGAAATAATATCATATCATAGGATTCATGCCTTGGAAAGAAAGGACTAGCCTTACATACCTTTTCCTTTAGCTATTCTACCGCTTGATCGTTCCTCTGCAATATTCGCGTCTTTACCTTCAAGAGAATTCACATCAACGTCAGTTAATCGACTATAAGAACGCGTGACTATTTATAGGGAAAATTGGGCAGCATTTCCTTCGTTTATACTACTTTTCCCCATAGTCTATATCAACTCACAACACTCACAACAACATTCACAATATAGCAATCAACAATCATCATTCATATACAATGACCATAATCCACCATTTCTCTTCATTTCTCCACATTTATGGTTATAGCTCACTATCGCGTTTTCTCATGTATAACACTTATATCATGGTCTAAATGTCATTTATGATGTATTCATAATCACAACACACCAACAATTATGATTCAATCCAACTACCATCCAAACATGGCACTATTCACTCATTAATGACCCATTTCCTATGTCTTTCTACAATTCAAATATCTTAACCTTCAAATACCTTAAACAACATGGTTTAGTCATGAAACTTACCTTAGATGATGGTTGAACAAGCCTTGAATGGAATTACTTCTTTAGCACCCAAAACCCTACTTCACTTCTTTTGGGTTTTCTTGAGAAAGATGAACTTTAGTGTGATCCTTACACTTGATTTCGTGGGTTTCATGTAGTTGATCACTAATTTCCTTTGAATTCTTGTAGTTGAAGAGTAGAGAGTATTCTAGAGGCTTCTAGATAGAAATATCGTGAAGATGAAATGAATTTTATGAGCTTGGGTCTCCTTTTAATGACTTAAAATCTGATTCGGGATGAACAGTAGTCGAAGTGCACAGTGGTCGTAAACCCAGTTTACGGGCCATATATCGTGGTCGTATTTAAGCATATCAAAACCAGAAAGGTATACTGAGGATCATGGAGATTTACGATCGCGGTTTACGGGCCGTATTTCAATTTACGGTCCGTATTCCAAGTCGAATTTAACCATTTAAACATTTAGCACAAAGTTGAAGTTTTGTAAGTTGGAATACCACCTTGCAGTTTACGGGCCGTATACCACTTTACGGTCAGTATTTCATTTTACGACCGACTGGCCAAAATGTAAATCAGCAACTTGCCTTTGAGATCTTACTTAGGGTCATCAAACGTCATTCCCTTTTTATTCAAATATCTTATACCCGTAGTCTTCGTTAGTCTATTCGTTGTACGTTCACGAGGAAATTTATGAGGTGTAACAGGCCATGACGGGTACTCGGGGCTAACCACCAAGCACCGCTTATACTATTACACATTGTACACATCAAGCGCTCATTCATTAATCTTATACTCAAAATCATAAGAAAACCATTTTTCACTTTGAAACATAGTTACCTTTATATACATAAGCCCTTCGGCTTTCAAAATATATATATATACACGTGGGAAACATCATGAGAACATACTACCCACACACGTGTTTCTACGAGCCTCTACTAGAGTACTAGACATATGGACAGGTCAGCACCCTGTCGTGCCCAAAATACACATATATATATATATATATATATATATATATATATACACACACAAAAGAATGAGTCAATGGCGCCTCCGGAACAATGGAGTGCTCTCAAGTCAGCTAATAGCTCCTACGAGTCTGGATCACCTCCCTGTCTACCTTTTACCTTACATACCTCTTTTGTTTAACAATTCTATCGCTTGATTGTTCTTCTTCAACACTTACGTTTCTACCTTCAAGAGAATTCGCATCAACATTAGCCAATCTATTATATGAACGTGCTTACTAAAGCTAGAGAAAATTTGGGCAGGATTTCCTTTGTTTGTATAACTTTCCTCATTTTACATATCCACTCCCAAAAGTCCATAACAACATTCACAATATTATAAACAACAATCATCAATCATCTACATTATCCACATTTCACAATTTCACTTCAATTCCTCCAAAATAGTGGTCATAGTTCACTATTGCGTTTTCTCACATAAAATGCTTATCCCATGTTCTAAAGGTCATTCATAACATACTTACAATAACAACATATCAATATTCATGATTCACTCCAAACTACTACTCAAAATCTCATTATTCCTATCTTTGTGACCCATTTTCTATATCCTTCCACAATCCAAGTGTTTCAACTTCTCAATACCTTAAACAACATAAAAAGATCATAAAACTTAACTTAGATAGTGTAGGAATAAGCCTTGAGTGGAAATACTTCTCTTGCACCAAAACCCTAGTTCACTTCCATTGGAATTCCTTGGCTTGGATGAACTTTAATGTGTCTCATACAATTGATTTTGTTGGTTTGATGAAGTTGATTCTTGTTTAGTATTAGATTCTTGTACAAGAAGTGTGTGGAATATTCTAGAGAGTTAGAGAGAAGTGGAGAAGTGAGGGAAATGAAAATAATAACATGGGGTCTTATATTTATATTTGGAAAGTCTTACCCGTCGGGAAATTATACGAACACTTATACGGTCCGTATAAACATATGTGGTCTGTATAAGTAACCGTGAAATCACCCCATCAACTTCTCGCTTCTGTGACCATTATACGGCATATTATACGGTCTGTATAAGTGACCGTATAATCCCATCAGTGAGGGACCTTCACTGTGACGATTCGGTGGACCATTATACGGACCGTATAACATTATACGGACCGTATAACATTATACGGACCGTATAATTTGTCGTATAATCTATCTTTTCTCCGATTTTGTTCTCGTCTCTTCGTTTGATCTCAAATACTTATGGAACCATTTTAGCACTTGTTTAACACTTCATTAACAATCTAAGGGACGTTATAACTCATCTCCAAAACATCATTAAGCTGTCATTCATTCGATACTCGTAAATCCTGCCCGACACGCAACATATACCTTGCTTTCCTTAACAACTTTCGTTTCCTACCTCAAATGTCTTTGAAATCTCATTTAGAATCATCAATTGTTATTTCTTACTTATTAAAACATCGTATACGTCATGCCCTTCGTTAGTCTATTCACTGTGCATTAACAGAAAAAAAAATTCGAGGTGTAACAACATCCATATTATGTTGCGACCTGTACTATAGCTGCACTGAATGATAACATGGATTTCGCCCAGATACAGGCATTTGCATCGAATCTGGAGGATCGTAAGCGTTAGCAGTGGGTTACTAAGAGGATAGAGAGGGAACAACATTAGAGGGCGAGGTTTGCTGGTGATCAAGGAGATATTCAGGGCGACTTTAGGTTTCGTCAGCAGGCTAGGCCACCACCACAGGAGTCCCAGAGTTATAGACCAGATCAGTATATTCAATCGGGATCGGGTGAGAGTTCGCGAGCACCAGAGTTACGGTGACAGTCAGGTTCGGGTCAGATCAATTCCTCCGCTATGTGATACTTGCGGTAAGGGGCAATATGGAAGGTGTAGGCTTGGTTCGACTGCCTGTTATACCTGTGGTCGTGAGGGCCATAGGATGAGGGAGTCCCCAATGAATGCTCAAGGTGGCATGGCTTAGCTGACTGGGTCATTAGCAAGGTCTTATTCAGTACGTCCTCCGAGATATAGATCCCGATCCCCTGTTGGCCGAGATTAAGGTAGAGGTGGAGAGCCCAGTTCAAGTGGTGGCTAGAATCGCATATATGCCTTGGCAGGTCATCAGGACCTAGAGTAAACACCAAATGAGGGGATAGGTACATAGGCTATTGGTTTTTATAATGTGTATGTTTTATTAGATTTCGTTAATCGCAAACCACCCCGTTTGATGTGAATAATGTGGGAGTGAGTTAGCATTATGCCTAATCTATCGAGAGAAGTTTAGGCTAGGTTGGGAGTGCATCAGGAAACTAATAGTCGGGGGAGAGCAACCTAAGGTATTAAGGAATTAGCACTTTGATATTTCAATAGCTACGCCCCTAATTGTGAACCTACGAATAGTATGTGAGATTTTAGAAAGTTAATATAACAAAATAGAAAGTTAAGAGTCTGATTACTAAGCTTAAAACTAGTAGGTGTTATTATCTAGAAAATAGATTGACAGACTCGCAAATGAGGAAGGGATTAGGAAGTTACCTTAAAGTAGTAGTGCGTCCTAGCCCCGTGAAAAACCGTTAGTTTATTTTGTTGTGATTATAGCCCGACAAGGTATTTATTTAGATTTGCTGAGTGTGTCATGTAGATCTTTTAGAGTTTAAACATTCGAGGATGAATATTTCTATGGAGGGGAAGGATGTTACACCTCGTACTTTTGTACGTTGAGTTTCACCGTAGGCTAATTGACGTAGACTCATAGACTGTGATTATTTTTTCGATTATGAGATCGAAGGGATTAAATTTGTTCACGAGGTTATGTAAGACCCCATAAGTTAGAACCTTGAGATTGATATATAAGTATATGTACATTTTCGAGGTGGTATATACTATCTTTTAAATGATATTTTATGATAAGGATAGAAATTATTTTCTCATAAGAAAAATTATCTCTCTCTACTTTGAAAATTTATAGTACAAAAATTTGTACTCTTGAGAATGATTGGAAAATTAGAGAATGATGAAATATATTTTGTAGATATCGCAATATTTAAGAAATGTTAGTATATGTGTACATTATTATGAGATATTGTTGGTTTATTTTATTAAATGTTGGAATAAAGTGGGAGAGTAAGGAATTAATTAGGAAAAAATGGATAGGTGTTTTTCGTGGCTTCCATGTGGCATCATAGAAGAAATCATGGTAAGTGACTATGTATTTTTTATATGTGGTGGAACTTTTAGTGGAAATTAATTGCTATGGAAATGTTATGTATACACAAAAAGAAAGTTGGATATTTGTCTTGACAACATCAAATATAGAACAAAAATGCCTTCAACAACCTTGTAATCTTGAAATTTCCTTTTCTGGAACCAACACCTCCGTTAGACGTCCAACTTTGGAGCTCTCGGCCAAAAACTCTTACTTTTTTTGAGTTAGCCCAACATTTCAACAAGAATTTCAAGAACTCTAGAGTGAAGGTTAATGTTTGTCTCCACTAAGTAAAGATTGGTGTGCTAGTTATGACGAGTTTGTTATTGGATCATATTGATGACTTGAGGTATGTAAATTATATCCCTTTTCCTTATTTATGGTATGATTTCCTTTGTCGAGCCACCTTCGACTATCCGCAAAAAGATGTGCTATTCGTGAAGGTTATACTCGGGTTACCATGACCCCAATTTAGTAGTTCTGCTTCATTGGGAATGAACCGTAGTTAGTCTTGTTTAATTAAGTAAATAAACTAATAGAAAGCATGACTTAGAATACATACAGTTATGGTTTCCTTCGGGGCTATGATTATGTATATAGACTGCCAACCGGGCTATAATGATTGGTTTTGGGCTATGACAGTTGCCCTCTGGGCTATGATGTTGCCTTCGGGGTATTGGCCATACAGATTGCCTCGGGGCTTTACGGATGCGTGTTTTCCTTCAAGGCTATTATTATACAGACAGACTGCTTTTGGGGCTATAGTAAGTGCCTTCGAGGCTAATCATGCGTGTCTAGACGTCTTATAAGAGGTTAAATAGTTTGATATCATATTATTGGTTACTAGGTGTAAGATACAGGTAAGTTCAGCTAGATTCTTTACTGACTCTGCAGTTTATGTTCACTTACTTTATATTTTATTTCAGTGCTAGTCTCAGTCGCTTTGCATACTCTGTACATTATTTCATACTGACGTCCCTTTGCCTGGAGATGCAATGCTTATGCCCGCAGGTTCAGACAGGTTGCCAGGATTATCATACTAGTAGGATACCGAGTACCAGCAAAAGAGATAAGCTTCATGTCATTCGGAGTTACTAGGTTCAGAGTTTTGAGTAGATACAGTATGGGTAGGCCAGGGCCCTGTCACGAAAATGTTATAGTACACTTCTGTAGAGGCTTGTAGACTTGTGTTGTTAGCTTTGTATGTCAGTATGGAGGCCCTGTTAGGTCCTTTGTATATGTCTATTTTGATACCGTTGGCTGTATATGTGCATAGCAGCCTTGTCGGCTTGCTCAGTTATGTATACATGTTTTGGGGTATGCGCCCTTCCAGACAAGATAGCTAGTCACTTTATATGCTACAGATTGTGTCCTTGATAGCCTTGTTGGTATTGTAAGCGTGCTGGTGGGCCCTCTCGGGCTAAGTCATGGATTATCCCTCCAAAGTTACAGGTATAGAGTGGTTCATTTGGGCTGAGTGTGGCACCGGGTGCCGGTCCCACCTCTCTAGATTTGGGGTGTGACAGGTTGTCAAGGGATTGGTACTTTCGTTGCATTTGTTTTATCTTCATCTTGTGGCTATGAGGTCTTTGTTCCATTCAGTGGTGGATCATGCTACGAGGTTTGAGTCAGCTAGTCTACGAGCTCCCGATGAGGGTGGTGACAAGAGGGCCCGTCAGGTTGGCAGTTTCAGTGGTTATACTTTGAGAGGTTTACGGCACAATTGATGCCTTTAAACGAGAAGTTTTACTTGTTTTTAAGCAAGTTTCGTTTTGATGCGTTTTTGTGTATTTTAGGTAATGGTTGGAAGGAAAGTACAATAAAATTTCACAAACTGGCACAAAAAGGTGGGGAAGTACGGGCCGTACTCTTAGGCGTAACCGGCATGGCAAGAAAAAGAAGCTCACCTTTTGGATATTGATGATTACGGTCGAGTGTTACTGTCTGTATTTTATACGGACCGCATGTTAGTTCGTAATTTGAACTGAAGAAGAACTGAAAGAAGGATGATAAGGATCGTATTTTTATATGCTCAAATTACACCTATTAATGGAATAACACGGACGTTGTCAAATATAGTAGCCCAACAAGGTTGGGGTCGAATCCCACAGAGAATATGGTGTGAAAAGTTTACTAAACAAGTATTATACTAATCTTATGGTCCTAGTGTATTCCAGAAAAGGGTTTTATAGTTGATTTGGTTTGTGGACTAATTTAAAGTGACTGAAAATTTAAAGTTGTAAATATATGGGTAAAAAGAACCAAGGTTGTGTGCCCGTCAGATAAAGTGTATGATCATGGGTATCGATCTTGATATACTTCTAATGGACTGTCTGTATAGATGCACTTAACCTCCATGTGAATCTGAACTATTTCCCAATAAGAAAAGATTATTTCTTTCTATGCTTTTTCGAAAGATAAGAAATATGCATGAAGAACGGTTAATTAGGCCAAGTAAATTCCTCTTATTCCTAAATGGATTTATTAAACAAGGTTTAAAGCCCTGAGTTCTTGTTATTTGTTCTTACCTAACCCTATCTATTTTCCCAAATAAACTAAGTTTATGGCGTTAGCTAATGTTTGCAACCACTAACTATATGGTGAAAATGAAGAACAAATAAATCCTAACAATCCATTGTGCGTATATCTTTCACGATCCCCAATCACAACACACCCATCCTTGGGTTCAAAACCTTAGTAAAGGTGTTTAGCTACTCATGGCAACAAGAAAATAATAAAAGATTGAAGGTTGCATAATTGAATTGTTGTATTGAACTTACGAATAAAACTTGAAAGTAATGAATGTAATTGTCTGGATATCTTCGAAAGCAATAACAACTCAAAAGTAGTTACTACAATTCTAAAACTCCAGATGTCTGAAAAATAAAACCTAAACAGGCATTTATACAAGTCAAACTCGGAATAATCAATCCCAGTCCTGTTCCAGCTCGACTTGCACTTCGACGGGTTGTCTTAGCATATCGACGGTCGTCGACATGCTCGACGACCATCTCGACAATCTGAGTATGCTTTGTTTCACTCTGCAGGAACTCCACCATCGCAGCACTTCGACGGACCGTCGATCATGTCGACAGTGCAAGTCGACGATCTGATGATGCTCTGATGATTTGTTACTTCGCATGAACTTATTGACTAGGCAATTCGACGGACCGTTGAGCATGTTGAAGGTCCGTCCTTATGCTTATCAGAACAGATTGCTTCTTTTCCTTGTTTTTCATTTTTTGAGCATTCTAACTTCAAAATACCTGCACAACACATCAAACTAACACAAACTTGCTCGAAAACAAGTAAAATTTAGAGTTAAAAAGCATTGGATGTGCCAAAATTCCTGGCACATCAACCGTATTTCTAAATACAGTTCACATAAGTGGCCCGTAAATCATGACCTAGCCAAAGAGTCAGTGACCGTAATATTGATATACGGTTCGTACTTAATTGTATGGACCGTATCTTATGCTGTCAGAGGCAATTTTGTCAGTTATAATTTCATGTTTTTGAGACCTTATAAATAGTTTATCGAAGGGTTTATTTATTATTCATTGTCAGATTGTCTTTTGACTAGAGAGCATTGAATACTTTATTAATTTGAAGCTTTTGAGAGAAAATACAATTTACATCATCTTCTTTATTCAATGCGTAAGCTTTATGAATTCTTTAATATTTTGATGTTCGTTCTTCATTATGAGTAGCTAAATTTCATACTAAGGTTGTTGTTACACCTCAAAAATTCCGTATGTATTGCTTTGTGGATAGGTTAATGTGAGATAAAGGTGATTATGAAATCCCTACGAGGTTAAGCGAAGGATTAGATAACTTGAGGTTCATACAATAAGATTTTGAAGTTCTATGAACATGTGAAGTTTAGTTTGATGAACAGAGCGAAACGTAAGTCGTGTTCGGAAAGATTACGTTATGATTGAGCTAACGTTTATGTGGTGATGTTTTAAGGGGCTGATAGATAGCCTATTGTATGGCTAATAAAGTATTATACAAGTGTTAATAAGGTTCCATAAGGATTCGAGATCGAACGAAACGACGAGAAAACCATATCAGAGAAATTGAGTTATATGACCACTTATACGGTCCGTATAACTTTATACGGGCTGTATAAGGTGTTTGTATAACTCCCAGTAGGGATTTCATTTGCTGGTTCGTGAACCACGACCACTTATACGGACCGTACAATACTATACGGACCGTATAAGTGCCCGTGGAAGTCCCGACGGGCTTATTTTCAATGTTTGTATAAATAGATGCCTTGGGTTCTTTTACTTCATTTTTCATATTCTACAAGTGTTGAGAGCTCAAACACCCTTCTCTAAACATATTCCACTCAAGTCCAAGTGAACATAAAGATCAAAGACTAGAATCAAGTGCTTATGTGTTAGAAAGCTTCCAAGGGTTAGAGGACCACAAGAAATTCCATTGGAGAAGAACTAGGGTTTGGTTCAAGTGAAGTATTTCCACTCAAGATTCATTCCCTCTCCATCTAAGGTAAGTTTTATGGTATTTCCATGTTGTTTAAGGTGTTTGAAAATTGAAACACTTGGATTGTAAAATGATATAGAAAATGGGTCTTGAATGTGAGAGTAGTGATGTTGTGAGTAGTAGTTTGGGTTGAGTAATGATTCTTGATATGCTATGATTATAATGATGTTATGTATGCCATTAAGAACATGGTATAGACGTTATAGATGAGTGGATATAATAGTGTGCTATGACCATGAATATGGATGAATTGGAAGTGACTTGAGAAGTAAGGATAATGTGTGTGAGTAAAGACTATTGTTATGATATTGTGAATGTATTATTGACGTTTGGGAGTTGATATACGATATAGAAGAATTTCGTATAAATAAAGGAGATGCTGTTCGATTTTCTCTAGTTTTAGTCGTGTATGCTAGCTATCGATTTCTAATGATAGTATAACTTTAATGAAGGTAGAAACGTGAGCGTTGAAGGAGAACGTGCAAGTGATAAAATAGTTGAACGGAAAGGTATGTAAGGCTAACCCTTCTTTCATAAGGCATGGTTCTTTGGCCAAATATCTATTCTTCTATGAGCCTATGATGCGCTCCAAATGATTCTATCTTCAGAAAGCTAAGAATCTTGTAATCCTTTATATGTATTACGATTGTACTAGATTCCTCATATGACGAATAATCCTATAAGGATAGACGTAATGAACGATGATAATGGTAATGATGACGACGATAATAGCGATAACGATAATGATGACGATGATAGTAGTAATAATGCTAAAGATGCCTATGAGCTTATATGTATTTGTGCCTATGTATGGCTATTATGAAACCCCGAGCTTATATGGCCGGGTAGAATATATAGAGGTATATATATATATATGTATATGACGATGCGCGCGCACCACTGCAGTTGGGTACGGATAACACTGAGCCTCGGTAGGGCCAGGTATGTGTAACACTGAGCCTTGGTTGGCCAGGTATGTATGATCACCGAGCCTAACCATGGTCGGGTACGTGCAACATCGAACCTTCGGGGCGGGTATGCTATGTAAATGATATGTATATGATATAGATATGAGTATGAATACGGACATGATACAAATACGAATAAGAATGTGTATAAGAATACAATTATGGATATGAATGTAAATGAGTATGGATATGAATACGGATACAGATACGGATGTATGTACACAATCATGCATTAGAAATGGAAAGTCCCTACGAAAGGCAAGTAAGTGCTTATGATGATGATACTACTATTTTCCATCTTATACTATTCATTATGTTGCTTATTATGCTTCTATATTGATATTGATCATGCTTTACATACTCAGTACATTCTTCGTACTGACGTCATTTTGTTTGTGGACGTTGCGTCATGCCCGCAGGTGGCCAGGGAGACAGGCTTGATCCATAGCTATATTTCTCAGGGACTACATAACGGAGCTCCATTTCATTCGGAGCTATAGCTTTTGGTATTGATTCTTTTGTGTACATATTTATGGGCATAGCGGGGTACTGTCCTGCCTATGTGATATGACATACTCTCCTTAGAGGCTCATAGACACGTATATATGGTTAGATGTATTTGGCCTTGTCGGCCTATATTTTGAATGTCATTTTGTTAGCCTCGTCGGCTTATGTACATTGCTATGGGCATTGCTATTAATAGTGATATGTATATATGTATTGTTGCCCAATGGAAATAGTATGATTGATGGATAGAAAGTATGATTTAATATGTGGCTCACCTAGATGTAAAGGTAAATGTATGATAAGGGGTGCCAGGGTGGGATAGCACCGGGTGCCCGTCGCGGCCCTCCGGTTGGGTCGTGACAGTTGTGAACCTAATGATAGGTGTTATGTGATTGGGAATTGGGATTAATATATGCATTAACTTAGTTGATGGTTGCAAACATTAACTTAAGCCATAAACCTTGCTTTATTTGGGAAAATAAGTTAGGGTTTGGTAAGAACAAGAAACAAGAACTCGGGGCGTTAACCCTCGTTTAATAGATTCACTTAGGGATAAGAGGAAATTACTCGGCACAATATTAACCATTCTTCATATAATCTTTTGGGAAAATAAGTTAGGGTTTGGTAAGAACAAGAAACAAGAACTCGGGGCGTTAACCCTCGTTTAATAGATTCACTTAGGGATAAAAGGAAATTACTCGGCACAATATTAACCATTCTTCATATACTCTTTTGTATCTGGGAAAATCATACAGAGAAATAGTCCTTAATTATTGAGAAATATTAGGGATTCAATTAGAGGTTAAGTGCATTCTTACAACAAGCCTACATTACAACCTTGAGAAAGTTGGGGACGGGTAGGATAATATACATACCATATGGACATCGTGAGACCATACTACCCACACATACGTATCTACGAGCCTCTACTAGAGTACTAGACATATGGAAGGGACAGGACCCCGTCGTGCCCAAAATATATGTACACAAAATAAGCAGTGGCACCTCCAAAACAATGGAGTGCTCTCAAGTCGACTGACAGCTCCTATGAATTTGGATCTCCTCCCTGTCTACCTGTGGGCATGAACACAGTGTCTAAAGAGAAGGACGTCAGTACGAATATTGTACTGAGTATGTAAGGCATAAACAATAACAATGCATCAATGAGACAGAGGGAAATCAAACGAAGAACAATCTGTAACTGACTGTCAATTTTAATAGATATAATGCATGCTGACCTACTTCATAAACATCATCATATATAAGCTGCCCGACCATATAAGTACGGTGTGATCATCATTAGCTAGCGTCCAGGCCTCCCGCATCCCGGGTAACTATCTCATGCCGCTGACTAGTGGTGTCTGCCCATGCCATCTAGACATGGTGTATACGTTGCCCGCCTTAGCGGTGTCTGCCCGGCCATATAGGCGCGGTGTAATGTCATCATCATGTACTCATCACAATGCATGCATAGTAACTCAAAGACAACTATAATTTATCGGGGTGACATAAGGTCGTGGACTCCAAATTCCATTATGGAGTATTCATAAGCATTCTGCCTCACCTTGAAGGAATTAACCTATAAGGTGAATGTATACAATCAACAACAACAATGGATCATAGTTAGAATCATTAGCCTTAGGATCTTTAGACTTAACTCATCACCAACTCTATCATGCTCATGACATATCTCGTTTCTATGTCTCATGTTAAATTCCTTACAAGCATAGGTTCATAATTGTCGGAATGTAAGAAAGTCATGGGAAAATAGGAAAATTCATGCCATGGGAGTCATGGCTTAGAAGGAAAGGACTAGCCTTACATACCTTTTCGTTTAGCTATTCTATCGCTTGATCATTCTCCTTCGACGCTCACGTTTCTACCTTCAGGAGAGTTCGTATTATCGTTATCTAATCGATTACATGAACATGCTCAATCAAAGCTAGAGAAAATTGGGCAGCATTTCCTTTGTTGATACAAATTTCCCCATATTACATATCAACTCCCAAATATCTATAATTACCTTCACAACATCATAAGCAACAATCTTCATACTCCTACATTATCCACATTTCACAATTTAACTTCAATTCGTCCATAATCATGGTCATAGTACACTAGTACGTTTTCTCATATATAATGCTTATCCCATGTCCTTAATGTCATTTATAACTTACTTATAATCACAAAATATCAAGAATCACGACTCATTTCAAACTACTACACAAAATCTCATTACTCTCATCTTTCTAACCCATTTTCTATCCTCTTTCATAATCTAAGTCTTTCAACCTCCCAATACTTTAAATAACATGGAATGATTATAAAACTTACCTTAGATAATGTGGGAATGAGCCTTGAATGGAAATACTGCACTTGAGCCAAAACCCTAGTTTACTTCCAATGGAATTTCTTTGACTTGGATGAACCCTAATGAGTTTCTTGCACTAGATTGTCTTGGTTTGATGAAGTTGATCAAGAATTTCTCTTGGGTTCTTGTAGATGAAGAGTGTGGAAGATTCTAGAGAGTTCTTGAGTTGTGGAGAAGAAATGAGAAAATGGGAAATGAAAATAATGAAGTTGGGTCCTCTTATTTAAAACTTTAAAATTTGTCCCGACATAATTATATAGAGACTTATACGGTCCGTATAAACTTATACGGTTTGTATAAGTGACCGTGAAATCGCTTCAGTAACCACTCCATTTTGTGACAATTATACGACACATTATACGGTCCATGTAATTTTATACGGTCCGTATAAGTGACCGTATAATCCCATCAGTCATGGACCTTCTCTGTGACGGTTATGCGAACCATTATACGGACCGTATAATTGGTTGCATAATCCATCTTTTCTCCGATCTTGTTCTCGTCAGTTTGTTTGATCTCCAATCCTTATGGAACCTTCTTAAAACTTGTTTAGCACCTCGTTAACAATCTAAGGGACATTATGACTCTTCTCCAAGACACTATTAAGTCATCATTAACTTATTACTCGAAAATCTTTTCCGATACATAATGCATGCCTAGCCTTTCTTGACCTTGACCTTTTCCACTGCCTGTTGAATCAACTCAGGGCCTAGTAGTTGTACTTCTCCTACTTCAAACCATCCAATTAGGGATCTACACTTCCCTCCATATAAAGCTTCATGCAATTTGGATACTGGGATGGTAGCTATTGTTGTATGCAAACTCAATATGGGGTAAGTGGTAGTCCCAACTACCACCAAAATCTAAAACACATGCTCTTAGCGTATCCTCTAAGGTTTGAATGGTACGTTCGGCTTGCCCATTAGTTTGTGGATGAAATGACGTGCTAAGCCTCACCTGAATGCCCAAACCTTCTTGGAAAGACTTCCAGAACTTGGCTATAAATTGTGCTCCTCTGTCAGTGTTAATAGATATTGGAACACCATGAAGTCTCACAATCTCCTTAAGGTACAACCTTGTATAATCTTCTGCTGGGTACGTGGTTCTGACTGGAAGAAAATGAGCTGCTTTCGTGAGTCTGTCCATGATTACCCATATGGAGTCATATTTACTTCGGGAACGAGGTAATCCCACAATAAAATTCATGTTGATCACTTCCCATTTCCAAGTAGGGATTTTTATTTCTTGCAATAATCCTCCTGGCCTTTGATGTTCAATTTTCACTTGCTGACAATTTGGACATTGAGCTACAAATTCTGCTATGTCCTTCTTCATTCCATTCCACCAATACATTAACTTAAGATCATGATACATCTTTGTTGCACCTGGGTGAATAGAATACCGAGAATAATGAGCTTCTTCTAGAATTCGACGACGTAATTCTGCAACTTTCGGAACACATAGCCTGCCTCGGTATCTAAGAACCCCATCTATAAAAGTTTCAAATGGATACTTCTCTTTTTCATGTAATGTGTCTTTATAATGGTTCAACTGAGGATTTTCATATTGACGTTTTTTTACCTCCATGTCGAAGGATGAAACTGTTGGATTATTGATATCAATTCCTGCACGGCCTGAATCAATTAGACGAACTCCAAGGCTAGCTAGCTGGTGGAGCTCACAAATTAATTCCTTCTTCTCCGGAGGAGCTTCACATAGGCTATCCATTGATCTGCGGCTAAGAACATCAGCTACTACATTTGCCTTTCCGGGGTGGTATAAAATACTCACATCATAATCTTTCAATAATTCTAACCACCGCCTCTGCCGTAGATTTAACTCTTTCTGCTTGAAAATATATTGAAGACTCTTGTGATTTGTATAGATGTCAACGTGAACACCATACAAGTAGTGTCTCCACATCTTTAGTGCATGAATAACTGTATCCAATTCATGGTCATGAGTCGGGTAGTTCTTTTCATGTTTCCGTATCTGTCTCGAAGTATAAGCAATGACTTTACCGTGCTGCATCAATACACATCCTAACCCAACGCCAGAAGCATCAAACTATACAACATGGCCATTTGGCCCTTTTGGGAGTGTCAAGATTGGGGCTGAAGTTAATCTGTCCTTCAACTCTTGGAAGCTGCGTTCACAAGCTTCATTCCACTGAAATTTAGCTGACTTCTGGGTTAGCTTCGTCAATGGGGCTGAAAGAGAGGAAAACCCTTCCACGAATCTTCTATGATAACCTGCCAATCCCAGAAAACTACAGACTTTCGTGGGCATTGTAGGCCTTGGCCAAGTATTCACAGCTTTAATTTTCTGAGTATAAACTCGAATGCCATCATCTGAAATAACATGCCCCAAAAATGTCCTAGAATTCAGCCAAAACTCGCACTTTGAAAATTTTGCATACAATTCTCGAGTTCGAAGAATTCCAAGGACAATACGTAAATGATCTACATGCTCTGATTCTTTCCAAGAATATACCAGAATATCATCAATAAACACGACTACAAACAAATCCAAGAGAGGCTTAAATACATTATTCATCAAATTCATGAACACTGCCGGAGCATTAGTTAACCCAATGACATCACCCGAAATTCATATTGGCCATATCTCGTTCGGAAGGCAGTTTTGGGAATATCTTCTTCTTTAACTCTTACTTGATGATAACCTGACCTTAGGTCTATTTTGGAAAACCACTTGGCACCCTATAATTGATCAAACAAATCATCAATCCTCGGAAGAGGATATTTATTCCTTATTGTCACCTTATTCAACTGCCTGTAATCAATGCACATCCGTAGGGAACCATCTTTCTTTCGCACAAATAAGACTGGCGCTCCCCATGGTGATGAACTAGGCCTAATGAATCCCTTTCCAAGTAAATCTTTCAATTGTGCCTTTAGCACTTTCAATTCTGCAGGAGCCATTCGGTAAGGAGGAATAGAAATAGGTTTGGTATCCGGCAACACATCAATAGCAAAATCAAACAATCTTTCCGGAGGAAGGCTTGGAAGTTCATCTGGGAACACATTCGGAAATTCATTCACTACGAAACGGATTGAAAAGTTGGCGACTTTGCTTCGGTGTCATGAACTCTAAGTAGATGATAAATATAGCCTTTAGCTATCATCTTTCTTTCCTTAAGGTAGGAAATAAACCTTCCCCTTGGAGATGCTGCATTACCCTTCCATTCAAGCACGGGCTCTCCAGGAAATTGAAATCGAACTACTTTCATTCGGCAATCAACATTAGCATAACATGAGGCCAACCAATCCATAACCATAATCACATCGAAATCTAACATTTCCATCTCAACTAAATCAAACTTAGTCTTGCGGTCACATATCACAATTACACAATTTTTGTATACTTGTCTAGCTACCATGGGTTCACCAACCGGAATAGATACCTCAAAAGGTTTAATTGGCTCGGGTTTCACACCAATATGACCAGCAATATATGGAGTAATATAAGATAGTGTAGAACCCGGATCTATCAATGCATATACGTCATGAGAAAATTCGGATAATATACTTGTAACCACATTCGGGGAGGACTCAAGATCCTATCGTCCGGCTAAAGCATAGATATGTGGCTGGATACCACCTGAACTAGATACTCCCCCTCTGTCTCTACCTCGACCTGCTGGAATCTGGAGGGGTCTGCCCTGTCGGGCGCACAGAAGAAGAACCAGCCGCTGATCCTGTGGGCTGAACCCCAACTCTACCACTCATTGATGGGCAATCTCGCATCATGTGCCCAACCTGGCCAAAGGCATAGCAAGCATCTGAACCTCGGTGATACTGTCCAGAATGTAGCTTACTGCACTGACTGCATCGCGGTACTAGTAGTCTCGTCTGGTTATAATCACCCCCAAACTGAGAACCTGAGGCTCTCCAACTCTTGCCCTGCCCTAAAGGAATAGAGAGGTCAAATTTCCTACCTGCAAATCGTGGAGGTGCACTGGTCGCCAACTGGCCTTAGTGTCGAGGATATGACTGCCTCGATCCCCCTCTATAGTCGCTACCTGCACCCATAGATCTGGCCCTCTTGCTTTGCCCTCTATTAATGTCACGCTCACCTCTTTATGGATGTTGTTACCCCTCTAGGTTCGGGGCATGGGCCTGAATGCGGGAAATATCCATCCCGTCGTGCAATAAAGCCATTAAACAAACTTTAAATAAATGTGGCCCTAAGCCACTCACAAATTTGTGCACTCTATCCCCCATGTCGGCCACCATAGTCGGAGCATATCTAGCCAATGAATTAAACTGAAGGCTATACTCCCGAGCACTCATATTTCCTTGCTTTAGATTTAGGAACCTATCCGCTCTAGCTCGGCTGACCTCAGGTGGAAAATAGTGGCGGATGAAGGCATTTACAAATTCATGCCAAATTGGAGGAGGTGAATTCTCTTTTCGTGAAGACATCCAATTATTATACCGTAAGACTGCCACATCCCGAAGTCTATCAGATGCTAACTCCACAGATTCAGTTTCGGAGGCATGAATAATCTTCAATGTTCTCAATACTTCATCAATGAAACCTTGCGCGTCTTCTTCCGACTTTGACCCTAAAAACTCTGGAGGATTCAAACTCATGAAATCACGGGCTCTAGTACTAACTACCCTGTCACTTGGACCCGAACTCTGTCGCTGTGCCTGGGCGGCAACTAACCGTGTCAATAGATGAATAGCCTCGGTCATTTGTTGACCCGAAGTAACTGGGGGAGGAACTAGAGGCATAGGAGCTGGAGCTGAAGCCCCCTCTTGTTCTTCTAAATTAGGTGGAGTGGGACGGGACAGGACCCCGTCGTGCCCAAAATATATGTACACAAAATGAGCAGTGGAACCTCCGGAATAGTGGAGTGCTCTCAAATCGGCTGATAGCTCCTATGAATCTGGATCACCTCCCTGTCTACCTATGGGCATGAACACAGCTTCCAAAGAGAAGGACGTCACTACCAATATTGTACGGAATATGTAAGGCATAAATAATAACAATGCATCAATAAGACAGGGGGATATCAAACGAAGAAGAATCTATAACTGACTGTCAATTTTAAGAGAAATAATGCATGCTGCCTTACTTCATAAACATCATCATCATGCCATCTAGACATGGTGTATACGCTGCCCACCTTAGCGGTGTCCGCCCGGCCATATAGGTGCGGTGTAATGTCATCATCATAATACATGCATAGTAACTCAAAGACAACTATACTTTATCGGGGTGACATAAGGTCGTGGACCCCCGATTCATTTATGGAGTATTCATAAGCATTCTGCCTCACCTTGAAGGAATCAGCATATAAGGTGAGTGTATACAATAAACAACATCAATGGATCATAGTTAGAATCATTAGCTTTAGGATCTTTAGACTTAACTCATCACCATCTCTATCATGCTCATGACATATCTCGTTTCTATATCTCATGTTAAGCTCCTTACAATCATAGGTTCATCATGGCCGGAATGTAAGAAAGTCATGGGAAAATAGGAAAATTCATGCCATGGGACTCATTGTCACGACCAGAACCGATGGGCCGTAACTAGTGCCCAAGTTGGACAATCGTATACGGACCGTTTAGATATAATCAGACTGATACTAAGGATAAAGTGAAAATCTATAAAAGCATACTGTAAACTCATAATGTCATATATCAGAAGGAACCGAGGAGTCACAGTCAACCAAACATAAAAAAAATACGTAAGCCGACAAGGCGGACACGATACATGGAAATATCCAAGACAAATTACATCTGTATAGCTGACCAGATCATATATATACAACCCACATATGTCTACAAACCTCTAAGAGTATAGTAAAGTCTATGTCAAAAGGATTTGTACCAAAATAACTCAAGCTCCGGAACAATGAAGCTCTCCAAGCAGCTGGGCGAAAGTCCTAAGCTGGAGGGTCACCAAACTGTGTGTTTGTACCTGCGGGCATGAAACGTAACCCCCGAAGAAAGGGGGTTAGTACGGAAAATGTACTGAGCATGTAAAACATGAAGTACAACAAAGAAGATCATGACTGAGCAAGAAGTTGACAGGAGACGAGAATGATAATCAAAGATATCAATGCATCTGTGCCATATAAGATGAGTCAGGCATATATATATATATATATAATATAGCGTACCCGGCCTATTATGGGACTCGATGAGTGAAATCATATATATACCGTACTCGGCCCTCTAGTGAGGAACTCGATGAAATCATCATATATATATATATACTGTACTCGACCCTCTAGTGAGGGACTCGATGAAATCATCATATATATATATACCGTACTCGGCCCTCTAGTGAGGGACTCGATGAAATAGTCATATATATACCGTACTCGGCCCTCTAGTGAGGGACTCGATGAAATAATCATATATATATACCGTACTCGGCCCTCTAGTGAAGGACTCGATGAAATAATCATATATATACCGTACTCGGCCCTCTAGTGAGGGACTCGATGAAATAATCATATATATACCGTACTCGGCCCTCTAGTGAGAGACTCAATAAAATCATCATATACATACCGTACCCCGCCCTCTAGTGAGGGACTCGGTATAATCAGGCCATAAAAATGTGTATGAATAGAATATTAGGAGCAATCATATATAAACTGAATCATCATTTGAGGCTTGAGAGAATAATTAGAACGAACCAACACTTAAGAATCAAAGACAGCTGTCATGTCATGTACTACCGAGAACTAGAGTTCATTGGAGTCATGTATGTACGTCGTTCGCTCACTTTATGTAATTCATGCCAAAGAGAAGGAAGGGATAACTTTACATACACTCTGGAGCATTTAGAGGTAGAGTCATCATCAATGGATAAAATTGAGAAAATCTAGAAGTAACTCTACATTTTCATATTCGCTTTGAAATCATAAACTTGAGTTCTCAAAACACAAAATCATCATTATCGTTGTCACCATCATAAAATAATTCTTGTGCTCGACACCATGAGAAGCTCTTAAGAACCATAGACTGTTAGCTTTTTAAAACAAGAAGGTTACGGAAACATTTATGGAATCATACCATAGGAATCATGCTTTTGAAAGAAAGGGACGAGCCTTAATATACCTGTTCAACCTCCTATTGGCTACGCCTATGCGTCCAAGCTCACAAGTCTACATTCGAGAGGATTCACACTAATGTTAGCCTCTTTATCTCACACTTATCCCAAGTTTCAAATCAAACTATTCTATATTTTGCCAAAAATCGGGCAGCATCTCCCCTGTTTATATGCCTAGCTAGAATTCTCAGTTCAACAACCAGCAACAATCACAATAATACCAACATGAATAGCATCATTTCAAACACCAAAGTATTCCTTAAACATCCCACACGCTTTTTTCGAACTTTCGTAACTAATTATCCCACCATACAATTAGTAACTACGCTAACTTGGCGAATAAACCGGTATTAAGGTAAATAGGAAGAGATTCATACCTTTCCCTTGGTAATAATGCTATATATTTACTTCTCCGCCTTGAGCTTAAGCCACAATGTGCCGTTTTACGATTTTGTAATCACAACTATACATTGTCTGGACTGGAATTCAGAAATTATTCTTGATCCGGGCTAAAATTTGATAGTTGGAGGTTGGGAGAACTCTCCAGAGTTTTTGGGAACATTTAGGGGTATTTGGTCTGAAAATAAGGGGATAATCCCCTTTATATAACATTTTAGAAGCTGCCTGCACCGACTCAAAAAGTGTTCAGCGCGTTCGCGGTGCATTCTGACGCGTTCACGCAGGCGTAATTTTCTCCCTGCGCGTTCGTTCCGTAAAAAGATCATAACTTTTGATCCCCATGTCGTGTGAGGGCCCACGAGCTACGGTTGGAAACCTCTTTCAATTATCTACAACGTTCATTCTTGGCGTGTTTCCTAATTCTAAACCTATAATAGCGTTTTGGCCCCTCCAAGTCAGATCATCCGAAAATGTTCCCGTAAATCATCCTTTTGGAGGGCTTGTGCTCACATTTAGCTTAAGGGTCCTTCTTAAGACTTGCTCAACTTCCCATGTACTACTCTTATAACTTTTCATATGTCCTTTATAAAACCCCAAAATGTGGGCCCCGCCTTAGCTTACGGTTACGGGGGCTTTGCATTAACTAACGTATGAACTAATTTACACCATACGGCCTCTAAATGTCATATATATATATAGTCTTATGCTCAGATCATAAAATCTTCATCCCTTGCCCGAGCCTGAAATTTGCTCAGCGCGTTCGCGCCCTGTGGTGGCGCATTCGCGCTGAGTTGGCCCTTGGCCTTCTTAGCCTGCCATCCTTGGCGCGCTCGCGCAAGCTACTTTCTTAGCCTGCCATCCCAACATGTAACATCCATAATTCTCTACTCCAATGTCCTATCGACGAGCGGTTTGTTGCATTGAGAACTAGACTCGACGAACTTCCTTTCTTTCACTCCATTCCTTATAGAACCTTCCGTTATGCCTTATATACATTCTTCACTCATTAAGTACACTTAATAATGCTTGCTCCTTATATTCCGAAGTGGTTTTACTTAACCATAACTCAGCATACTTATGTTTCAAATTGATAAGTACTTCTTCGAAGGTAAGGGCTGTGACATCCTTCTCCCCTTAAAAACATTCATCCTCGAATGTTGTAGCGTGCCCATCCTTAATATCTTTATTGAAAATTGTTCGATTACCATCTCTATTATTCCTTGTAGCAGGATTATATATTGCGATAAACCAATAATCATAGTTCGAACTGGTCTGTAGCTCACAGTATCTTCGAGTTCTTGTCAATACTCTCCCTTTAATTCCTCTGCCTCAAATCTTGCAATATAACTTATAATTATGAAGTTAGGGCAATTCTCACTTTCCCAAGGTTTGTTTTTCCAACATCGGTACGGTATACTTACCCTTGACTTCCATATTCCAGTGATAACTGAGTTAGCTATCATTCCTTGTTGGCTTTCCGGTATCCATTCCTATCTGTGGGGCATAACCTTACGCTGGTGGTTCATATAATTTAATAATACATACCCTTATGCTCAGTATAGTTAGTGACCCGCGATATACTTTCTAGTTTATGGTGATGCTGCTGCCTTTCCTTCTACACCCATATCGTTCTTCCTCTTTTTAGAGATCGCCACATCACTTATCGTTACTATCCTTTTGTTAAGATTTCTCATATTTCTCTTTTAATATCAAGATTTTCTTCCGTTGTTATCCAAAGTGTCTTTTGTACTCATCATCCATTTTGTCATTCCTTTTCATCATTCTCTTTGTGGTTAGCTTGCAGAGCTTTCTTACTCCCTTTATTTCTCTTTAGAATAAGTCGTTGCCTACTTAGATGCGGCAAAAATTTCCCTGGTCTAGAAATATCATATCTCACGCCGGCATGAAGTATTCTCTTGATCCACTTTAACTTCTTTTCATACCTGCTTGTGGATTGCTTATCTTTAATTCATTTTTGCTCCCTCTTAATACATCCTTGATATGCCATTACGTCCTGAATCTTGGCCTCTTTAAGCTAGCATCTTTCTTTCTTTGGAATTTTAACAGTTTTACACCTCATTTCAAAATTAGATATGCTCTTCCACTTCCACTATCAATCTTTTTATTCACTTAGCTCACTTATCTGAAATCTTCCTTGACTACTTATTTGCGTCCCACCTATGCGTTGTAGTTCTTCTAGTGTTCTGCCACCTCTTGTTCGTATCCTAAAATCCCTGCATCATACTCTGTTCTTTCGACCCCGAAGTCCATGAAATATTCCTTTAATCGCGCAAATCCGTTCTATTCTTAAATCATATTTTAGGAAGGCTCCTTCGTGTCCGAGGAAACCGTGCCGATATGACTACACATTTATCGCTTTATATACCTCTCAAGAGCTGGAAATCTCTTAGTATCATTGCAAGGCCTGACCATTCTTTCTCTTACTTTCCATCCCTATTGGTGATTACTATCTTTAGTCCCACTTATCGATGTCTGTTCTCTGACCCCACACATTCCTCTTTTGTTTCCATACAACCACACTTTATCCCTTTCGCATGCCTACCTTCGAACCTCATTCAAATAGTCCCTTGCCTTGCCCATCGTCCCTCTTGCAAACTTCACTCTCCCTCGTTCCTTACACTTAAGACATTCTAACCCTTTTACCTTCTATATACTTACTTTCTTCCTTTCCCTAGCGTTATGGCATTAGGACTTTCCAATTCTATCCTGTAGTGAAAACAACATCAACTTAACTTGTAGCATTTGTTACATTGACTCAATACCCTGTTCGATTAATGCCTTCAGTATATAGCAGCGTCGGTTGCTGGGACACATATACCAATTTGGCGCGGTCACCTATGGGATATCGTACTCATACATATATGTGCTTACTAACCCCTCACTTACAAAGTATCTCCAAATACTATTCGAACTCATCCTAATTCTAGAGTTGTGATGCACCTTCTTTCTCACCACTGATCTAGTCCGTTATCCTTCACGACCTCTTAAGGTTTCCAACCACTCCGCATACTCCAATTTACCTTAGGCTACTCTAGCTTCTCATCTGTCCCGTATCTCTAAATTTGTAAGACTTTTAGTACACTTCCCGGGGGGGAGGGGTCATGTTACACCTCTCATTTTCACATGTTGAGTTTTGCCAAATGCGAACTGTCTTAGCTTGGGAAGTAGGATAAACTCTTCGAGGTCATGGAGGCAGACATGCTCATTTTGGGTACATAATGGAGGAAAACCATGTTTAGCAAGTTTCGGAAAGGTTTAAGACTCGTCGGATCGTCGGAGCTAATGTTCGGAGAGAGTTGGCAAAAATAACACGGTCTGGCGCACTATGCGACACAACATGCGTTTAGCATGCACGACATGCGGCCACGTAGTTGCACCGCAAGTTGTGCCAGTGAAATGTTAAACCCTGGCAAGGTTTGCGACGCAACATGCGTCCCGCAAACATAACATGCGGTCCCGCATATGCGCCGCAAAGCGTGCCAGTGAACTCTGGTCAGCTGGTCTGTACTGCGGCATAGCATGCTGCTCGCAGGCATGCTTTGCGTCTCGCAAAGCGTGCCGCATGTTGTGTCGGTCCAGAATTTTCTGGACCACTATATATATATCAATCTCGACCCTAATCTCATATTTTCACCATATTTGGACAAGAAACCTCTAGAACCCTCTCTAACATTCATCCACACAAAAGTTCAAAGGGAAATCCATGATCAATAACATCAAATTCGGGCAACCAAGTGGATGAAACATATCTAGAGCTCATCCAATTCAAGAAAATCCTATGGAAGGTGAAGAAGGGTTTTGGTGAAAAAGGAAGGGTTCAACTCTAAGTTTGTTCCACCATCATCTAAGGTATGTTTCATGATTTTATTATGTTGTTTAAGGTATTGGAAGGTTAAAATACCTGCATTGTAGAAAAGCATAGCTAATGGGTCATTCAAGAGTGAATAGTATCATGGTTAAATGGTAGTTGGAAGGAAACATGAATGTTAGTGTGTGGTGAGTATGAATATGTTATAAAAGACATGTAGACCATGAGATAAGTGTGATACATGAGAAAATGCGATAGCGAACCCAAAACCATAAATGTGGGAAAAATTAAGAGAAATGGTGGATCATGGTCGTTGTGTATGAATGATGATTGTAAATTGCTATATTGTAATTGTTGTTGTGAGTGTTGGGAGCTGAAATAGAATATGGGAAACGTAGTAGAAACAAAGGAAATGCTGCCCAATTCTTCCTAGAAATAGTAGTGCGCTCTTATAATTTCGTGGCTAATGATGATATGAATTCTCTTGAAGGTATATACAAGGGCATTAAAGGAGATCGAGCAAGTGATTAGAATAGTAAACGCCAAAGGTATGTAAGGCTATCCCCTTTCTTTCAAAGGCATGATCCTTAGCCCCTGATTTCATAAATGTCCCCATATTCTCCTTGTTATCAAAAGTGAAAAGGTCTAGAATTCTAAGGCATGATTCCTATATTATGGCTTCATAAAGGTTTCCATATCTTCCTCTTTTTCAAAAGATAAATTTTTACGACTCCAAGGCATAATTCCTTTCCTTATAATTTACAGTTGTTTTCCCAAAAAGCCGTATTTTCCAAATCAGAGATTTATGATTCTGTGAGTTCTCCTGATAATAGAGATGAGCATGTTTTTATGATGATAATGATGATGTCAAAAATGAGGATATTTCTATGATGATTATGATGATGATGATTTTACGACTAAAAGTCTCAAGTTATGAGATGATTTTATTCATAGAGATTTCCATGTACAAGATATTTACATTATTATGATCACTATGATGAGAATGATTTTATGATAAAGGTTCCAAGTTTATGATTTTAAAACGACATCAGAACGTTGAGCAATTCATTGACTTCTTGATTTTATTCATGAATGGTGACGATGTTTTCTCTGAGATTCCAAAAAGAAAAACACATGAATTGATTTCTTATAAGAGTATGACCCTATCTCATGCGTCCTCTTGATGTTATTATTCATATCTGTATTCTTTATTGATAGTCTCACCTTACAGTGATTGTTCTTTCAAGGTGAGACATGACGATCATGATTAATCCATAATATAGTCGGGGCTACCGACCTTACGTCACTCCGATAGGACCATAGCTTTTCCTTGGGCTCTCATGCATGCTATGTATATTATATATATGTATATGTTATGAAAATGTTTTCAGGGGAAGTGGGGAAAGGTGAGGCGCTATAGACGCATAGCCACCTGGTCAGCTGGCATATCATGTTCTCATCCCGGACGTGGGATGCCCGGACGCGGGATATATGGGTGATGGATCGGGCCGTACGTTCCACAACAATATTTTGATACATGATGATATATGGATCGGGCTGCACGTTCCGCAGCAATATATGCTATGATGTATTATGAGTATGCATGCATGAATCTGCTTTAAGAGGCAAGCAGTTGCTGGTTGTTTTCTTGCATTATGTTCTTTTCTTATCACCCCTTATTTATTGATGTATACCTTACATACTCGGTACATTATTCGTACTGACGTCCATTTTCTTTGGACACTGTGTTCATGCCCACAGGTAGACAGGGAGACGGTGCGGATTCGTAGGAGACGTCTGTGGATTTATAGGAGCACTTCACTATTCCGGAGGTGC